>NW_017728907.1:13661626-13662607 GCF_001723895.1 Crocodylus porosus
CTACCCTGGGGGTGTTTAAGAGGAGGTTAGATGAACATCTTGCTGGGGTCATTTGACCCCAGTATTCTTTCCTGCCATGGCAGGGGGCCGGACTAGATGATCTGCTCAGGTCCCTTCCGACCCTAGAAACTATCTGCATAGGTTGCAGCTTCCTATGAATACTCCACTGGAACAAGCATGGAAGTTTAGGGGGAGTTAAAAGAAGAGAGAAAATTCATGTAAGGAAGAATAAGTGCTGGCTATTACCAACACTGCAGGCATGTCTACATGTGCTTCCCTATTAGGGTGCATGAAACTAACAAATTCTGCAGCAGGGTAGTACTTGTACAAGTGCTACCTTGGTGTAGAGCTTTTTCGTGCATAGCAGCGTATGTGTAGACACCGATGAGCTGGCTGAGGCAAAAGGCCAGCTAGCTCTGCACTTAAGTACTCTCATGTACCACCTACCCCCTCTGCAGCACAATGAGCACCACTGGAGCAGCCCCAGGCTAGCAGGCTAGCCCCCAGACTCATTGCCAGTAGGGATTGCTGCAACCCAGCTCATTGTGCTGCGCTCTAGATACACATGCAGACGTATGTCCAGGAGCTTCCTGGGAACAATAAACTGCAGAGCAGCAAGCTCCACGGTACATTGTCGTCTCCTTATGGCACGTGTGGATGTGCCCTGCAGGTCTCAGATTTGGGCCAAAAAGGATTGGGAGGATCAGGGAAAAAAACCCAAAAAAACTCACTCACCTCAAATGAAGCATACATGGAAACAACTTAGTCTACCTATAACAGGAGTAGGCAATGTTTTTTGGCCAGGGCCAAAAAACACCACAATGCCTACCTTGGAAGGTGCCGGAGTGCTGACATGGCGGAAAAACAAAATGAGGGCAAGGGGTACATGGCAGGATGCCCTGTTTGTGCCCCCTACCCAAAGCCCCTGCCCCCCAACCCTGCCACCTCATGCCCAACACCCAGAGCCCCTGCCCCCAGTCC
>NW_017728907.1:13663352-13672215 GCF_001723895.1 Crocodylus porosus
GAGCCTGGGCTGCTCCCAGCAGGCATCTAGATGCTGCAAGCCCTGCTGGGAGCAGCCCGGGCTCCATTGCTGGAAGCAGCTACCCGGAGCCGGGGCTGGCCACGGTGTGCCAAGCAAAATGGCCTCGTGTGCCATGTTCAGCATGCATGCCAGGGGTTGCCAACCCCTGAACTACAGCATGGCAAGATTTGTTCTTGGGAACACTAATTCTCCGCAGAGGAGTCTCAAACTTTCAGAGCAAGATCATTTCTTTGGCATCTTCTTGACCAATAATCTTCCTATTCAGTATTCAGCAGACCACCTTCCCTTTATATTTATGCGGTCATTTATTCTTTGGCGACTTCCAACAGCTGTTTATGTGGCAAGAAACATTTGGAATGTATTTTTGAGCTAGATAACAGTTACAAGCTAGAAGTAAAGAGATGCCAGCTTCACGTAACTTGCAAGTAATCTTACCAATTTGGGAACCTGTAAACTGTAGCCTAGGAATAAGGGAATCATGAACCTCTACATATACAAGTGTGAAAATTTTCCATTGTAATTTGTTAGTGAAAAGTGAACAATGAAAACAAAGAATGCCGTTTAGTCAAAAATATTCAAGAGTTTTCATGCAAGATCGTATGGTTGGGGGCCTCCGTGGCCAGCCCTATGAGGAGAGGCTGAGGGACCTGAATCTCTTCAGTCTCCGCAAGAGGAGACTAAGGGGAGATCTTGTGGCTGCCTATAGCCTTATCAGGGGCCACCAGCAGAGACTCGGGGAACACCAGGAACAATGGCCACAAGCTGAGGGAGTACAGGTTTAGGTTAGATATTAGGAAGAACTACTTCACTGTAAGGGTGGCCAGAGCCTGGAATTGGCTTCCCAGAGAGGTGGTGCTCTCACCTTCCCTGGAAATCTTCAAGGGGAGACTAGATAGGCACCTGGCTGGGGTCTTATGACCCCTGCCACCCCCAGTGCTCCTTCCTGCCCATGACAGGGGGTCAGACTAGATGATCTGTCTAGGTCCCTTGTGACTCATTGATTCTATGAAAAAGCAGTCAAAGAAAATGATAAAGCAAATGAGTAAAAGCTAGCAAAACACTGGAATGGACAAATCGGTGAAGTAAGTCTGGAAAGAACATGCTTAAACTATTTCGTAAAAATAAGGGGTATAATATAAACCATTTTGTTTCTCAGTTTTCTGTTACATTTGGAATTTCTGAAAGGTAAAATTCTATCAATTATTTACTGCAGATAAGAAATCTCCAGCAAAAAACTCTGAAACAAAGCTCTACACTAAAATATATACCAATTCAAACACTTACTTTGTGGTCGTGAAGTAGGTCCAGGTCCCTGGGGCTCTTCAGCTGCATCCTTCTCTTTGCCTGATTTTTCCGGATCCCCAGCTGCCTGCAGACTGGGAAACTCTTGCTGGAAATAACTGTTTACTGGAAGAGCTGGACCTAGACAATTGTTACAAAAAAATCCATAGAATGGTTACAAGTTTCAGTATAAACATAGTTCAGAAGAATGCACCTATCAAATATGGCCAAACTATGTAGTTCAATTTCTGAAAAACTCTTAAAGAATCACGGCCTTTTATCAGAGTTCAAATGAATCCTTTGTAAAAATGTTGTGTTCCCAAATAAAACAAGAGAAAGTTAAATCCATGGAATCAATCTACTTACCGATTAACATCAGAAATATCAAAATTAAAAAGCCACAAGATAGGCTACAAAAGTAGCCATGGATGACATGAACCATATAAAATATTAACAGGCAGGATATCACAGGAAGAGAGAGACAACTTCTCTGAGATAGACACCACGTTTGTGAAAAAGCACTGAAGTTTCCAAAGACTACTACACATGGTTTAGCCAAAAGCATATAAGTTACACAGCTGTAGATTCTGCAACTACTGAAGATCAGATGAAAATGTTTTTTCTTGAATCCTTTTTGCTGCACCAACTCTTGATACAGCTCTTCCAAAAGATTAAGCTTATATTTAAGGTTAACACACTGTTAAAACAAGTCCTTAGATTGAGTGCAGAAGCTACTTTGAGTGATTTGCAAGGATGGATGAAAGTATGCCCATCTGACTTTGATGTACAGTAAGGACTAAGCCAATTAAAACAAACCTGAGACTGGAAATTAAAGTTTAGTTTCATTTTCCTAGAAAATATGATGGACTGCATACATTTAGCAATGCAATTTTATACATTAAACAAGTAAACAGATAAATATGGAAAATAAACCTCATTCAAATCATTCAAACCCACGCACGTGTTTTGCTTTGTTTTTTAAAATTAAACCTACCAACTCAAACTACTCTCCAAACAATCAGGGGCAGAATCTTGAAACTTTCACCTCCCAAGCCCGTAAAACCTGAGAGCTAGGAAAATTCCCACTGATTGTTAGATACAAGGGGACATCCAGAGCAAGAAAGTGAAAACAAGACTTTCAAGATTTCCAGTGTCTTAAGTTGTAAGGCCACGCACAAACCAAAACTTGGCAAGACCTTTTCATCTTAAAACAATAAAACAAAACAAAAACAAAACACACGCATGCCTAATATTTGCCTGTATAACCCAGCTGCTTGTAAGCCAATTCAAATTTGGCTGGCATTTTACTAATACGAATTTGGTTTATGTTTGGGGAGCAGTTCAGCTGTGTCCCTGGAAGTCCTCATGACAGAGGAACAGGTTTGCTCCCTCTGGCCAACTGCAGGGGGCAAGCAAGAACAATCACATCACAGAAGTGTTTCCATGAAGCAGACAGTCCCTTCAGGGCTCTTCAGTGAGCCGAATGGAGGAATCTGAAAGCATTTTCAAAACACTACTTGCTGAGTTACCACAATGCCGCAGACTGAGCAATTTCCTCTGCCAGAGTAACAGTAAATCTCATTTATAAGCTGGTCATTAATTAAGTGAAGTCCATCTGAAGTAACTAGCCAGGCAGCAGGCAATTCAGCTGTTTGACTTCAGAGGTGCTCTGGAGCCAGATAACCTTACTTACTGTACAACACAAAAAGGAGAGGCTGCAAATTAGCAGAACATTCTTTAAAGAAAAAAAATCCTTCCCCTATAATTTGTCACAAGCCACTGCAACAGATGAGAATGAGGCTGACAAGGCTGCATCAGACCAGACTAAGCGGTCAGTTAAATGACTACTGCAAATACCTGGAAATGCACAAGTTCCATTAGCCAGTTAAACCAAACTGTTCATAACCTTCCTGGCAGATCCAGCCCAAATCTCAAACTAAAGAATATAACAAGTAAAACATAAAAAGAGGCATGATTTTGATTCCCCATCACCTCTATTTCCTCTGTACACACCAGACTTGTACTGTAGCCAATTTCACAGAATGAGGCAACTGTCTGGGAGAGTCCCATGGTTATCATGGCAGACATGAAATCACAAGCTAAGTACCAGGGCTATGCGAAATTTTGCTGGCAGTTTCGTTTCGACACTGTTTCGAGCTCAAAACAGCAAAATCGAAATGAAAGACAGAACTTCAAAACAGCCTTGAAACAAAATGAGGCAAGTCAAAACGTTTCAAAATGTTCGAAATGTTTTGAGTTTTGAAGCTCAAGCTGGGCTTGCCTGCAGGGAAACAGAAACTAAAGTAAGGGGGGGGGGGGGAGAAGGACTGCTCTCATTATTGACTGTCCTGTGACTGTCATCCTTTCTTGAGGTCTCTTGCAATCCCAGTGCTCTGGGGGAGGGATAGAAAAACTGCATACAAGGCAGCATTGTTTGTACTGCCCTGCTTTTTGCCTTGGTGTCAGTTGAGTGAGGGTGCACCTTAACACACACAGGTCACCCACCCATGTCACAAGTTTTGCTTGTCAGCAGCTAGAGGTGCAGGGCCCCAGAACTCAAACTCCCCCTGCACCCATCTCCTTGACAGCTGGCAGGCTTTATGGCCACAACAGGGCTTAGCAGGCCTGCAGTTTTCACCACCCCCACCATGCCCCAAGACAGACAGTCCCACAAGCACCCATGCAACGAGTTTGGCTGTCAGCAGCCAGAGGTGCAGGGTCAGAACCCAGAAGCCCCTGTACCCATCTCCTTAAAAACTGGCAGGCTTTGTGGCTTCAGCGCCTTAACATGCAGTGTCACCCATGTCATGAGTTTTGCTCGTCTGCAGCTTGAAGTGCAGTTTCCCCAATACCCCTGCACCCCTCTCCCCAAAGCTTGGCAGGCTTCGTGCCCTCAGAAAGGGTTACAATTCCTGCAAGTTTCATCCAAATCAGGCTAGAAATGACAAAGTTATCGACTGTTTCAAGCTTCCCCGTTATAGCTTACAGGTGAAACATTGAAACAGCAAAACTGTTTTGATGAAACTAAATGGAACAGCAGTTTCGAATCAAAACGAAATTTGAAACAAAACGCTGTTCCATCAAAATGGAACAGTGCCATTTCGTACAGCAGTACTAAGTACACCTTGAAGTCAGAGACAACTGACTCATTTTCTGTGCCCACAACTTACAACCATAGAAATAATTTACCATATTTTTAATATTGTGTTATAAAAACCCTTTAATTTTCTCTCAGAAAAACTACATGTGCCAATATTTTGAGACTTAAAAGTTCTATTGAGTAAAAACTAGAACCTCCTCCATGTTATAACACGCATCGAAACAAGTTGGTAAATGCCACGGTTCCAGATAAGGTTAGCGTTAGTGATAACCAATGCATGATTAGTAACTGGACCAAATGTTTACCATTTCCCTTCCCCATGCAAGACTTGCACACATTTCTGCACAACCAGAAGATTCTCCTGTCCTTAAGACTGCCACACTCATGGTCTTCTATCATAGCCATTATTTTCCTGACTACCAAATACAAGACCATACAATTTCTTTTTGAGTCACTTAACACTGCTGACAAGGTGCTTAGGAGGTTCACTTGAGTGACAAGGCACTCCTTCACCTTAGGACCAAAAAAGTTGTCTCCACAACTTTCCTAGCCCTTGCTGACCCAGGCAACATGAGACCAGGAGCAAAAGAATATTGAAACCAGGTCTCCCACATAGCAGTGCAAAGCACAGCTAGTAGACCTCTGGGCCAGCTCAGGTTTCCTCCACTTTTAACATCACTTACCATCGCCTTGCCCACCTGGCTTTGTACTGGCCCACGATTTGGCAACAGGAGGTGCTTCTGGAGGAGGAGGAGGTGGTGGTGGTGCAGGTTTTGGCTGTGTTGGTGGCACTTCTGGCGGTCTGAAATTAAAATAAAAGATTAAAAATTAAGCAAACTGTTCTTCGTGGATTCAGAAGATCTGTTCTGAGGAGAGAATGAGCAATTTTCTCCAGACTTTTAATTTATTCCGTTTCTCCTTGACTATAAAACTAAGAGCTCTGAAGAATGTAAAGATACCTAGATGGTACTTCCAAGAGTCACTTGCCTAAAGCTATAGTGCAACAGTGAATTGACTGGATATTTTTGTAGGAGTCATTAAAGCCAAACAATACAAATCCACAATCAAGGAAAAGGATGATTTGAGGGGGAGGAAGGGATCAGACAACGATTTAAAAGTGCATTAGATTCAAAAGAAATCTTAACAAATGTATAGGCTCATTATTAGATGGTTGGTATTAACCAAGTGTGCAATAAATAGCCCTCCTTTGCATTTCAAAAGATGCAGAGCAATGTGGCTGTAATTACAATAATACTTTCTAATAACACTGTATAATACTTTCTATTCCTTTAGTTCAAAAGGGAGTGCTAAATATCTACCATGGCAAATATTTATAAATAAATAGGTCAAGAAACTTGCACTGTGAGTGCTTAAATGCTTAACCAACTGGCAATGGAAATCTCTGGTTCACTGATGTTTATTTTTAATAAATCAGGAAACAGCATAAAAATTTCAGGAGACTAATGCTAATATAGTGTCAGTATGGATGGCCAGGTCAACTATAAGTCAGTTTGCTATAATTATTACCAATTTCTAAAGTTGCTGCGATTCAATTAAAAGCTAGTAAAATAATTGGGTTTTTTGTTGCTAAGGTCTATACCAATAGGGATGGCAGACCTACAGTTACCCTAGCCAAACAGATTTCATGTCATTCTCTAAGATTACATATTGAAGTATTTTAGAGATTAACTGCATAAATATAACATTTCAAAAGGTGTGCATCTCAGTACTGCATGACACTTTTGATTAAAATTAGTGCTCTACAATATCTATACAGCAACCTTTAAAAGAGATTACAAATTGATGCACAGATCTCAGAGTGGTTATGACCAGACGATTATTCTTCAACAAACGTGTTTTGAGTGGTGTTCCATAGAGACCAATTACAAAGGATTCTATAAGTTACTGCTGATAAAATTTGTAATTCTTGTAAAGACTGATGGAAAAGTAAATGAGGATAGGTTAGCCAAAGTGATCTGTGCAACTTGGAATTAAAAACTTGGCCTATTTAAACAAAATACATTTTAACACAGCTAAATGATGTCATACAATCTTGGAACAAAGAATGCAACCAGTTCTTAAAGTGACTGAATCCTGTAAAGCAACGACTCCAAAAAAATTCTTATGAGTCACACTGTAGAGAATTTCACATGAAAGTCCAGTGCAATGCTTCAGCTAAATAGAATTAACAATCTAACTATGTAACAAATAGTAAATAGGAGCTGAAAGGGTATTTCACCTCCATATAAAACATGGATGAAAATGATACTAGAATGTTGTGTATAGTTCTCGTATCCCCATTTAAAGAAAGAAGTTGAAAGACTGGAAAGGGTTCAGAAACGAGCCATGAGAAATTATGCTTAAACTTGATTTGAAAAAAAAATTTACTTTAGTGAGACACTTGGGAGTTAATTTTTTCATAAGCTAAATAAATCAAGAGGGCCTTTGTTTAGGTGTATATACACCGTCATAAGAGAAAGTAACAGGTACTACAAGACTGTAAGGTAACGGGAGAAAGAATCAATGGCTGGAAGCTCAAAATCAGACAAACTGGAAGTCAGGGACAAGTGAAGCTGGGTTGATTAAAAATGGAACAAGCTACTGAAGTGATAGATTCTTCATCTCAATCTCTTCAAATCAAGATATGGTATCTTTCTGGAAGGTATGCCTGTCAAGCATAGGTTACTGGGCTCAATATAGTTGAGGTAACTAGAAAATATTTAGGGATCTGTGATGTAACAGTGGTCAGACATGTAACCTTAACCCTTATGAATGACAGAAACTGAAGTTCTAGAACAGAACAAGTCATGCACCTATTTTTATTTTATTTTGGTATTGTGCTTTGCCCCAACATTCTGGCATGGGGATGCATAGTGGGGAGAAGAGGTGGTTAACTCGCCCCCCCCAGAATTTAATAACCCTACATGGACTCAAGCAAATTTTACTGAACAGAAGAATTGTGTTTTCTCAGTATCAACTATTTATCTGTGCAACAAAATATTTAAAAGTTGCATGCTACTCAAAAGTAAAAACAAGTACTTTGTGAGAGAGAGGGCTAGGTGTGAGAGACTTCCTTTCCTTTTTTAACCAAGAAGAAAAAACAGCAGAGTAATTAAGAGCGAGGATGAGTTAACTTGTGTTAAAACTGTCAGTTTTGAGGTTATGCAAGGAACAGCTACAAAGATGAGATGTCAATACTTTATTTAAATGTTTTGTACATGAGAAGATGGAGACTAAGCCAGAAAAGGCATACAAAACTATATTTAAAAGTAAAACAGACTTGGTTTCAATAAGTTCCCAATGTCAGCCAAGTAAATTTATAAAAGGTACTGAAAAGTATGAGATTGCAAGCACCTCACAACAGAAATGTTCTTAAGGACCCTGTTTCTCTCTCCTTTATTGCTCTATTGATTAGAAAGTTAATTCACATTTATTTTGGAAAGGTAAAAAAAAAAGAAAAGAAAAAATGACAGCTTCCCTTTGCTGTCATTCTTCCCCTTACATTTCTTCTCAAAGGAGCTCAGCCTCTCAAAAACAGTCATGCTCAATTTCTGAGCCTCTCTTAGTTTTAAAACAAAAATAACTTATCTTATGTTTCAAGAGGCTTATAGGATCCACCTGAGCCCTGTTACTACTCTGGAGAAGATCTAAAGGGGGCACTATGAGACACCAGAGCAAAGAATAAATACTTGAGGTGGCAGAGACCTTTGAATAAGAATACATTAACTAGTTGAGGGACAGTTTCAAAAGTATTTCATGAGAAAATTTTCATGTGCATTTGAACTGTATCAAGTGACTTTCAACCAGTTTAACAGGCTTGTATGTCTGTCTGCTTCAAGTTTAAACTGTATTGAAATCATTGTGTGTTGTGTGTGTCCATGCCCTTAGCAGTCATCATAGTTACTCAAATATAAGATGACCCTGAATACAAAGACAAAACCCCATTAAATTAGATTTTATATATGGACATTTTATAAAATGTATTATGATTTTCCAGGTGCTGAATCTAATCACTGGAGGTTTGCCTTGAATTTGTCCCCCTCCAAATACTACAGCAGGGAAAATAAATCTGGCAGGGGGTCAGGTAGCTCCCTTACACGCTCTGTCCCTCCACCTTTATCCCCCCTGCAATCCCTTTCCCTTCCCCCAGCTCTCCTTACCATCAGACTCTACTCCTCCTAAGCACATGGAAGTGATGGACAAATGCAAAAACACTGACTTGGAAATAATCTTGCCTGTAGTAAGTTATGGACAGGCAAATTACTATGAGTATCCACAGACTTAATTCATCCAGAATTGATGCGTTTTTTTGTTTTGTTTTTTTAAATGCTGCAAGTTTGAGCATAAATACACTTGTAAGCAGCACTTGTACCTACTTACAGTACAAACTATGCATGATGTTAGTCCCAAGCCAGAAGGGCCAGCATTTACCATATACTTTATTAGGCTGGGCCCCAGCAC
>NW_017728907.1:13672315-13688449 GCF_001723895.1 Crocodylus porosus
CACTGATTTGGAAATAATCTTGCCTGTAGTAAGTTATGGACAGGCAAATTACTATGAGTATCCACAGACTTAATTCATCCAGAATTGATGCATTTTACTTTTTTTTTTTTTTTTTTAATGAAACTGCTACAAGTTTTAGCATACGTACTCCATAAGCACATTTTTAAGCAGCACATTTGTACCTACTTACAGTACAAACTATGCATGATGTTAGTCCCAAGCCAGAAGGGCCAGCATTTACCATATACTTTATTAGGCTGGGCCCCAGCACAAACAACAGCATTTCAAGCCATGGTGACCCTGCAGCTCAGCAGTATATGCATGTACATAGGATATCCACCACAAAGGATCCATGTGCTAATTAACATCCCTCTCCCACCCACCATGAGTACAGCTGGGTGTTCTTCTCAGGAATCCTGGGATCCTCCAAATATGCAGGCGAGGCAAAAGGCAACTTGGTTCAGCAATATTTCATGGGAGGGGGCACACTATTCACTTGTGATAGGCTGAAGGGGCAATGGGGATTCTGGGTGAACTTCTTGGGTCCCTGGTTGGTGTTGTTTACCAGACAAACATTTAAAGCTGGTGAAAAAACAATAAGCACTGGAAGTCAGGAAAAAAAGGGCACAGCTAGACTGTGAGAGTGAAGAGGAAACCAAAATGTATTTCAGTGCAATGGCATACTATGGACATGACAAAGAGTCAGTGCTGAGGGGAACAATGCTCAACGGGCATTACCACATATCTTATTCAGATGGGCTGAACTAACCTATCCTTGTTGTAGGCTGTTATCAGTATGTTTGCCCCCTATAGGCCATGTGTTTTTACAGGCTTGCTCAGTGATGGCTGCATTTAATCAACTTCACAGTTGGTTTCCACTACTGACCACATACCGTTTTTGGCAGCAGTTTAATGAGGTTTTCTTGTATGTGAATGGAAGACAAGGAGCATTTTCCCCCCATGCTGTTTGGGGACAAAGCCTCATCTTAAGTAAGTTAAGTTTATTGCTTAAAGTGATGACAAAAACACGAAAGAGAAAAACCTTGCATCATTTCTTGTTTTTACAAGCATTAAATAGAAGTATAGTAACAAACTGTACAACAAAAAGCTGTTTTAATCGTCTTAGGCCAGGGGCAAAGTCTGGCCCCTGGGCCAGATTGGACCCCGGCAGACTCCATTTCCCAGCCGCCCCAGTCTGTGTTGCTGTGGCTGGCTCTAGGAGCGCTGACAGGGCGAGCAGCTGTGCAGGGAGCTGCTCCAGGGCTGAGATCTTGCAGTGGTGACAGCATGGTCTGGAGTTGGGGCAGAGCTGATCCACTGCCTACATGCCGCGGCTACAGGCCATGCTGTCACCACCACAAGATCCCAGCCTTGGCCTCAGAGCAGCTCCTCGCTCAGCCAGAGCTGCTGGGGCCAATCTTCATGGAAACCCTGACCCCGATAACCCGTTCCAGCTTACCAGTTGCTGTTTAGCATGGGGATAGGCACAGTTCAGCAGAGAGTGGGCGGCAGGGGAAGGAAGCTATGCAGGTCTCCAGTAAGAACAGGAAGGCAGCAGAGCAGGCAGGAAGGAGGGGAAGGAGACTAGTACACACAGCATATGAGGTTAAAGAAGAAAACAGCAGGCAGCCTAATGACTCACTAATTAAGCAATTAGCTGCTGGTTCACAGGTGCTCCCTTCCAGCCAGGCCACTCTTATGGGCTGTGCTGTCAGAAGATTGGCCACTACTTCTCTCCTGCCCTCAAAGGGCCCAGGAACCAGGAATAGCTATCAAGGGAGCCATGTCTGAGACGCTGTGTTATGAGTTAACTGATGCAACCAGGAGGAGGTTAAATGGACATTTTTTAAAATAGCATTACATCCCTAACTCCAGGGCTTTAGCAAGAAGGACAAAAAATCTATGACCAAGTATAGACAAGTAGATGCTTTCTGTCAAAACTCAGTGTTTTCATTCAATGCCTTTAACATCTTTTCATCTGGAACATAGTTAGGCATGCTGACTTCAGTATGAGTTTCTTTTCAAACTGTTCCTCAATTAGTAAAAAAACACCCCACCGACAGTCAATATAACACCATTTCCTTTACAATATTCTGGCACTTCTGAGGTTTGACACACAAGTCTATCAATCCATTCAGTTTTCCTCCATCTTTAGAAAGATTTCTACTGTAGGATAAGACTGTCACAAACTAGAATAAGTGACACCTACTGGCCACTGTTATAAACTTACTTTTCTTCCTCATGCTGTTCCTGTTTAGAAGAAGCCCATCCTGTGCCATCCTTAGGCACAATGTTTACATTCGGATCATTGCCTTTGTTCTCTGCTTTAAGACTAGGGAGATTAGCTGGGGGAGGCATCCTCCGAGAAATGGCCACTTTTCCCAGACTCTGTAATCCATGGCGTGTGGCAACTATATATATCAAAAGGCAGGGAGGAAATTATGTTATTTTCCTTAAAATTCACTTTTTTCAAAGTATCTGCTTTTGGAACAAAAAAATATTTTGTCAGAAAAAACAGGTAGAAAATAAGTAAGTAAATAAAACTAATGACAGCTGTCTCTAAAATTTTATTAAGATAAATGTCTTGACGTTTCATGGTAAATGTCAGGAAGGTGATGTGGCCACGATGGTCCCAGACAAGTGTATTAAGACTAAAGATTGTTGGGGGTGATCTCTCTTATTGGACCTAATGCAGACCTAGGAGAGACAGATTGGCTTTGGGTACCAGTGAGGAAGGGTAAAGTGGTACCCAAAAGCTCATTTATGTCTCTTCCAATTTTACAGGTGGTCCAATAAAATGTACACCCACCAGGCTCCTTGCCTTGCACTGAAGAAGTCTCACAACATTTTAAAGTGGGGAGCTATAAAACATTTGCTTTCAATCACACTGGAATAATTCTCAAAGAATGAGGTTCAACGGTTACCTTTGGCATTCTCAGAATGAAAATGAAACTGGACCAGAGGGCCCCAGCTTTTCTTGAGTCAATAAATTATAGATAATCAGCTGTCTTAATTTCATGATACAGCATTAATAAATACATCCTGTTAAAAATATTTTGAAATTTTTGAGGGACCAGTCAATCAAAAATCCAGAGAAATTCAAAGACTAAGCAGATTTATGACTTGGATCAAATAATTGACTCTAATTCAAAAGAAGCGTTCAGTGGACTGTACACTGAAGGGACATGAGCAATCCCCTCAAGATGACGGCTCTCAACCATTTTAAAGATGAAGGTATAGTCAAAGCCACTGTTTTCCCTCAACTGTTTATTTTACTGTATTGGTATGGACTAGAGGTAACCAGGTAATACAAGCTGTAACCATATTTTGAGAGCATGGTATTTATAAAAACTTTCAGCAGTATTCTAAGTTCTGCTGGGTTCAAAATACTTTAACTCCCAAAACTGAAATGCTATATTAAAAGTAACCAGAAGACATTCTACACCTAGAACAGTTAACCATAAATTAACAAACCAGCTTGTTATAATAAAATTGGTATATCTTGCTTTGTTTCAATGATCACATAGCTACATGATCAATTAAAACTGTGAACCCAATAGCTGCAGAACAAAAATAAGTCAATTCAATTTACCCACCTGTGGTTTTCTGTGTTTCCAGTGACTTTCCCTTGTAAGTATTAAACAGACTGAGCGTTGCATACTTTGTTTTCCCATCCTTTGCTTTTGTGTTCTGACCTGCCTTTTCCGACATTTCGATGGAAACTCATCGAGTCTGGTACCTCTTGCACACACCTAAAAAACCAGTCTTAACATACAAAAAAAAAGGAAGAGAAAAAACCCACAGACTTTAGAATTGATTTAACTGAAATTTTGTATGAAAAACATCTAATCAGTCTAAAAATTTCACCCAAAGTATTAAATACAGTGTATGCTCAGACTACAGCTACTTTTGAGATTAGCTTCCCACCAGGGACACTGGATGAATGACTTCACTCACTCCTGCAGCAAAGAGTTTGCAGTGCAATATAAAAAAAAAAAAATGGGGGTGGGGAGGAGAGGGGCATTAAGTTAATTTTGGCTCCTGATTTTCAGCTTCCTGCTGAGTAAGGATCATCAGAGAGACTGCAGCAAAGCAATTTCTGAATCAATGCTTCCAGTCTGTTCTCCATCAAACCAGTATCTTAACACAGAGCCTGCAAGCAAGTTTAGTTAATGGAAGGAAATCTCCACCAAAGGAAGTCACACTACAGTAATCAAGTCTGTTATAATAAACATGCATATATATTGCCCCAAATATGGTATATTTGAAAGATTCCTAAACCATTGCCCACAACCTATGAAAACTTAGAAAACACATCTAAAGAGCAGGTGCTATTTGTAACCATACAGGCAAGCTGCTGACCCTCCAATTAAGCAAAACTTTTTATGCAAGTTCATCTTAGCAGAGCTGGAAAGATGAGTTACCATATAGTAACTGTGGTTCTTTCTGTCCACAAAGATTCCCTCTGTTGTGCAGACACATGCAGAGTTATACTCTGCTGCTGCAGGCAGCCGGTAGGGTGAGAGAAGTGGCTGAAACAACCCTAGTCTTAAGTGTGAGTGGCTCTAAAGAATACTGCTATACAAAAAGAATCCAAACTCATATTTACGGGTACATGTGCACCATGTGTGACAGCTGCATGGAGAATCACTCAGGAAAGTAAGACATGCTTGACCAAGCTGTTCTAAGAGGTACACAGTTAACCAAACTATCAGTTTCTCTAAGACAGAGGCAAAACTTTCTTTATATTTGTTCCTCATTCTCCTATAGCAGGTGTCATTTCTGAAAGTTAAAACTCTTCCAATAAAGGCCTTTAAAAAGGAATTAAGAAAGAAAATCCTTAGAGTTTACATGCCCCCCCCGCATTTTATTTCACTACACCCCAGCAACCTTAGCAGTCATATTTTTATTTATTTCTCTTCACCCTTTTAAAAGGGTTTGCTCACCATCTTCCTCTATGTATTTTCCCCAATATATATATTTTACCATAGTGACTTCAAGGCTTGTTTGCTGCCTACTCCAAAGGTAGAGACTGTGAAGAGGATTTCTGGCACTTCCAACTGAGCCACATACCATGGGAGCAGAACAGAAGTGCAGCTTGTAACTATTATCCAATGAATGAACCTAATAGACCTGTAAACCCAAGCGATTCTTGCATAAAGGAAAACAACTATAAATCTGCTACTCACTAGTACTGCAGCCAGGGTGGATTTGATTTAGGGCTGATGGGTAGGTAATCAGGTCTGTTATTTCTCATTTCCATACACTGCCGTTAATAAGGATATTATCTCTGGATACAACAAACTCTCCCTATGCCTGAAGAAGGCTGTTTGTGCCTAAAAGCTTGCAAAGAACAATTTTTCCAACTATTTAGTTGGTCTAATAAAAGATACCACATCTACCCAAAGACTCTCGACTACCTACATCTCTGGAGACACAAATCCAGTTTGAGAACTGGAACTAAGCATCACGCAGATGCTTAATGGGATCTTCTAGACTGAGCACTGAATTCCATTGGATAGAGTGGTTTTCTTTCATCTTTAAAAATGTATAGAGAATCCTCTGCGAACCCCATAAGACTGAGCCCCTAATACAGTCCATGGCCTGTTGTGACCTATTTATAAAACTTCTAAAAAAGGTTACATGAACATATTGTCTCAAATAATACATAATTAATAATCATCATCTCTTCCTGTTTTATGTTAAAAAAAGTCTACTTTAAATGTAGCCCAACTTGATAAGTAGGCTCCCTTAAAAGTTAGATGTTAGGACCCAAACTTAAACTTCAGTTAACAAAAATTGACATGAAATGTTAATTCAGCATCACTAAAATAACAATAATTGTACCTAGCTGCAATTCCTCCATTTAAAGTTACCTCCTTACCTTATTCCTCCAAGACATCTTCCTCTCCTTCCCCTCCCCAAAAGTAGAAAACATCCTGATACAGAGTGGTTGCTTGCTATTTCTTTTTCAGTTGTTTGCATCAACTATCTTGCCTATGGAATCAACATCCTACAGGGCCCTTGCAGAATTGCTATAGTGTTGAAGTCTTTAAAATGTAAAGACAACTACAAAAATTCAAAGGCTCAGGAAGAATCTTGAGGCTAGCATAATACTATCATCACTTCCAAAGCAAAAATCTCTTTTCTTACCATAGCTGGAATAATGAGGCAACGCTTCCATGTCAGGTAGGTTTCACAGGATTATTGATGGAAACCCATTATACCAAGTTCCCCTATCAATGTGCAAGATGAAAGTGCTAACAATCCCCTTGAAGATCTCCAAGAAGGGGACATAAGCTGCCAATTACCAAGAGGACGGGTTTAACCTCAGCAAAAATGTATGGTTGAATACTAAGTGGGTAACACTGTCAAATAAAAGTTAACTTCCTATCTCGGCTTGTACAGTTCTTCACCAAGAGAAATTCTACGAAGAGCCAAAAAAAATCTTAAGCTCCCCAAACTTTTTTTTTTTTTTTTTTTTTGAGGAAAAATGCTATACAACAACAGGTGGTCAAATGGAAAGTAATGAGGTAAGGAACATAAGTTGACAGGGGAAGAAAGGAAGGGATAGGCAGGCATCTCAGCTCACCACTTACCTACCCAATATCTAACAATATAATTTGTGGGCATCGCAAGAGAAAGTCTTCAATAATGCCAAGGTCTTACTTACACTTCCCAGAACTTTTACCTTTAAACAGTAATCAAGCATGAGAAGTTTTAGTTTATAAAGAAAAAAAATCATGATTAAGTTGAGACAGAATTAGAACAGAAACACGGCAGCCTCAAATACAGCAGTTATTCTTGTGAGCAATTTGACCATGGGAACTTTAATACATGTTTTTCATGTATTCCAGTAATTCTCTCTAGGTGATGCTTGTGAAATGGACACGCATTAAATTTGTGCATTATACTCCTATGTTCTATACTGATTTTTGCTCATTTTGATACTTAAAATTCAGTATTTAACATTGGTCCCTCTTGAAAAACCCCAAAACTTTAAAAAAAACTGATTAAAGTCAAAATTCTTAGTAATCTGATTTGAAGGAAACTGATCAAGTACTACAAATAGAGTGCTATTAAATTAGGTCAGTCTATACACATTTTTACATAATTAAATTTAAACTTGTCATTGGGTGCCAAACAATACAAAGCATTAAACTAAGGCTGCCCAACGTTAGAGCAGATGGGGCTACAGGCTGCACAGGCCCCTGAACTATGACGCTGGTGCCCACACCCCTCAGCCCAGCCAGCTGCAGGGGCAGGAAATGCAAGTCAGTGTGGGGGGAGAAGAACCCAGACTCCACCCACAAAAGCAGCTGGAGCAAAGGGGAAGGGGGTAAAATGACACCCAGGTGGGAACCCACAGGCCACAAATCAGCCTCTTGTGGGTAACATGTGGTTTGTGGGCCACGCATTGGACAGTTCAACTTTAAGCCAAGGGTGGCCAACCTACAGCACAGGCAGCCTCTGCATAGCATGCAGCAGAGAACCAGATCAGACAGAGAACACAGGGCAAGGAGCTGAAAGCAAAGCAGCAAATCAGGTAGAAGGGGATCACAGTGGCACTCAGAGGGTGCAGAGCTAGTTTATGGCACACTTTTGCAAAAATTGGCCCCTACTCATTTAGACCAAGCATTTAAGTGCTCAGTGTTCTTAGGTATACAGCCACCGATGCTTTGTAATACCATTCACAGAATGCATTAAAAGTCTCAGATTCAAAATTTGCCATTATTTAATATATGCATTTTCAAACAGATAGCCTACTGCCTAGTATCTAAGCACCAGTGGCCAACATTAATATTTACTAAAATACCAGGTGTGCCAGCATTAAAAGAAATACCCAAACAGATGGGCAAAATAATTGAAAGTTTAGACAAACGAATCACTATATCAAATAAATCCATTTATTAAAGAGCATGAGACAGTTGCATGCCCCCAGGATACTGCAACGTAATTTAAACAGTCTAGTAACTCAGTAAAATTAAATAATTAACAAGACAGAAAGAAAAGGAATGTGCTGCAGTGAATGAAGTAATAAGAGCTGGTTCACTGCACTCTAAGGAAAAAAGAAGTTCAGTCTGGTCAATGAGCCATTTCTGGTTGCCACAGTTCCCAATTAAGTTACATAAGGTACAATGCTTAACTTTTTGGGCAAAGACAGTACTTTCAGTCACTTACCATTAATACAGGTAACAACTTACAGCAACATAAAAAGTCATCTGTTCTAATAAGATTTAGAGACTCGTTTCAATCAGTTAAACCTACAAACCTTTTCAGACTACAGTAAGAATGTTCATGACACCTACTTAGTTCTTCTAGCAAGACTCAGAACAAGTAAAGTATTGTACAGAATTGAACACAACAGAAGCCCAGGATATGGACCAAAACTTTTGGCACTAGAGTAAAAAATCTACACCTCCCACTTCCTGAATGCCTTCAACTAGATCAGGGCTGTCCAACATCTAAGTAGCCACAAGGAATAAACCCCTAGCCTGTACCAAGGCAAGTCACAGACCCATGGACTGCATGCCATGTGGATGCCCCCTCCATAACCCCAGTGCACCACGCATCCCCCCTCACCGTACAGTGGGGCATGGAACAAAAGTGGCAGATCGAAGACAAAGAAGATCCTGGTTAAACGGTGACTTTTGTCATAGAAAGGCAAATTTAATGCATGCCTAGGCAGATGCCACACAATCCCACAGTATGCTGCTCTCCCTTTCCTATTGGAAGGGGAGGGAAAGCAGCTGGTTCCCTGACCATCCACAGAGGAGCAAACTGCCAGAGGGACATGCAGGCTGTCCTATCCCAGTTGCTGCCTGAAGACAACCAGGACAAAACTGCCACCATCAGGGGCTGCCTCGGCAGGGAACCTGCATTCTGTGCTTTCCCAGGCTGCTTGCTTGGCATGTCTACAGACCAGGAGCAGGAATGCTGGCCACCAGCATCCTAGCTCCCAGGTTGCAGGCATGCCCTTTGAAGGGCTGGGGAATTACACAGCCTGGGAGCCAGAGCCACCAGTCACTGGCATCCTGGGAACTTTAAAGGGCTCCAGCAGGTAGCTTTCAGACTGCCTGGGAACCAGGTTCACAAGCCTGTCTATGAGCCTTTCCAGCTCAGTGACATGCCTTTTTGGGGGAAGACAGGGCTCCATGCCTCCCATCAACCCCTGGCTGAAGAACATGCCTTTGCTGCTGTCCAGCCAAGGGTTTGGAATGTGTGGTTACCAGGGATCTGAGTTTTCCAGTTCCTGCAAAAAAAAAAAAAAAAGTGACCCCCCCCCCCAAAAAAACAAAAACAAAAACCCCCAAACCCTGTGAATTTTTCTTTAACAGAGAAACATGCAGATTTTCCACTTTTGCAAACAGCTCTCTGCAGGGTGGAGGAGTTCCAGCTTGCAAGGGGATGGGGGAAACAGGAGAAGGGTGATCAGGCAGGGGGCATGCGCAGGCAAGTCTGATGGGAGGGAAGGGATATTGGGGCCCCAACAGGGAAGAAGGGGGGGGATATTTATATTCCCTAGGCAGAAAAGAGTGCTGGGGTCAGATGACCCCAGCCACATCCCTATCCAGCCTTCTCTTAAAGACCCCCAAGGCAGGGGAGAGCACCACCTCCCTAGGAAGCCCATTCCATATTTCGGCCACCCTTACGGTGAAGAAAAATTTACAGGACAAAGAACTGCCCAGGAGAGAAGTCAATAGTAAAATCCTGCCTGGGCCTAAGTGATGTCTTACAGTGCAGAAAGGATTCATATTCAGATTGTGCCAAAGGCAAAATAGGTACTATTTGAGTCAAGGATGCATAAGGCCCCTAGCCTAAAGAGCTTACAAAGGTCCTCGAGGAGCTGTGTTTGTAAGGAAGAATGTCATCACGGTTTGAGAAACATGGACCCAACCCTGTAACCTTCACAGACAACCCCGCTGAAACCAATGGGAGCACCGATCTAAGTAGTAGCTTCTGAACTGAGCACATTTTTATAGGGTGTGCTGAAACAGTCTATTGCAATTGTATGAAACCTCAAACAGAAAACTATTAAATATTTTTATTCAGTCAAAAGAGTGCAGTAAAGCTAACTAAATGAATCCACAAACTACCAAGAGACTTTATTTTTAACTAAAGAAATCAGACACGCAAGCTGGTTACAGTCTTTTTCCAACCAGGACCGAATAGCCAAACTAACAGCCTACCTGGTGAGAGTGTCTGAAATATTAAGAGATGATCCATATAACCACTTACACTCTCAATAATAGTTTGTGTGGAAAAAAAAACAAAAACAAAATTAGGTTCTACTTCTGTTATGTAATCTGTTAATACTGACCCCAAAACGCATCTGATGCCCTAATGAAGTAAATGAAACTTTGAGTGAGTGCAGAGGTCAACACTAGCAGGACTGGAGCCTTAGCAATACCTACTGTGGAAAAGTTAAGGCAGTAACACACTACACATTTATTATGCCTGGAATGTAGTATGTCACAATCTAGTTCATTAATGGAATGCACATTATAGAGAATTATTATTTGAATCATTTTAAGACATGTTGAAATGTTTAGCCACACAGAAACAACATTCTAGAAGGAAGTCAATTAAATATGTGATTGATGAGAAAAAGAAAGGGCCAAAGTTTTGTATATATTCAAATACTATGCTAACTAGGGACTGGAATACAATTTTGCCAGCTACATAATTCTTAATATCAACAGAGTAGAACCATGCTAATTGAAACTTCTACATGAAAGGCCAATTGCAAATATCAAAATTGTTAAACAGCCACTAAAAACTTGATGGACAAGGCTGGGACTGCTGTCCAGCCAGGGCAGTGTGGGAGGCTTGGGGACTGGGACTGGAACGTGTGGCCGCAGGGCCCTGGCAGGGAGCAGGATGGAGCCACAGGTGGCTCACTCAGAGGCTGGCGCCCCACCTCTGCACACACTCCAGGAGGGGAGTGGGACACATATCCCTCACATAAGGTGGACTGCTCACTGTGGGGCTTGGACTCCCTGACCTGTGGCCCTCTCCCCAGGATCCGATGCAGCAGGGCAAAGTGGGGCTGGGAGGGGAAGCTCTTTACTGCTGCAAGCCCTGCGTTACCCTGGCAAAGCACCTCCAACCTGCCTGGCAGCAGCAGGGTAGTGGTGCAAAACTGTGCCCCTCACATCTGCCAGGCAGGCAAGGGGCCACCTCACCATGGAGCTACTAGCAGCAGCAACAAGCTTCCCTGCCTGGTCCTGCTCTGTCTTGCTGTGCCAGGTCCTGCCCATTGGGCCAGGGGGACAGACACACACACGCACAGTAGGGTGGGGAGCCCAGGTCTGCAGTAGGCACCCTGCCCCTACTCCCCATGGGTTCTCCTTCATGGGATCTGCTTCAGCTGTGCCTCCCATGAGGGAGGAGGAGCTAGGTTCTGCACCCTGCTCGAGTACTGCGGATCTGGGTCTCTGGCCCTGTAACCCTGGTAGCTGAGACCAACCCCCTCTGGCAGGGATGGAGGGTGGGGCAGCGAGGTGCCTAGACCCATATCCTGGTGAGTGAAGGGGACAGGAGGAGCTCTGATTTTCTATGATAAAAACGCAAAATCCAAAATTTGTAGGTACTTAGAATTTACTTTACCATAGCAATTGAGGCACCGGTAAGTCTTCCAAATTGTAAATATATCAATAAAGTATTGTGTTTAATTGATTCCTTACATGTGTGCGCGCACGCGCACACACACACACACACACACACACACACACAGAGTGGCATTTCATTTTAATTGTGAATTTTAGGGGTTTTAATCAGAGAATTTGCAATTTTAAACCGAGAAAACCAGGAGCCCCAGTGGTTACCCAAGTGCTGCAAACTTTGGAGTACTAAATAAGTAATATAGGGAAGCATGCCATAGTTCTGCATGACTTCAGACTAGCATTGCTAATTACCTCTGTGCTCATGAATGATATCCTGGAAATAAATATTGTCACTTTAGCCAAAATTAAGTAGATTACTCAAGGTCACCCATTAAGAGAGAAAGTTTGGAAGAGGAGTGTGATCTGGCATTGTAGGGAGGCTCAAAACTTGATTCAATCCCCAGCTCTGCCAGACTTTGTATGTGACCTTAGAACAAGTCACAGTGCCTAGGTTCCTCAGTTGTAAATAAAGACTAATGACTTCCTCAAATTTAATTAACTCATTCCCATAAAAAGTAAGAATGAAACATTTGTACACCACAATCTACCTTTTGCTATTGTTTTTGTTGTTTAATGGAAGGATATGACCTGCAAAAGGATTTAAACCTTATATTATACTTTTATAGCAATTGTGGATGTATACTATGCTCTTTGTTTTTTAAAAATATTTAATTTGTTAACATTCTTATTTACCAATTCAGTTTTGCTCCAAATGGTTCCTATCCCATATAGGATTACAAGGTCTTAGGAAATTAGAGCTGGAAGGGACCTCACAAGGTCACGTAGTCCAGTCCCTTTCTCAAGGAAGGAGCATCCAAGCACAATCCAGGTGTCCATTTTGGCCACAGCACTTCAGGAGGGATGTAGATAACCTGGAAAGGGTTCAGAGGAGGGCCACCTGTCTGGTTAAAGGCCTACAGAAAAAGACCTATGAGGACTGACTGAGGGACCTGAATCTCTTCAGCCTCTGCAAGAGAAGGCTGAGAGGTGATCTTGTGGCCATGTACAAACACACGGGGGGGGGGGGGCAACCCAGGGCAGGGTGTTGGACTCGATCCAATAGGTCCCTTCTGACCCTAAAATCTAGTAAATCTATTGACATAACAAAAGCAACACAAACACACAGACAGATAACACCAATCAGTACTTTTAGGTCCTGTTCTATTTCCTTTTCTAACTACTTCCTCAAGAAAGTAATGTCTCTCCTCTAAAAAGCAGCTGATACTGGTATCAGTTTCTTAAATTCATGTTGTGTTACACTCCAACTTTTTAAAGAAAGAAATCAGCCTCACTCATGGACATCTGGAAGAACAAGCCTCAGATTAATTGTGGAACTACAAAATATTAAAAGTAGAGACTGCCAAACCAAATTTAGGGCTCCACAATTAGGGCCCTATGCTCTTTTGGACCAGTTACTACTGGCTTTGGAATAAGTTTACTAAGGCAGCAGGAACATACCATATTTGCTTAGTTCCAAAATGAGCTATCCCTCTGTCCAACTGCCCTTCTGCCTCACCCCCTTATTTAAGGGGGGGGAGAAGCCCTTTGTTTTGGAAGCAAGGGGGGGGGGAGGGGAAGGAGGACAGAAGCAGGCAGCTACAGCTGCTTTGGTTCCGGGATTCAACCCTGGGCTGAAGCCAGAGCCAGAACCACAGTTACTACCTACCTCCGACCTCCTCTGTACCCCCTGCCCCTGTATTCTCAGGCCCCTCCTCCTTTTTTTTCTTTGCTCCAGCACTGGTAGGCTCCAGCCCCACTGCAGTCTGCAGCATGGAGAATGGCTCCAGCTCAGCCCTACAACAATGGCCTGCAGGGAGGGTAAGGGGCCCAAGGGTCTGGCTTCTCACCTGTCCACTGTTACTTTCCCTGCCACAGCGGTGGGGTGGATGAATTGAAGCAACTCTCCAATCATTCAAATTATACTTGGAAAATTATAACAGGTTATTCAAAATCTAATTGCTGGATGGCTGTTTTAAATTCAAAGTGGTCTTGTATTTGGGTAAATGCAGTATTTAAATAAGACAATTAGGTAAGAGTAAAAATTCTGCAGTGGATGCCTCATTGCTGATGCACTCCACATCTATTTAAAGGAGGGAAGAGAATACACAAGTTGCACACAATCCTAATTCCTCTGACCTGGCCACATAAATAGCAATATACTACCTGCACTATTCCCAACTTCTGTTTAAAATAGCTTTTAAACTGCCAAAATTTTCATTTTAGGTATTAAAGTTTTTCAGGCCAGATCTGTATTCAAAAACTAAATTTCATTAAAAAGTTAAGTTATGTATAGCATTAAAAGAATGTGTGAAGAGAAAAAAAAATGTTTCTAAACAGCTCTAGTAGCAAAGTAGCTTGGAGCAGAAAGCTGAAGTTTGGCATGAAAAATGCCCTCATTAAGAATGTTCTTTATGCAGTTAAAAGCAGCTTTGATTTGGGAGTAGAGCTTGTTGGAGAAAAGCTTTTTCATGAATATCTAGAACAACTCTCTGGCACTTTTTAGCAGAGTTCAATGTAAAGTAGGCTGCATATCTAATCGGGACAACTTAGTTGAAAACTATAGAAACAAACCACAGGAATGACTTGAAGCCTTTCATAAGCCCTTTGCTTATTCAATCCATACCTTCAGGGAAAATGCTATACAGCTTCCATGTTCTGCAGTAGCACAGGTCTTTTCTTTGAACCATCAACGATCCACAACTGTTCTAAAAAGGTCATGACAGATGGTCAATAATACTGAACTACTCTTTCTTTTAACTCTAGGAAAGTCCAGGCTCTTTAAGACATGCTGGTGAGATCTGAGAGGGACATGGTGTTAGGATGATGGGCAGTTCACATAGGCTTTGTAGGCTGCAAGTTTAGCACCGCTGCCTTATGTCTACATGTACCCTAAATAGAAAAGGAAAGAGAAAACAAAACATTCATTCACAGTTAATCCCAGAATAAAGCGGAACTGAAATTGTTTCCTTAACATCCCTCTCACTTAGCGCTGTCCATTACCTCACACATTAGCTGTCAAAATTAGCTAATAAAATACTAACCACACTTGACAACATGTACAAAGCTTAACCACTTCCAAAGTTAGATCTGAAAATTTCTTCACCTTCTGCAGATGCCGATTTAAAGAGAAAGTCCCAAACTAGCAGAAATGTATCAAGAGAAATTTACGAAAAATGAAGTTGTTCAAGTGGAATAGCATAGGGATGCTTACATAGCTGTAAAGATAAACCCAGAAAAACAGAAAACCCCTGCTGGAGATTGACAGAGCAGCATACAAACACCAGTATTGTGCTGGTAAAGATACTAACAGAAAATGAAGTCCTTAATCAGCAGATATTCTCTCAAGAAGCTTGCTTACAGTTAGGGCAGGGGTGGGCAAAACGTAGCCTGGGGGCCAGATGTGGCCCGCCAGGTCATTCTATCCAGCCCACCGGGCCGTGTGTGCAAAGGATGTTGTGGTCATGGGTGATATGAATTACCCTGACATCAACTGGGAGGAGCAGTCGGCCAGGTCTAGCCACTCCCAAAGGTTCCTGACATACGTACAGGACCTACACCTCGTGCAGGAGGTACTCGTCCCTATTAGGGGAAACGCCATATTGGATCTGGTGTTAGCCTCTGGGGACGGCCTGGTGGAGGTGCTAGTACAAGGGAAGCTAGGGGACAGTGATGATGAAATGATCCAGTTTGCTATTCAGAGAAAGGTGGGGAGGGTAACTAGCAGAGCGCAAATGTTTGACTTTAGGAAAGCCAACTTCGATGTGCTCAGGGCAGTAGTCAGGGAGGCACTCGGAGCCCAGGGGGTAGCTAGTATGGGGGTCCAGGAAAGGTGGTCCTTCCTCAAGGAGGCTATCGTTGGGGCGCAGCAGGACGCAATTCCTCTGCGCAGAAAGGCAGGAAAAGGGTCCAAGAAACCTTCATGGCTGACCGTGGAGATCCAGGCTGGCCTGAGGGCAAAGAAAAAAAGCGTACTGGCGGTGGAAGCAGGGGGCAGGGACAAAGGAGGAGTACACTTCCCCGACCCGAGCTTGTCGGGATTTGGTGAAGAAGCCTAAAGCAGAACTGGAGCTTAGATTAGCTTCTGGGATTAAGGATAACAAAAAGTCCTTCTTCAAGTATATAGGTAGCAAGAAGAAGTCTCAGGGTAACACTGGACCCCTACGAGGCAGGGCAGGGCAGTTAGTGACTGATGCATGAGAGAAAGCAGAACTCTTCAACAAGTTCTTTGCCTCCATGTTCCTGTCCGCTGACAATGGGGTGCTCTCGGGCGACAGTGTAGAGAGGCCCAGGAAGGATGCGAGTCCCCTGACTCTTGGTTCAGACCTAGTTAAGGATTACCTGGATGGCTTAGATGTATCCAAGTCAGCAAACCTGGATGACCTTCATCCGTGGGTGCTGAGGGAATTGGCTGGTGTCATTGGCGGGCACGGCTGTTTGAGGACTCCTGGTGCTCGGGCCAAGTCCCTGA
>NW_017728907.1:13689147-13696816 GCF_001723895.1 Crocodylus porosus
TCTTCAGTCTCCGCAAGAGGAGACTGAGGGGGGGGATCTTGTGGCTGCCTACAACTTTATCAGGGGCCACCAGCAGGGACTTGGGGAAAGTCTGTTCACCAGGGCCCGCCTTGGTGTCACCAGGAACAATGGCCACAAGCTGAGGGAGGATAGGTTTAGGTTGGGTATTACGAAGAACTGCCTCACGGTAAGGGTGGCCAGAGCCTGGAATAGGCTTCCCAGAGAGGTGGTGCTCTCACCTTCCCTGGAGATCTTCAAGAGGAGATTGGAAAGGTACCTGGCTGGGGTCTTATGACCCCTGCCACCCCCAGTGCTCCTTCCTGCCCATGGCAGGGGGTCGGACTAGATGATCAGTCTAGGTTCCTTCTGACTCATTGATTCTATGCGACTACTGGCTCTCACTGGGAAGCCAGCATTTTACTTTTAGTATTTTCCCCTACAGATTCCATGGAGATCACCTGATTTCCCCACAATCGTGACTTGAATAGGTCCCTACTTATGTATAGCCCCTTCTACTTATTGTATCTATTACACAGTAACCTTGTTAATTGCATAATACATTTAGATGGGCTACATGTGCAAATTAACTGGTGCCAGAAAGAGGTCCAACCAGCTATAAAGTTGTCACATGTTTTTGAGCGATAACATTATAGCTGGTTTCTGTCCAGTTTTAATTTGCAAGTGTAGGCAGTCTATGGCAGGGAGATGACAGCTGCTGTGATCTCCTAGCTCCTGGGGAACACAACACACCCAACAAGGCTATGAGGTCACAGCTTCAGAAATCTCCCAGCTGCAGATGCACTCCAGATAGTGGGTGGGATGTAGAAGATGATGTGATCTCCAAGCTGAGGGGCACTCCACACAGTACCCCCAGGGCTGAGTTCCACAGCTGATGTGATTGATCCCAGCTACACCACATGTGCTGCAGCCAGAGCTGTCAGAAGGGGCTGCCAGCCGCAGGCTTCCCCCTGGATCAACAATAGGTGCAGAAGGATCCAATCCATGATTCCACAATAACACCTCCTTCCATGTACATGTGCCATGGCAGGTGGCACAACTGCATGGATCACACGTTAGATCCCATGGTGCCTTTACCTGCACATGTAGAGGGGGCTGTAACATATACCTATAAATGGAGCTCCAAAGCTGCAGTCTTGACTGAGAGGACTAGAACATATTTATTTCATATAAATCCATACACCAAGCTTATCGCTAATTACCTATACACCTTTCAGTATGACACTAGACAATAACCAGTATAGCCAACTTCAAGTGTTCAAAATATCACATCCAGACCAAAGTAATGATTGATATTTAGATATCATGATTTTTAAACCAAATTTGAATTCTTTTAATTTGCCTTATTTCTGAGCTTTAGAGTACACTTGGATCACATTTTCAAGCTTCTCTGCAACAGTAAGTAGAAGATTGTTGGGGTAAGGCTATCACAAAGAAATCGTATTACAAAACAGAGGAAAAACGGGCTATTTGCAACTGTATAAAATAATTCGTTGTTTTGTCATCACCACATCTCTTTGATGACATTCATTACATGCCTATAATTCAATTACCCATTCATTCTACATAAACCAGACTAACAGAAAAGCAAGCTATTACAACAAGGAATCACAGCAGAGGTAAAAGATTAAAACTTGTTTAGCAATCATTGTTAGACTGTTGGGGAAGACTGCACCGCATTAAGAGAACTATGAACACTCCAGCTTTCCTAAACAGCATTTCTTCTTCATATCAATCAAAGACTAACATTTGTAAAAAAATGATTCCTAAACCACACAGAATTTTGAGAGACTACACAAGGACCACTATGCACCCCTTATTCAAAGTCTGTCTGGTTTACGAACAGTGGAAACAAGGAATAGTCACCAAGGAAGAATGTACAAGTATAGCCTGTATTTGTAGGGAGAGGATAATGAAGGCAAGGGCAGCAACCGAGGTCGGGTTAGCAACTGAAATCAAGGACAATAAGAAATTCTGGGTGCAGGAGAAAGACCAAGAGAAATGCAAGGCTCTTGCAGAATGGGATGGGACAGCTAATAACAGCCAGGAGAAAGCTGAACTGGGGTGGGAGCACAAGCCTGTAGCATGCACCCGTCTCACCTTGCGCACAGATCTGGGGGGCATGGGTCCTCCCTGTTCCCCCCCCCCAGAGTGGACGCTGCAGCTGGGAGCCAGCCCCGACCAAGCCCTCAGCAGACAGGAAGGCGGGGGTGGAGGGGCGGGATGTCCATGCTCCTTCTCCTGCAGTAGTCACTGCCTTCTGGCCCCATAGCCCTGGCAGCTGGGGGCACCCTAAGGCTGTGGGTGAGGGGCAAGGGGCACAGGCAAGGCCAGGGGTGTGGTGCAGGGTGCTGTCAGGAGACTTTAATATTTATTACAGATTTCTGGGGTTTTATCGGAGAATCTGTGATTTTTTAAACCAGAGAAAACCAGGATCCATGATGATCACAGAACCACTGTTGCGATTCAGTGGCAGAATCAAGGTGGATATGATTTAAATCAAATCAATTTAAATCACTGGTTAGGAAGCCTCAATTTCATTGTTGTTTTCTACAAAAAGAACATCCTTGTTGTTTGTTATCCTTTATTAATTTAACTTCTTTTAACTTTGCACTTTTAGAGAAAGGAAGGGTTTGGTTGTGTACATAAAAGTTGCAGAGAGACAACAGGGCTGATGGGTGGATAATAATCAGGTCTCATCTCTCAGTGCCATACACTGCTGTTAACCAGGATATTCTCTCTTGAGACAACAAATTCTCCCTATTCCTGAAGAATGGCATTCAGCCATCGAGGTACTGAACATCTGGACTTCATCTGGCTTTGGATTCTGTCTCAATAGCCTAAAAGTGGGGTGGAAGTTTTGGGCAGCCTCCACTCCTTCATACTTCTGCTTGGGCATATGCATCGAAGGTCCTGGTGACCTCTCACACACGCCATGATCCAGAAGGACTGATATTTGCCTATTACCTGATAACTGAATCATAGAAAAGTAGGGCTGGAAGGGATTTCTGGAGGTTATGAAGTCTAATCCTCTGCCCAAGGCAGGGTCATCCATAACCAAGTCATCACATGCAAATACTTGTCTAAACTATTCTCAGAACTACACCAATCAAGCTGACCCCACAACTATGAAGCATATTGCCAAAAGCACCTTAACTTGCCATAGGTAAAGCAAGGGGACAGGGGCTGTCAATGACCTGCACCTGCAAGGGTTATTAATATATGCTTGACAGCTCCAAGGAAAATGGCCACTAGAAGGAAGGCAAAAAAACACAACACAGTCTGTATCAATCTGACCATGGGGTAAAATTCCTTCCTGATCCGAAATATGGCAATGTGAGTACTCTGTAGGTTTAGCATCACAGAAAAGGCACTAGAAGATACCAGAATTATCTGAACTAAGGCATCCCAAAGAGGCAATTAGAGATCAATAGTAGTACTACTACTTAGAATATGCCAATGCAGAACAGACTCCAATTTCTAAATATTAAAAAAGACGAAACTCAGGACTTTAAACAAAAAAGCAACAAGAAAGGTCAAATAAAAGAGTTTTTTTCCCTTTCACAAATCAACTTCACGCAAAGCCACGTGGTTTGCTAGATTAGAGCATTGTGAGAAGATCTGCAAATGCTTTAAAAGGTGTGAAGATACCTCAAACAGAGCAATAGATGAATTCCAGAAAAAGAATAAGGTGGCACAGATTTACAGCTACCACTGCAGAAACCACCCCCCCAAGCAACCTTGATTTGAAAGAATGGATTTTCCCGTGCCTTTGCTTTTTCACTTGCTAGGAAAACTCTGGACTTGGCTAAGGAAAAAGCTACTCAAGAATAAGCAGCATCAATGATAGCAGTACGTTTCAATATTCACTTAGAAGGGGTGTGGGAAAGAGAGAGAGAGATGCAGAGCATGCTTGTAACTTCTAGAAAAGGGACACTGTCATCCTTTTCTAATGAATCATGGCACTCTTAGCACACACTGAGATCTTGCCCTTCTTTTGAATATACAGAAAATAGTAGTAAAAGGCAGCACTGCTCTGAATGAACAAGATCAGAAGACTGACTTTCCTCTTTCAGATACAGGCCTAATAAACCACCAATACTTATTAGGTTGCATTATTCTAACATAATTCTTCCCAGAACTGCCCTTGGTAAACCTCCACTATCATCAACTGATGCAAAATGTGGCTGTTCACCTTTTGACTAAAACGTGCAAAATTAATTACTAATTAGCCATTAATCCAAGATGTGTGTTACAATCCTCCAAATTCTAATCTGAAGTATTAGACAGGGTGAACTATTGGTGTTTCTTTGTCCTCAAATTTTACTTGTCTCCCTGATTTCTCATAGACTTATGTCCCCAGACTCACAAGTTATGCAGTAGCCATTTCCCAAGCTCCTTACATCCCACAGAGTCAGTTTGTTGAACATGGCCACTTCTGGGGCCTATGTCAAATAGTCTAAGGGCAAGGGTTTCAAAAGATGAGCTAGGCCTCACGTAAGTTTTATATGAATCCAAGTGGAAATGGGCAAAGGAAAATAGGATACCGCTTAAAGACAGACCAGGGGAAATTCAAGGCTGTGAGCAGCTCAGCTCAGCTCAGTGCTGATAACCTTCCTCTCTCTATCATTCTCTACTTCAGCATCACTTAACATCCCAACCCACAGGAATGAACTGCTCTTAATAAAAGAAGAGCCTTTTCCTCAAGAATCCCCTTTTCTTCAGTCTTTTTCAAGCATTCAGTTCCAACTGTGAGCTTCTTTCAGCACCATCCCTCCTCTCTTCAAGCCTCAAGCATGCATGTCTGTTCCTAGAACACAGAAAAATGAAACTTTTAGGAAGAAGCTGGACATTCAAACTCCTTGCTGTGATATCTGTCCCACCAAAACCTTAAATAGCTATAAAATACGTTTTTCAAAGTAGTCTCTATGTGCCAGTCCCTTGAGGAAATGGTTCTATAAGGCAACTGCCCATTAGAAAATGCTAGAAAGAATTGTTCCACCTCTTGTGGATTGACAGAGGGTTTTTAAAGGGTTTAACTCACTCACACCTCTGTATAGTGGAAGTGCCATGACAAATCCTTCCTGACCCCACTTCAGAATCCCTATTTACTCAGTACAGCTATACTGTAGACAACAATGCTACCCAAAAGGCAATGTCCAGAATAAGGGCATATCTACAATGTGGAAAGTTTATTCTGGAGAATCTATTCTAATTAATTTCTCAACAAAAACCTTCAAGCACAGCACTTACTCCAAGTCTGTGGGAAGGAAGGGGCACAGGGGGCAGATTGTGACCCCCCATGGTGCAGGAGGGAGTGGGGCTGGGGCAGGGGTAGATGCTGCCAAGCTGGGGTGGGGCATGATATAGATCTGCGGGCAGCTTGTCAGGAGCTGCAGGGAGCTCATGCCATTGCACCCCCCATGCCCCAGAGACATGGGGGGCATGTTTCCCCTGGAGCTATGCAGGGTGAGGGTGGGCTGCCTGCTGTGGGTTCAGGGGCAGGAGCTGGCCTCTTCCAGATGGGGGATCTGCCCCAGGGCTGAGCTTGGGTCAGGATGGGGCAGTGGTGGCAGCACTAGGAGGGGGACTATGGTGAATTTTGGGGTAGCTGCAGTAGTCCCCCAGCACAGCCATCCCTTCCAGTGCCAATGCCACCTGCCACTGCCTGCCCAAGCACAGCCTCAGCCCAGCCCCAATCCTGGGAAGAGGCTGGCGCAGCCCCTGGCCTTGAGTCTACCCCACGCACAAATCTGGGGGGTACACCTCCCCTGGGGGTGTGCACAGCAGCGGTAGGCCCCCTCTCCCCCCACCACTATCTCAGACAAGCCACCCGCAGCTCTATCCCACAGTCTACCCTGCCCCAGCTGGGCAGAGCCTGTCCCTGCCCCACTCCCTCCTTCACCATGGGGGTTCCATCTTCCCCCCTCCACTCCTTCCCACCCCCAGACTTATCGGCTGAACGCTGCTCTCCAAGCTGCTGGGCTGCATATCAGTTATTGGACTGGATTGGCTGATATAGCTGGTTAATAATAGACCACTGGGCAAAAAAAATCTGTATCAGTGCATCCCCTAGCTATTCTGGTCATTTCCTCTTGTAAACAAGGTCTAAGCTTCTTGTCACCACCATCAACCATTCTATCAGTTGTTCTCAAACTATGTCCACAAGGACATAGTAGGTAGCTCACAAATGGCACTAAGCACCAAAGACTGTTAAAGTATTTTCAAATAAATGAGGTTGCATGGTGGTCTGCAAGAAATTAATGGTGATAATGGTCCACTGGTCCAAAGAAGTTTGAGCAACAGTGCTCTATATAACTATAGCACTCTATGCTTACTCCTGCCATGGCTGCCCCTCCCTTTCCCCCTTTTCATTAGCACTCCCAACAGCAAATGCTCATTTGTCATCTTTCATGTACTACAGAATAAGTTCCCTGAGCCCTTCTGCAAGGTACAATATACCCTTGTCCACCATTACTCTCTCCCAAAGATGCAGTCCTGAAAGTTGTCTATAATGAACTAAGCTGCCTTGTACTTGAATCATCTATTCCCCTGACAGGTCTATTTGTTTACCTTAGACTGCCAGCTCCTCAGAGCAGCTGTTCTTAAGTATCTGGACGAGGACGTCACACCTAATAGATGAAACTTTGAGCCTGGTCATCTGCAGTCACTTGGGGGGGGCAGCACATGTGACTCATTTTCAGCATCAGGTCACTCTCTCAGAGACTAAGCTTACCTTATGCAAGACTTTTCTTTTTTAAACAGATGAACTACAAATTAGTTTAAATCACCACATCCTACATTGCTCAGTCAGTATCAGATAAAGCTCACTTTATATGGAAATTGTCTGTAGCATCTTGGCTGATAAATATCTGTTGACATGTCAAAAACTTTTAGTTGCAATTAGCTTTGGAGAAGACAGACTGAAATATCCTCTAATTTTGGAAATGCGAATTTGCTGCTTTCAAAAGAGAGCGACCTCTAATGTGAAAAGATTTAATTTAAATTGTATCGTGTAAATGTGTTTTAAGAATTTTTTCTTGGGCTTCAACCACAAAGCTAAGACCAAACGTACGCTAAAAAGAGTTGCCAGATATAATGGTCTGGAGCAGGGGTCAGCAATGTTTTTGGCTGGAGTGCCCAAAAAACCCCAGCCTCCACCCATGCCTTGATTTAACATGCCAGAGGTAGGGAAGCTGCGAGGGGCCTGATCCCCATTGCTGGTGATGGCTACATGCACACCTCTGGTCAGATAGCAGGAAAGGGACTGGGGTTATACTGTCATGGAGGTGGTGCTGTGGCTCTGCAGCCCTGGCACTGGCTCCACGGCAGAGGCAGATGCCACCACCATGGAGCCTATAATTAGGATGTTTGCTGGCCTGGGTTCTGGACTGTTTGCTGGCTGCAGCCGGCCTGGGCTCTGGACAGCTGCTGCCTGCCATGCAGCCCATGCTGTTTGCAAAATGGCTTGCAGTCTCCTGAAAGCAGCCTGGGTTCTGTGGCCACCGGCAAAATGGGCTTGTGTGCCATGCTCTGACATATGTGCCAGGGGTTACCAATCCCTGGTCTGGAGTGAGGAAGTCACCCACCAGACCAACATGACTATTCAAGTAAAACCACTTGCCAGTGAAAGGTCCATCTCCTATAGGGG
>NW_017728907.1:13696827-13712735 GCF_001723895.1 Crocodylus porosus
GCAGGATGCCAGTGCTGGTCTTGTTCTTGGACTCTCCAACTCAAGTAAACTGGGGTTTATTGTAATGGAGAAGCATCCCAGACTTTAGATTACAAGTGTAATGGAGGTTAGTAGCTGTGCATCTAGAACCAATCAGTTGGGCCACCAAGGGTTAATAGACCCAAGCTCTTTGCTACTATGAGCATGAGCCTTGTTTGCTTGTCTAAAGGTATAATTCTTTCAGCTGGAAGCATTAGCAGGCTCTTATCCTCTTGTTTCAATGAAACAATACATTCTGTAGCTTACCTTGAACTGGATGTGCTTCACAAGGTCAAAATGCTTTGCATACAGCTTTAGATATTCAAAGAACTTGGCATTGACCAGATAGTTTGGAAAATCTTCAGGGTAAGGGAAATCTGAGAAGGCTGACATCTCTTTGCAGGTGTTGCTGACCATAGATTTGTACAGGCTTGGCCTTCCATCTTCAATGTGTTCCTATCAACACAAGAGCATAAGGAAAATGAATCCCACCCACAACACATGCAGTAAAACACAGCATTTTAGTTTCTGTTCATCAGGAGACCCAGGATGTGATTAGGGATTAGCATTTTACCTAAAGAGCTTCAATCAGAACAGGACTGGATGGATCTCTTCATCCAGTCATATAACAGAATAAACAGAACCATAGAGAATGGGAATGGAAGGGACCTCAAGAAGTCATCTAGCTCTACTCTTGCCCTGAGGCAGGATCAACCACTTTTTTTCCAGTGTGCTATTAAAACCACCAAATGATGGACCTTGCCTAATACGCCTGGATATCAACCTCTTCCAGGCCTGAACTCTCCTTGCAGTTGGATTTGAGCATTTCAACGATAAAGTCTAGCGAAATAGTGGACCAGGGTGGAAGGGGAACAGGAAGAGCCCACATGGTTTCTGTATGGGTTTTTTAGTGTCGGTGTAAACATTGCAGATCTGGATGAAGTCTTGGACTATCTCATACAGGCATAACCACCAAAGGTATTAGGAAACTAATAGGTAGGTCTTGTTTGTTCTGGGGTGGCCTCCTTACAGTGAGTTGTATCTTGCGCAAAGCACTGTCAGTCTGGCCAGATCTGGGTGCACATAGTTCCTACCCCATGTGAATGTAACCCTCTCCTGCATCTGGTGGGGCAAGAGAGGGTGGTCTACTCCTTGGGGGGAATTTCCTTTTGGGTGGCAGCTTGAAGCAATGTTAGCAGATCTATTGGTCATGTGACGCCAATGACATTATGCAGCTTCAGAATAGAGCTGGATTCTCCTGGTGCCCACACAGGATCAGCATCATATTCCATCTTTTAGAATAGGGCATTTACTTTTCCATTCCTGGACCCAGGTTGGTACATTATTTGGAAGTCAAAATGGGAGAAACAGAGTGCCCAGTGCAGCTGCCTCTGACCGAAAGCTTCTGCCTTACAGTAATACTCTAAGTCCTTGTGGTTGCTGAGGACCTGTATTTTGTGTTGTGCTCTTTTTAGATAATGCTGCCATCCCCAAAGGCCAGTGGAATGAACAGGAGTTTGCAATCCACGATCTCATAATTCTGTTCCACTGGGGTAAGTTTTGGGGAAAAGAAAGCACAGGAGTGTAAGTTCTCTTTGGGACCCTGCCGTCGGGAAAGCATGGCATCTATGATGGTGCTAGATGTGTCCGTTTCTACCACAAATGGCAGGGCTGGATCTGAATGAGCAAGCACATAGGCAGAGGTGAAGGCCTGTTTCAGGGGGTGTTGAATGCTTGCTGGGCTTACTTTGACCAGTAGAACTGAATATTCTTCCACAATAGCATAGTGAGAGGATTTACTACCTGGGGAAAACTGGTGATGAATCTGCAGTAGAAGTTTGTGAATCTTAGGAATCTTTGAAGTTCCTTGACATTGGGTGGGGGGTGGGGGGGTGCTCACAGACATCCTGAATCTTCTGGGGGTCCATTTTGAGGTCTTCGGGGATAAAATGAATCCAAGTAATTCAATCATCATTTGGTCAGATGTGTATTTCTCTAATTTTACAAAAAGGCCACACTGAGGCAGTCTTTCTAGCACTATTCAGACATATGTTGAATGCTGGTTAGAGTCCTCTGAGAAGACCGGTATATCATCAAAGTAAGAAATTACAGACTTATCCAGTAGGTCTTGCAGCACGTCATTAATGAAGTGTTAGAAAGTGGCTGGGGCATTTGTGAGCCCAATGGGCATGACTAGGTACTTGAAGTGCTTATACTGGGTTCTAAAAGAGGTTTCTACTCATCCCCAGCACGGTTGAACAGGAGTGCTGTTTTGTAGCTCCCTGATCAGCTCAGGATGAGGGGAAGAGGGTTCTGATTGCAACTGGGCATCTGGTTCAGTGCCCAATAATCGATGCATAGGCAGAGACCCCTGTCCTTTTCAATGAATAGGATGGGGGCTTCCATGGGTGAGATGAACCTGTATATGAAGCTCTGGGCCAGATTCTCTTATAAATCAAGGAGAGCAGAGAGTTTGGGCTCTGACATTGTATAAATGCATCCCACTGGGATTTTTGCTTCTGGTTACAGATCACATTCTCCAAGTGCTTAGACATGGATTTCTTGAGGACCTGATCCATGATTTTTCCAGGGACTGAGGTAAGGCTGACCAGCCTGTAGTTCCTTAGATCCTCCTTTTTCCCTTTCTTAAAGATAGGCATCTGAAGGATTCCACTTTGTTCCAGGAGAAAAAGATTTCTCCTAGGACAAATGCAACATCCGTTTGTAGCTTAAGTGTCATTCCACAGTAAAGGACAGAATTTCAGGGACTTAAGACATACTTAATTACTTGCAACAGTTTTGGGAAAAGATTCACATAACATTTAAAGGGAATAAATACATTATAAGCATATTAGAAATTTTATTTTATGGCCTAAGTGTGTTGCCTGCTCCCAAGTGTGTTCTGTGGCCTGGGAGCAGGTGCTGGAAGGGGGGACCTGCCCTCCACTGCTGCTGTCCCCAGCCAAGTCCAGGACCCCAGGCTGCTGTTTACTGATGGCCCCAGCTGGAGAGGTGCAGAAGCAGCCCTGGGGCTCTCCTGCTCATGGGGTAGCCAAGGGCAGCAGGCAAGCTTCCTCTTTTTGCACCCAGAGGAAATCCCTGATGGAGACTGGAAGAGGAGGGGGTACCTACACTGGAGGGGAGGAGGTGATGAGCAGTAGGGGTAGGAGTCTATCTGTTTTGGAGACTCCAGAAAAAACTCCAGTAACTGCTGCCATTGCCCACCTGCTGCCATGGTGGGGAAGGGGACACTGGTGGTATCTCCTATCCTCCCACTTTCAAATTCCTGGATCTGCCCATGTCTGCTCTTATTACACTCCTAATAGCAGCTGAACTAGATAGACTGTTTGTCCTGGGTCTCTACTGAGGAATAAGCCCTTTTGATTGCTGGACAAGAGCCCGTGACAGAAGCCATTAAAACCATTTACAGCCCCAAGCAATTGATCCACACTTACTGTGAATCTCCAGAGTCCCCCAAAGTCATCACTTTTCTCAAAGCAGGTGGGCTCAAGCCCCTCCTCCAGACAGCACTTAATAGAGGTCAGTCCAGTGACACCAGCTCCAACAATTGCCACTTTCTTTACCATGGTCTCCTGCATCAGGGGAGGATTGGTTTGAATCGTTTCAGTGCACACAGCCATTGCAGATCAGTTTCTGCCCTACTTCCGCGGAAATTAATATTATAAACGGTGTGGAAAATGCTATAGTCAAAGGCATTATTAGTTCCCCTCTCACCTATAACATTCATGTCTGCACACAGAGTGGTAACAGTAGTGGTAAGCTGAGCAACATGATAGCAGGGCCACCTTTCTAACACCAAGGTCCTTTCTTACTGGAATTGTGTCCCATGGAGCATAGAGAAACCATGGGTTATTTGTGGTTCAAATCCCCACTCATAACTGCTGTAGTTCCACATGGGGCAAGAGCCCCTAGTTTGGAAGTGGCTGACTGAAGCAAGCAAGAAATGCCTCCGTCCAGTACTGCAATCCCAAACCCTTGTCCCAAACTCAGATGTTGCCTTTCCTATTTGACTTCAAATTTCCAGAGGTGCCTAATGTTCTACTTGTACATGTGCCTGGTATTCTCCCAGTCTGAACAGCAGAGCACCTATTTTCTACCAAAGCCTGACGGGGATCTAGAAGCCAGGTGCTCCTCTACCTATGGCTGTAGGCAGGATCCATTCATCCCCCCTTTGAAGCAGTACCAGTGTACAGCAAAGAGCACAGGATTTACTGGGTCACAAGGAGAGGGAGCAAGATTAAGCTTGACTGTTGTCTAGTGGTTAGGACACTCAGCTTAGAAGGAGGAGCTCTAGTCCTGTCTCTAGGGACTGCTTCTGTATTTTACATGTGGTAGAGTCATTAGAAAATTTGCATTTCACCCACAAAACCCTTTATGTCCCATATCTTGTGGATGAACTACAACCTTTCTAAAAGACTTCAAATAATGGAGAAGCCACCTCAGAAAGTTGGTTTTTTTCACCCTCACTGTTAAAAATGTGTACTTTATTCCCACTTTGGTGTAGCTTCACTGCTGAAACTCCATATGTCTGTCTGCTGGATGAAAGGGCCTTCTAGTAGCAAGTATCTTTTCCTTGTACAAGTAATTAGAGACTGCAGTCAAGACACCTTTTAAGATTCACTTTGATAAACTATGCAGATTGGAGCTTCTTGATCTATCACAGGAAGGTGTTTCACACAACTTAAATGATTCTTATGGCACTTTCCTGAAAACTTTTCATGACATTTTTTAAAAATATCAATCCCAAAACTACCCCATTTTCCCCCGATGCCATCTGCAGAGATAATGTCACCTAGATGAGATACATGGCCTACAGCCAGGCTTGAATTATCCTTGTTTACGCATACCATACCCCTGGGAGACCTATTTAGTTGGAGCAAGCGAGACAAAGCATGCACCTATAGCTTAGTGATAAAGACCCTCCTGTGGTGGAGATGGGGACTCATAAGTTTTGCTCCATGATTTCAAAGTTATTTTTCTTTTTTAACCATTGACTTTCTAATGTCAAATGCATAAGAACACTGACAGCAGGGACGAGAAATTATAATTGTTTCCCCTCGGAGAATGCCTTTGTCACTGGACCATATTCTGGCTCCTTTTGCCTTGCTTTCTGTCTGTCTCCATGATTCCTGCATTCTTGGCTGCCCAATGGGCTTCCTTAGGAGGGATGGAAGAGGCCTCACCCAGATGAACCTCAAGCTTGGTAATTAGGGCACTCTCCAGGGAAGTGGGAGATGTAAGTTTGAGACTCCTTGGGGCGAGAAGTGCTTAGAACCCAGGTCTCCTTTTTCCTGGGTAAGAGCTGTCGTAACTAGGTTGCTGGGCAAAGCATGGCCATAACCCCTTGGAGGGGCATGGGGAAGAAGGGACAGGAGCTCCTCCACCTGCATCATGTATATGTGCATGCAATCAATGTCAGTCAGTAAGCATGCTCTGTGGATACTTTATGCTGGAAAACTATCTTGCATAGCTGGTAATAATTCCTAGGATGTTTTGCTAACAGCACAATACCTCCTAAGAGTTGCTTACCTAGAATGGCTGAAAGAGGCTATGGTGATGGACAGCACACTGCGTGTGTGTCCAGGGCCATTTGTATATGCCACAAAATTGGCCTTTAGAGCAGCTTAATGCCCTTTTGCACTGCTTTAATGGTGTAGATGTTTTCACATGTTGGTGGCATAATGTGTTTTAATGGAGTGGCTGTTTGCATGTGTCAGTGGTGTAATAAATGTTAAATGACCTTGGGGTGCAGCAAAATAAAACATCTCTGAGATGGTTTAGTTTGCTTTGGAGGGAAGCACCAGGTACCATGCAGCTCAGGGGCTGTGCAGGCAGCTTGTGAAGGCAGCCCAGAGGCAGCCTGTGCAGGAAGGTAGGCTCCACTGAAGGGAAAAAAAAAAGCAGCAAGCCTAGTCTTTTTTTTTTCCTGCCCAGAGCCTGCCTGCCTGCTTGAGCTGCGCAGGGGCTTGGTGCTTCCCTCTGTGGCTGCGGTGCCCTCTGGGACCACCTGGGCCAGGTGCCTGTGGGTGGGTGGTGCCTGGGGTGTGCCACTGCTGCTGTGGAGGGAAGCACCGGTCCCTCCCGCCCTGCAGCTCAGGCACTGCTTGGCCTGCCAGCAGCTCACCCTCTCCTCCCTGCCACCGGAGAGGCAGGTAAGGATTGGGCTTGACCGTTGTGTACACACCATGGGGGTTTACTTCGCCTTAAATTGAAGTGGTGTTTTTAAAGACCTACCACTTCAATTTAGGGAGAATTAACTTGAAGTAAACCCCCATGGTGTGTACAAACGCCCCAGGAGATTGAGACTGGAGCTCTGGGTAGCAAAGGGGCTGCAGCTGCACCAATGCACTCCTCTGGAGCTGCCCCTGCCTTCCAAAGTGCCATCTCCCAGGATATTACTCAGTACATATAGGCAGTGAAAGAGATGCTTGTCCTGTTTGATTTGGTGGCCTATAACAGATGCTCACCAGAGTCCCATCTGGCATGTTCTCAATGATAGCACTGATCCATAAACATGCCTGAGTCTGTACTTCCAATCTCTGGTCAATAACTTGTAAACAGGTAATGCTACGGGTAGCAGTACTGGGCAATGCCACACCCACCCCTTTTAACTGATGTCGACTTTCCTTACTAGGTTGTAGCACATTATTTTGTGTGTTCGTCATGTGAATCCTCCCACCAGGTTTCAGTGACATGTCAGATTATTTTCTTATATAGGAGAATTTCTCACTCCTTGCTTCCCACCTCCTAGCAATGGTATATAAAGAACTGAAACATTTCTGATTCCATGCCTTGATTCATTACACTCACAAAATCTTGAGTGTAAGTTACACAGTTGCATGCTATTTTGTATTTACTTGCTGAACAACCTGAGTTTTTGTATCTTATTCAACTCCCTCCTAACTGAATTAGCTAGTCTGACACCCAGAATAGTAGCAGAGCATGTACTTTAGAGACTGGCCAAACCACACAAAATCCCTTCAGCATAGAAAACAGTCAGTGTCCCATGAAGTCTCATCCCCTCACTTTGTACAACTTGCCTTGCTAGCAGTTTTGCGTCTGGCGTCTATATCGTCTGTCTGTCGTCACTTGCTTGTAGGGAAGGATGGATCTCTGAGACCACCTGGATTTCTTCTCTTGCAGCTCCTTTCCAGGTTCCCTGAAATTTTCAGTTGTCTCAGTGTCCCTTGAAGCTGTTACCACCTGTGGAGTCCTATCTGCTGCTTCAGAATCCAGTCTGATATTTCAGTGATCACCTGTGCCTTCACTCCAGAATGACAGCACATGAAGCAGTCCGCAACTTCTTAAGTAGCATATAAACCTAACCCAGCAGGCTTGGCACCACACCCTCATTAGAAGTTGGCAGTACAACCTCAACCACTCATACAGAGCAATCACATCTCACAGCCTGGAAGTCCTTCAAAAAGCAGACACACACCAAACTCACCATTGTTTATAGTAGAAAGAGTGGAAAAAATTTTGCCAGAAAGATTTTTCATTAGAAAAATGAAAAATATTTTCCTTCCAAAATATTGAGCTTCTTATTATTGATAGTCAAAATGCTGATTTTTTCCTTTGCACCTCCTGTTTTCAGTTTCTTCCACTTGAGCCTTACATTTCTCATATGAAAATTTCTACCATTTCTAATGTTTTGGGAGGGGCTGGGGTGAGGGAAAGTCAACTCATTCACCACTCAATTTCTTACTTCCCACTAGAGAACCTGCTGTTACTCAGAAAAATTCTGTTTTATCTGCTCTTTTTTACTGGTACAGCACTTTTCTAACACTAATTGAACATTTATTTCTATGAAAGAATCCCTAAAAGCATCTGCAATATAATACATTACAGGTATGTTGAAACAAAGGTAGCCTAAAAGAAGTCCTAACATCTATTGTCTCAGGTGCACTTAGGTTTCCTGTGCATCTGAGAACCTGTTACATATGACAAAAAAAAAGTTTCCAAATGATTTATTAAATCAACACATAGTTGCAAAGGCAAGCACATCTGGTGTTAATTGAGTGTATTATCTGCAAACAACCACCCACATTTCCAGTTAAATACATCATTAAGAGGTACTAGCTTAATTACCTTGTACATGATCTGAATAGACAGGTTTATTTAGTTCCTTCATTGACCTTACCTCTAAGTCCTGTGTATAGAATCCAGTCTCCTACAAGTGTTTTTGGGCAGCTGCGGGAAGATTGGACCAGTATAAGGGGTGTGGGAGGGGATAGGTCTCTTAAAGAGAAAACAGACTGTTCATTTTTTTCTTTTCTTAGGCACTTACGTAAGTGAGCTTAGGTGACAAGGAAAAATGTTTTTGATTAAAGACATCTCATTGGCAAGCAAAACTTACAATGCATCTCAGATTGGTGATATTTAAGCCATGGGAGCAAAAGAAAGAATAGAATGAAAATAATGGAAAAGACAGACAGCAAGTGCTGAGGGCTGCACAATGCTGGATGTTGACACTAAGGGATGGTGACTTGCACATGTACGCTCCCAGCCTATCTGAGGAGCTCTATGGGTGATGGGCAAGTTCATTGTTTGCCGAGTCAGTATTTGGATCTCAAAGAAGAATTATAGATTCTGTGAAAAAGAAAATAAGGAAAATGGTGATTTTCCATTCTCTCAGTCTGCTCAGCATACTAAATGCATGAAAGGAGTAGATGGAGGCAAAAGTGACTCTTCCATCTCTGCCTATTCCCCTGCCAGTCCCCTATAGTAAATTAGAGAAATATCAGGACTGCTCCTCCTTAGGTGTGGTGGCTTATTATTGTTGCTGTTGTTATGTAGATTCATGTTTCACTGTATCCAGAAAGACTCAGAACAGCTTATAATAAATGACAAACTAAAACAGCAGATTCCCCAAAGGATACCCCAAAACTAGAAAACTCCAGCCCACATCACCCACTCTTGCTTCCCTGCCTCTCACCCTTAAGAACAAATCCTTTGGCAACTCACAACCCCACATTCACATTTTTTATAAGAAACCTCCTCCTCCCCCCATTCCTCTTCACACACAGAGATCCCTCCTCCAATGTCCCTCTCAAGATTGTACCCCCTCTACACAGAGGGTCTGTGACTGTCCCGTGGCATGCAAATGTTATCTCCCTCCTATGACCCTGAAAGCTGTTTTGGGAACTGGTACAAATTCAAAGAACATGGTAAAAGTCCTGCTGACTAGGGGTGCATGAAGCAGGCCCTATTTGATTCAGATTTGGATTTGGCCGGAATCAGGGACAGCGATTTGATTAATTGATTCAGCGCACTGTCCCTGATTTGATTCAGTCAAATCTGAAGATTCGATGCTGATTTGAAGACTCAGTGATTCAGGCCTAGTCACAGCTTTAAAAGTTTTTTCTACGTACCTTGAGGTAGCAGGTGCGGCTTGTGACTGCTGCAATGCTGGGGTGGATGGAGCATCCCACAGGAACATGGGGGGCCCTCCACGTGCTCGGCAGTGAACCCACAAGTGGACTGGAAGTATGTCCGGTCCACTTCTGGGTCTGCTGGGGAGACCCTCCCTGCACCTCCCCAGCTCAGCAATCAGCTGTAGGGGGAGCCCGGGTGCCCTCCCAGACCCAGGAGACACCAGTCACCGAGCCAGGGGGGTATGGGGACCCCCCCAGTGTGCTCCCTGGCAGACCTGGAAGTGGACCAGAACTGCTTCTGGTCCACTTTGGGGTCTGCTGCTGAGCATGCCGGGGAGCCCCTTGTGCTTCTGTGGGACGCTCTATGCACCCCAGCATCGTGGTGCTCATGAGCCCCTGCTACCTAGAGGTATGTAGAAAAAACATTTAAAGCTGTCTATGTTTGAATCATCAAGTCTTTCTGAATCAATCTGGAGGTTTCCAATTTGATTTGGAGAGATTAAAGTGTCCTCTGATTCAATTCAGATTTGGAGATTCAGCCGTTGAATTGGGCCAAATCGAATCAGGAACTGAAGCTTTGCACAGCCCTACTGCTGACCTGTGTGCTATAGGAAAGATGCCACTTAGCCATTAATTGGACACTGCAACAAATAGAGCTCCCTTTACATAGAATGGATCAAAAGGGGCTATAACAGGATGGAAAATCTAGCTCTAAATCCCTAGCTTTTTCTCCTTTCAAAGACATCCCTGGAAACCATAAGCCTCTAGAAAATGATGCAAGCATATTACTCAAATTGAAAGCAATATGCATCTGAGCCTCACTGCAACACCAGGACTTAGTTAGAAGGTGTTCTAAGACCTCACAACTTCCTTTTTGTGCAGATGAGTCTGTCAAGCTTGCAGTATTCCTTCTCATAATCATTTTGCTAATGATTCCCAATTGCTTTATGCTGGGCCTATGCTCAGTGACAGGAATGGAGTCCCTCTGGATGAGAGGTGACAACAGACTAAATTGGGCCAAAGACATATGGAGCAAGAGGGAGGGAGCATAGCCCTATAGCAGGGGTAGGCAAAGTTTGGCCCATGGGCCTGATCGGGCCCGCGATGGAATCCATTTCCCAGCAGCCTTTGCCCACATCACTGCAGCTGGTTTCCCTGGAGACCAACAGCAGCAGTTCCATGACAGCGGGCGGCCTTGATTTCCAAGGAGATCAACCCCAGCAGCGCTGGTGGCTGGGCAGGGAGCTGCTCTGGAGCTGGGATCTTGTGGTGGTAACTGAGTGGTTCAAAGCCAAGGCAGAGCTGTGATCTGCTGCCCTCATGCCCCAGGCAGGGGTATGTAGGCAATGGATTGCAGCTTTGCCCTAGCTCCAAACCATGGTGTCACCACTGCAAGATCCCAGCTCTGGAGCAGCTCCCCTGCTGGGGCTGATCTCCATGGAAATCCTGGCTGTCCGCTGCCACTGCTGGGGTCTCCATGGAAACCGGCTGCAGTGATGTGGGTAGGGCCTGCTGGGAAATGGAGTCTAGTCACCAGCTGGATCAGCCATTTTGCCCACTCCTGCTCTATGGGCTAGAGGCGGTAGGTGGACACTGTTTTTGCACCAGGGACTTTTATGAAGTCATTGGGTAAAGGACAAAACTCCCTGCTTCCAGGATTTTAATTTGAATTCCCCCAGGCAGAAGAGGGCATTAAACCTGGACCTCCCACATCCTGGATGAATGTTCTGACCTTCAGGTTATGGCAAAAAAGGTGGGTAGGGGGAAGCAATTGCATCTCTTTGTTCTCTGGCCACATACTTAAGGAATGATGCTCTTCACCTCCTAGCTTGGTAGCCAAAAGGATGGGTGCCAGAGCCTACCTTCAGTAGAGGGTTCCCAGCTCTGGGTTCCAAGTGACGCACTGAGGTATCTGAGCAGCAGGAGCTCAGACACAGGCCTAACCTTGGCGTTTCCTTGTGAGCTAGCTATGGCCATTACACGGCAGGCATGCAGACTGTCAGTGATTCACTGCTCAGTGTGCTGGCTACTAGGTATCCCATTCTCAGGAGCCAACTCTCTCCATGCACCATGTAGAGAGACTAAGCGCTTAACCACAGGGGTCTGGAGCCCACTCTGAGGCCAGGTCCCTTCCAATGAGCCACCACAACACCAAACATTTTGTCTCCTGCTTTCAGTGTCACTGCAGTTCATTCTTTCATATCTGTGAAACCAGGATAATTAATACAGCTCTACTTCACATTGCTGCTAGGAGGTAACATCAGGTAATCAAATATTGACAATCCTTTAACTGAAAGCACAACAGGAATAAAAAATATTTATATGGGAAATGATGATGATAAATACTTGATTCTTATATTGAGCTTACCACCCACTAATCTCAAAGCACTTCAAAGTAGATCAGTATCACCAGCCACATTTTGCAATGGGGAAAACGAGCAGAGAGTGCTGCTCCCAGCTTTACGTAGCAGGCCAGAAGCAGTACCAGGACTAGAACAGCTCTCCATTATTCTGTTCTCCACACCAGTGGTTCTTAACCCTTTTTGTACCAGGACCCATTTGTAAACACTGATGGCCAGTCTCAATCCAGTGCTCCTCATTCCCAACCCTTTGCCCTCCTCCCTCATGCCCCAGCCCCGCAGTGTGGGTCATTGGAGGCTTCAAGTGCCTGGAACTCTGACAGCCTGCAAGGGAAAAGCCATCATTTCCCACATTTGTCTCCTTTAAAGGAGAATCCATTTTTAAAGTTTGTTGATCCATTTTTAAAGTTTGTTCATGACCTTTTATATATTCTTGTGACCCACTTTTGTGTTGCTACCCATGGGTTGAGAAACTGCTCTCTACACCACATTGCCATCCTGTTATACATCAATCAATTGTATTTTACACCACAATTAATTTTCACATGTATATATGCAAGATGTCTTGATCTTGTGTGTATCTGGAATATTTTGGTAATATTGTCTTCTCTCTACTCTGCCAATTTCATCTCCTTCTGCAAGACCCAGATTCCAGTAAACACTCTTCATGAGTTCATGAATTGAAGACAAGGGGAAATTCAGCTACTGCTTCTCAAAGGAGAAGATATACAATCTCAAAACCTTCTAAACTTAGCAATAAGAAAATGGGATGTGCAAATAAATATTTCAAGCATTGTCATTCAGATGAAAACATCTCATGAGTTGCATGTGAAGAGTTTTCTATTTTGCAGACTGCCTTCAGAGACTGCCAGGAACACCTTGCTTTCTAATTGGGTGCTGACAGATGTGCAGCTTCCTGCTTTAACTCAGGGTGATTCACAGAAAGAGCCATGAGTTACAGCAACCACTATGACCCAATAGACATTTGCTGTTAGGTGGTTGGGAAGAAAAAAAAAATTGAGCTCCACTTTGGAGCTGATCCAGGAGGAGCTGCCTGTCTACAACTTCTCTCCCCTAGCTTTGCCCCACTCTCTCCAGCTGTAACGTTGTCTTCAGGATGGGAGGGAGCTGGGGACTGGGGTTTGCCCAGCTTGCACTGGGGTGGTGGGGGTCAGGTGAATTGGAGCAACCCACTTAACACCGGGGACAGTGCTGGGCTGCATCATCCCCTCCTTGCCCATGCATAGGGACTGACAGAAGTTAATGAAGGCACTCTGCCATGTAATGAGAGTTAATTTGTTGTACAATTGGGAACTTTTAAAACACTCCACAGCCATGCACTTCTGTCAGGACAAGGCTGTAGAGCACTTTCAGGGGGCTGACTGCATGGCAAAACATCACTTCTGTTAGCACCCACAGTGTTCTTATAGTCAGAGATAAGGACAGGGGTTGTAAAGCAAAACAAGTGGTTTTTTATGGGATAGCTGAAAGACAAAAAGCTGAAAGATTCCAGAGGTGAACACACCCTGGGACAACCCAAACCTATGTGTTTTTGCACCAACTGCATATTGGCCTGTTTCAACACCCCAGGGCACTCTCTCTCCATATACAAACAATGTACCTTCTTTCTTCAAAATAATATCCCATAAACCCCTAGAGGACCTAAACATTTTTACCACATGAATGGCAGAGGGCAGAAAGGGGAAAAATATATTGAAAGATATAAGCATCCAACCAGGGTATCACTTTGAAATATTGAAAGAAATTGTTTAAAAAGGGGAAAGGGGAGTTTGGTTAGTAAGAGAATTAAGAGAAATACAATCCCCCAACAAGAAAAAGATCAAAGTACTACCATCTGGCTATCCAGGGAACAGCAAGGAAGCGGAGAGATAAAATCTGAGAGCCCACTGACAAAGATCCAAAAATTAAAAGGACCAAATTCCAGTGAATCACTAACTGGCTTGATAAAAGGAAGTCATCATGGTAGACTTCAGAGTTTACTAACCCCATGTAAATAGCTTTTCCCTTGCTGTAAAGGACCAGAATTTAGAAGACAGAGAATCCTCTGAACCCTCCCAGCCCCCGAAAACCCTCCCAAAACCCCAATAGAAATGGTAAGTGCTAGTAGACACTAACCATCTTCTCCTTCCTGCTACAAAAACATGGACTAAAAAGGGGTCAAACTCAGTTCAAGAGCCACATTTCTCTTTCTCTTCTTTAAAAATAGTAACTAAAAATTCCCTTGTTAAGATCTCAAGTATCCATATTTTGGATATTAATTGTGTTTGGTTTTCTCCTTTGTTGGTCCAAAAGAATTGGCTTAAGGGAGATTTTACAAAACAGCTTTTGTTTGCAATATCTTAAGATTGTTTCTTCCAAACCAAACATTAGAAACACCAAGAGCCACATTCCTAAGAATTAAGATAAGCCCTAACTCTTTGGAGAATTACTTGGGTTTAGGACATACCTTGGGACTCTGATATCTAAACTTGACCTATAACACTCTTAATTTATATAGCTATGTGGTTCTGGGTGAACTACTGAGCTTGTTTATTGCTCAATAGGAACTAAGGGGTCATCTACACTGGGAAGTGAGTGTAGAGAAATCAGGAGGATACATATTTACAGGCACTAGCTACTTTGTATCATTCACCCTGTGTGTGGATGGTCTTAGCAAATGGTATGCTTGGTTGCTTATTCCACTTGTGAAACAGACAATTCCTAAGCATCTTTAGTAAAAAAACTAGCAAATTGCCTGGAAAGAATGACGAGGTTGCAGGGGGGAGGACAGAGGCTCGCATCCACCCCTCCCACCTTGGGCCAGGGCCACTCCCTGCCTCCTCGGGCCGAGGCCCGCGACTGCAGTGGCAGCAGCAGTAGCAGCTGTGGCAGGGCACAGCCACTGGTAACCCCCTTTCCCCTTTCCTGCCGCCTCCCCTCCCTGCTGCCTCTTGTTGGCAGGGAGGCAGGGAGGGGTTGCCAGTCCCTGGCTCCAAGAAGCAGGCCGGGGGGGGGGAGGGCTGGCCTCGCCCCCCACTCCATCCCCTCCGTTATGGCAGCACTCCAGTCCCTGCTGTCTCCCTCTGCCTCTGCCATCTGTCTCTGTCTGTGCAGAACACTCTGACTGGCTGCCAAGATAGCCAATCAGAGTGCGAATAAAGCATTAAGGACAGACAGACAGACTAAGTCTTTTATAATATTAAGATGCTGTCCAACATTAAAAGTAGATCTAGAAGGATTCTAGCATTAACATTCATAAGCTAGCACCACCTAAGCTCAAAACACAGGAGTATCTTAATTATCCAATGTTGGCATTATCATTTATGAAACTAGCAAATCTAGTTTGTTGAGTTATACCTTTAAGTGCCAACTTGCACCACACCAAATTCAATGAAACTCATCTAAGCTGAAAAAACAAACTGTTCACTCCCAGTGGATAGTCTTGTAAAAGTGATCTGGTGTTGAAAAAAGACCACAGCCTCTATTTTATAAAGTGCTTTATTAAATTACAATGGAAGGTTAAATGTGACCAGAACACAGAGAATTTACTCTCCCCCACCTGCCATCCCAGAAGAGAAATACAAGGAGCCTGTGGCAGGAAGCCACAGCTCCACAGCCCCTGGATGCTTCTTCAGCTCCTGGCTCCATAATCCCATGGCTACAACCTCCCACTCTGCTGCCTGCAGAGCAGAGAAAGAGCCCAGGTGTCCTGACTCCTAGCTATGTCTCTGCTTAGCAGCCCTCCAGCAGCCACGCTGAGCTATGGAGGTTAGAGACTGTATAAATCCTTAACAAGCAACTGCTTATAACACGTTCTAACTTAAATATCTGATAACATTCCACAGATTTAGTAAGGCCTAAGGGTAACATGTAACAACACCCTTAGGGATAGTAGTCAGTATCTGTACAAGAAATTAAGGGCCCCAATTATTGTGGTTGTTTCATAGTTTCATAGTTTGTAGGGTCGGAAGGGACCTGAGCAGTTCATCTAGTCCGGCCCCCTGTCATGGCAGGAAAGAATACTGGGGTCAAATGACCCCAGCAAGATGTTCATCCAACCTCCTCTTAAAGACCCCCAGGGTAGGAGCCTGCACCACTTCTCTTGGAAGCTGGTTCCAGACCCTAGCCGCCCTGA
>NW_017728907.1:13712835-13718891 GCF_001723895.1 Crocodylus porosus
GGGTCCAACGTTGCCCTTGCTTTTCCTCCGGCTCCCCACATATCTGAAAAAGGACTTTTTGTTGTCCTTGATGCTTGAAGCTAGTTGGAGTTCAGTTGCAGCCTTGGCTTTCCTGGTTTGGTCCCTGCAGGACCAGACCAGCGCGGAGTAATCCTTCTTGGAGGTGATTCCCGTCCTCCATCCTTTGTAGGCTTTCCTTTTTAGCCACAGTAGGTCCGCTAGGTCTCTGGAGCACATGGAGTTTTAATCAGAAAAAGGAATCTCCCAAGAGGTTCTTTACTATTTCAAAATTACTCTTCTGGAAAATTGGAGTTTCTCTATTTAGACTGTGATCACCAAATGGAACTGGTTTAAAATATGAACTACACATTGCTGATGAAGATTTAAGTTCTCATTAAGTCTGATAAAAATAACCAAGTAGTACATGAGAAATACTTTCAAGATGAGCTAAGATATGCTAAACATTTCTTAAAGATGAAAAACAAATAGTTAAAGATGCAAGATTATTAGTTAGACCAGAGAGTCTCAGCCAGTCTGCCACCGCACTCTGGAATGTAGTGAGATCCTTTTAAGGCTGTTGTGGTGGGCTGGGCAATATTAGCACTGATTCACAAGTTCAGCCAGAGATTTCAAATAGAAGTCCATAGCATCAAAAGTAGGGGTGCACCAATAGAGATTTTTGCGGCTGATACTACTTTTAAGGAGGCATATCAGCCAATACTGATCTGGTTTCTGATACCCAGTCCAGCAGCACGGAGAACGGCCTCCAGCTGGTAAGCCTGGTATGGTGGAAGGGAAGGGGGGAGGGAAGGGGCTAGGGGTATAGATCAAGGCCCCTGTGGTGAGGGAGGGTGTGGGGCTAGGGAAGGGGCAAGCGTTGCCCAGCCAGGACGGGTGAAGCACAGAGCTGCAGCTCACCTGGGGAAAGGGGTGGCTTCTGCTGCCACAAGTCATTTGGCTGGGAGCTGCCAGTCCAGCAGCTTGTCTGGCACTTCCCTGCTTGTCCGGTGGCTCCCACTGCTCAGCTGGGAGGGCAGGGAGTGTGCCCCCTGATCTGTGCAGGGCAGGCTGGGGCCAGGGCTGTGCCAAGCTCATTCTGGTGGGGCAGGCCTATGCTAGGAAGCGGCTACAGTGAGTTTGCAGCTGTAGCCCCTTCCCAGTGCAGCCCCACCCTGCTGGGAAGAGCTTGGCACAGCCCCGGCCCCAGCCCACAAAGTGCAGATCCAGGGGCACATCCCCACCCATCCCCCGCAGGGGCTTGTCCAGGAGCCACTGGACAAGCAGGCGAGTACCAAACCAGTGCCTCCTGGCCAAGCGGCATGCAGCAGCAGGAGCTGCCCCCCTCAGATGAGCTGCAGCTCTGTGCTGCGCCTGCCCCATGCTGGCTGGGCAGCACTTGTCCCAGCCCCACACCCTCCCTCACCACAGAGATCTTGATCTGCACCCCTAGTCCCCTACCTCCACCCTCCCTATCCCACCACAACAGACTTACCAGCTGGAGGCAGCTCTCTACAGTGCTCCTTGCCACTTGTGTTGCACTGCAGCTGTGCACATGCACAGGCCATTTATCAGCCAAATTATGGGCCTGATATGTATAGTAAATTTTCTTTATATCGGTTCCAATCCAATATCAGACCAATATATCGGTGCACCTCTAATCAAAAGCTTTCTGACCTGTTGTGGTCCAAGTTCTTTGCATCTGAAGAATTGCTCTATTATTTTTCCACAGTCAAGAAACAAACGAAAACGAAGAGCTGGTATTTTTCAAAGGGTGCCTAAAGTCTAATAAGGTTGAAAACCAGAGTTAGGCCCTCTATTTATTGCTAGACTTTTCTGCTTTATGGAGAAATTAGAAAAAAGCAAAGATCACATAACTTTTTTTTTTTTTAAACTGGATTGGTGTCTTTTTAATCTTAAACATGAATAAGAGTGGCATAAAGTAAGCAGGAAACTACAATGTGTCAAGAACTTCAAATAGTCTCCCTTGGTTTAACCCATAGAAGCCATTAGGGATTTCAGACAAGGTCTAGTTGATCTTATACCTTTATTAAATATTCAAAAGCTTAATTAATAATGTCTCCTTCACTAAAGCTTCAACTATACATTGAATAAAATAGCTGTTTAACAAAATATTATGATGGTGCAATTCAAAAATCCCTTTTCTTCCTTGCCTAAGTTGACTCCATTTCTTGTGATGATGCACGTTCAGTTCTCTAGCTAATCACCTTTCAGGTTAGATGGTACCAGAATTGCTAACAGAAGAGACTACAAAAAGAAAAAAAAAAAAATCTTTTCAGAACTGCCTCTCTCAAACCAAGTGGCTCAAGCTTCGTTTTCCCACCATTAGGATACTTTTAAAACTTGTTATAAGCCTGCAAAGATACAATGAGTTGCTGCACTTAAGACTCATTTTGTCATGAAACAATAACACATCTGAACTATGAAAAACTAATTCTGTTAATGACAGCTTGTGCCATCTCTAACAGTCTAAAAAGAAAGTCTGAGAATGAATATTAAACAATACCTTAAGTATTTCTAAAGGCTCTGGTACACATTTCGCTTGAGGTGTGATTATGGTGTTAACCCCACCATAAATAGTAACGCTGCCACATGTTAAAATCAATTTATGGCATAGTAACACAGCAAACAACCAAAAGATTGTCTACACATAATGTGTATCATTTGAGACTTGTTTGTATTGCACCTTAAACTGAAGGTGTGGCATGTCCAGCTAACTCATGGCAGATCCCAACGGTCAGCTGAGAATGAGATCCCACATTGGGCAGCCTCAGGATCCGGAACACAGCCTCCTGAGACCAGCATCAGGAAACATCTCCCCAGCCTTGGCTTTGCTGTGCCCCAGACCTTTAAAAAGCAAATGTGCATCTGGGAGCCCGTCATTTTAAGTTTTAACCTGTTTTAAGTTTGTGGGGCACTGGGGGAAGCAGCATTCAGGGGCTGGCAACTCTCTGCTCCTTCAGTGTTCAGGGGCATAGGCAGCGTGGGAGTTTTAAAGAACATATGGAGGCAGCCATGCTCTTTAACACTCAATATTGGGACACAGAACCTCTCCCTACTGTCTGGATCCGAGTGCCTAAGGAGGTTTAAAAACCACGGCTAGAGCCCAGCTGCAGACATGCTCTATAAAGCTTCTTGGATACCAGGTCTCAGACTGGGAAGCCTCCATCCCCTCCTCCCCACTCCCCAGTGTGGAAGGAGCAGCTGGGGACTGGAGAGCCCCCTTGTCCAGCTGCTACTTCCAGACAAACTGCTCCTAGAGGCAGCTTGGTTTTTAAAGGTTCAGGGCATAATGAGCCCACCATCAGGGAGAGGCACCCCAAAGTTCCACCAACAGCACCCTACAACTTTAAAAAGCGAGCATGTAGCTGGGAGCCTCAACTGCCTACCTAGGCATCCATGAAACAGCAGAGCGAGCAGGGAGTTCCCCACTACTCCCCTGTCCAGGTTCAAACAACCTTGCTCCCCAGCTTGTACAGAAGCTGCAGGTCAAGGCAGGAATCCTGCCCATGCCAGAGGAGCCCTGCAGGCACAATGAGCGACTCCCTGGCTACCAGTAATTGCCCAACTGGCATTTTAGGAATTGTGTGCCCCATCCTTACATGACACACCATACACATCCAGCATGGGAGATGGCACACAGCATCTTTCAAACGCCAACTGTACTATGGTCTTTAACAACTGCCAGCAGCTTAATAAAAACAGTAATCTATTTCCATTTGTCTTCATATTGTAGACATTGTTTTCATCTCTGCATTTTACTATAGGCTTTTATTTTGTTATGGGAATCAAGGAGGGCTCAGCGACATGGTGGCTAGTCTGGAACCTGGGAGACTGGTCCAGTTCCCTGCCATGACTTTGACATCCTATGTCACCCTGATCAAGTCACTCAGCCATTCTTGAAGTGACAAGTTCAGTATCCATCCCCAGGTGACAGGAAGAGGATGGGATTGTCAAGGTACATTTATTCTGAATCCTGCATTTTGGCTCCATGATTTACAGCAGCTTTTGTAGTGAAGGAGTCTAAACTTGGGTTCCCTCCCCCTTCCCATCTATCTCCATTGCCTACTGAGAGAGAGAGAGAGAGAGAGAAAGGATTTTCTTACACACCCCTCAACTTCAAAGGCTTATATAAAGTCTTCTTCCTACATAAAAACTCCATACCTGAATCACTATAGTCCCACCTTGGCTACAGCATCTTATCTAGCTCCCCAAGCCCTCGCTCCCCTTCACTTACTTCTGCCTTTACAAACCAGAGCCACTAAAGTAAAACATATTACTTACACATCTTAAACCCCGCCCCCCACAAGTGGCATATTTTTCAGTGTTCCTCATAACTGATCCCATCAAGACACAAAAAGAAACCTTCTTGCTGGATGTAAAACAAAAAAGACTCAAAACTTCCTTATTTCTCAGCATTAAGAACAAACTGCAAGACTTTAAATCCTTATATTAATCTGATATATTTCATTCTGAATGTCACATTACAGAAAAGTAAAGTGAAAACTAATCAAATCCTGGTCAAGGGGAGAGGGGATTGTGGAAATAGTATCCTTGTTGCCTCTTACACTGTGTGAAAAAAACAAAGACTTTCCCAAGAATCCCTCCCCTTTAGAAACTCTTATCTACTGCAGAGTGCCAGGGAACACTGAAAAAACGGCAGAACTGTAACATCACACTGCACAACAGACTGTGTGTACCAACTGAAGCAACATGATATTTTTGGTCTACCTGCTCGAATTTTGGTGGTTTGTTTGGTTCTGCTAACACACTAATTTGACACTCAAGTATGGGAGAAACACTTGAGAAGGAAGAGAGAACTTCAGTGAATAAATCAACAGCTCAGACTTCAATTAAGAGGAGAACCCCCACCCACAAAAATAAATACAGCCAAGACCAGGAAAGAGAGAAGCCCAACAGCCTTATTTTTAAGGCCAAACCCCCTTACTCTTGCCTTCTCTCCATAACTTCTTTATGATGAAAGAAGCTCTGAAGAGAAAAATGCATAAGCCCATGTGCCTTTGGCAAGTCACTTAAAAAAAATCAAGTTAAAAAATCACTGAAGGGGCAGGGATGAGATCAACGGCTTAAAGAGTCACTGGAATGGCATGTATATTGATGACACTTCAGGCTGCTAAGAAGGGGCACTTCCTCTTAATTAGTCAGCATAGAAGCACTGTTTGATCTGCCTACAAATAACTGTTGTCCCAAAATACCAGATCCTTGCAACCCTGTTCCTTCACACATGCTTTAACCATGTCACGCAAGCAAGCTATGAGCATGGACAGGCACAGGACTAAAATACCCAGTCCATTTACACTAGCAGTCCCAGTGCAGATGGGGCTTCACAGAGATAACCTTTACTTTGAAACTAAACATAATTCAGCAATACTTGCTCCTCCCTTCACCTGAAGCATTCATGTCAATTCCCATGCCCCTAACCTTAAGCCCAGCATCTTGCATACCATCTGAGTACCTCCTCCCCCTGAAAAGATGGCAAGCCAGGCAAGTCACTGAAAGAATTACCAAGCTGAACTCGTGCTGAGGAGTTGCACGTCTCATTTGTGCACCATCCTCAGCAGCAAGGGGCTGGAGGCCTGGGGCTGCCTTTTCAGGCAGGAAGGGGATGGGCAAACCAGACAATCAAAAGCCAAGGCCAGCAACCACAAAGGATCTCCCACACCCCCGCCGCCCATCTCACGAGTGAAGCTCTTGCCGGAGCAGCTCTTCCACCCATGGCCAAGGCAGCTCCAGCTGGGCCAGGCAGTTTCATCATCCCGTCTTCCCGGAGCTCCCAAACGCCGGCCCCTTCCCGGCAGGGCGGCAGCCGGGAGATGCTACGGCGGCTCCTGCGGGACCGGCTCCTCGTGTCACGGAAGCACAAAAGCACCAGCGAAACCCACGCAGGACGGCCACGAGCCCCCCGGGCCCTTCCCTGAGCGCAGGGAGGCGGGGAGAGGAGAAGAGAGACCCCGGCGACCGCCGGGGGGGAAGGCTGAGGCTACGGCGGGGCCGGGAGGCCGCGCGCGGCTCAGGAG
>NW_017728907.1:13719854-13732721 GCF_001723895.1 Crocodylus porosus
GGGGCACAAGGCCACAGAGAGAGGAAAACCCCCAGCATGAGGCCGGATAGCCGGAGAAGGCAGTGCGCTCAGCCTGGGTGCCTAGAGCAGGGCGCCTGCCTGCAAGAGGAGCCGGAGGTGCTGCTGGGGAGAGGCCGCAGGGGCTGACATCCAGGGAACAAGACCCAACTGTTCTGGAGAACGGGAGCGGGAGTTGCTGAGGAGCAGGTCCCACAGGGGAGGCGCCCTGGGAGAGGCCCCTGTGGGAGCTGGACATACAGGGTCCCAGGTTGTGGGATCAGAGCCCAATGCTGTTAGAGGGGGGATTCTGGAGCCTTCCTTCTCTATTAGGAGGTGAGCCCAAGCTTGGATTCAAAAGGACAGGGGATCCATGGGACACCCCATGGGGTGTTGAAGCCACCTCATATTTTGTGATTGATGTAATGTTGATGTTAATATAATTATGAGCATTCTTCAAGATGTTCATATTGAGTTACTTGGTTGCTGCCTGTATATGCTTACTGAAATGGTACCTTGACTTACCTGTGTTTATTTGCTTTGTTGTCTGTATGTGCCTACTGTATTGTTACCTGACTTACTGTGCTTACCTACTGGGTTGCCTGTATATGTTTATTGAAGTGATAGCTTGACCTACCTGTGCTTACCTGTTCTTGGATATTGATACTCATCTGTACTGGAGATTGGTCACTGCCCACTGGTTTTGAGTTCCCAATTACCTGTGCTCTGTTTTGCATGTTCCTGGAGGTAGTGCAAATTTCCTGATTGCAGACTATTGAATGTGGTGTCACATGTAAAGCATGTTGTAAATATATTAGTTTAAGGGCTTGTAACTTATTGATATACATCATTTGTATATAGTTAAGTACTGGGTCCTGGCTTGGCTGTATGGCAAAAAGCAGGAACTGCTCCCTCCCTCTCTCACAGCACTCCTCCCTGACCATCTCATCCCATTTGTGGACAGGGCACACTTTTGGGTGTATTCAGGCTACAGACTGAAAAATGTGGATTTTTGGGTTACTTTTTTTTTTAATCTAAAAATGGTGGAGGAGATAAATATATCTATATATATCTCAGAGGAACCCAGGATCCCTGGTAATAAAGCTCTGCCAGTTTGATACTCTCCCAGAGCAGCCACGTAGCAACACTGGTGCTCACATCTTAGGCCTGTGTTGGCCAAGAGACAACCTTGCCTGCTTCACCGGGCCAGAACTCTCTGGCTTAGCCCCTGCCCCAGATCATAGGACTAGGTTAAAACCCATGTGATTTTTTTTTTTTTTTAGACCTGAGTAGGTCTTTTTATTTGTCATTGGTTTTGCACTTGGCTTACTCATGCATTCAGCTACTGGGTTACTCTTGCATGATAACTTGGGTTACTCCTGTCACAGGCACCAAGTATGTGGGGGCTTGAGGGCCCTAGCCCTTCTCTGGAAGAGGGTTATCACCTGAAATGTGCAAAACTTTCCACATGTCCATCATCTTAGGCCTCCCTCCCTGGTAAAGATAAAAGTTGGTGCCTATGACTCTTGTATTCGTTTTTCAGCCAGGAAGAGAGCTAAGAAACAAGGTGCATTCACAGCTTTTACAGAGCTGATGTAGTGAGGGGAGTGGTGTGACTGTTTTCACATGTATGACCCGTCCTGGATTTCCCAGGATGGTCCCAGATTTCAGGGCCGAGTCCTGGAGGACTCCCAAAAATAGAAGTTTCATCTTGAATATGAAAAATTGGTCCTAGGCAGTGTCAATTGGACAAATTTTCAAACTGAGCAATTGTATGGGCCAGAAGACTGACTAGATCTCATCTGCCAGTTTTTCAAAGCTCCTGATCACTCTGATGCATCCAGAACCGCTTCCCAGCTTTTGCTTCCAAAATGTAGGATGCTGCAAGTACAGCAATTCAGCCTTTTGTGGATAAGCTTACATTGATACAAAGATGTCTCATACAGACATAGGCCTTTTCCGCGCAGGAATAAGCTACAGCAATAAACCTGTGTTTCCACTAGTGTTTATATCATTTTATTTATAGCGCTATAGGGCAAGCAGTACAGCTTTTGGGTGTAGGCTTAGTATTATTTTGTTTTAAAATAATCAATCTAAACTTTCCATGTAATCAAGTAATTTCAAACAGAAAGCCACTGAATATCCTGAGTGCAGACAACACTGAAGAGAGTCTCTAAAAGTCTTGCGATATTTAATGTTTTACATCAGAGCTGTCCAACTTCTCAGTAGCCAGGTGTCCTGCAGGCTGCACAAGTAGGGGCATGGGCCCCTGGCCCACCTTCTGCATGGACATCCCTCCCACCACTAGTGTGTGCCTGCATGCGTGGCCCTCCCTACCGCTGTGCCATCTGGCCCAGATCTTACCCTGAGTGTCCTGTGCCATGCCATGTGGTGCCACAGAACTCAGAAGCTGGAAGAGGGATGGAGGGACTCAATTTTCAAGAAGCCACATCCAGGACATAGTCCCAGATTCTCCAGAGACTTCCAGAATGGATATACCATATTTTGCACTTAGTATAGCCACCAGTGCAATGCTGCAAGTAGGTTAATTGGCTCTGCAGAGAGACAAAACTAATTAGCTCAGGTAGTGACTGCATAAACACTGTGTCAAGCAACATCATGCTGCATGATCTCAGACACAGCAGTGCTAATACATGACCTTTTTTTCAAATCCAAAAAAAAATTGTGTTTAAGGGAGTCCTTGGAGCCACTGTGACACAGCTCCAAAAGTCAGTGCTGTCTCAGAAACTTGGAGCCAGTTGGTAGCTTTACCAGGACATGAGCCTATCTGAAAAAAAAGCACATCTAAGATTCATAATAAAATCACAAGAGTTGACAACCTGGATAAGACATGACAAGCTGGCAAACAGAGAACTCAATATTTATTATTTTTAAAAAAACTCTTGATTTTATGCCAGAAAAAAGGAATTATAGTACTGAGATGACAGAAGTCATTTACATTAAAGGAAGGAACCCTGCAACATTGTCTTCATTGTTCTTTGCATTATGGTAGTGCCTAGCGATTTTACAAAATGGGGATAAGAATCACATTGTTCAAGGCACTGCACGTATACAGAGTTAGAAACAATCCCTACCCTGAAGAACTTACACTCTAGATCAGTGATTCTCAAACAGGATGCTTTGGCACCCTGGAGTGCCATGAGTTCATTTCAAGGATGCCAAGGGGTGCCACACAATATTAGCACAGTTAGGTGTGCAAACACCTACACATGATTCATACTATAAACTCAAACATTTCAAATGGGAATTCATAGTGTCAAAAAATTCTGATCTATTGTGGTCTTGCCGGGTACATCTACATGGGACATTTACTGCACAGTTAACTAATTAACTGTGCAGTAAATGTCTCAGTGTCTACATGTACACTTCTATTAGGCTGCACAAAACTAATAAACTCTGTTGTAGTTTTTTTGTGTGCAGCAGCACATGTGTAAACACTGCCCCAGTTGGCTGGGGCACGGGGTGTTTCAGTGCAGGGCTAGCTGGCAGGCAGCCCCTCTGCCGAAGTACCTTTGTGCCTCAGCCAGCCCTTCTACAGCATGTGGAGCCCTGCTGAAGCAGCCCTGAGCTAGCAGTCTGACCTCCTGGGTTCCCTACCAACCTAGGCTGCTCTGACCAGGTTCCATGTGCTGCGCATGAACAACATGCTCCAGAGTTGTTTGCTCCTGGGCGTATGTTCAAGTGGCATGCCTGAGAGCAAAAAACTCTGAAGTAATAAGCTCTGGAGTTAATTTATGCACATTAATTGCACATGCAGATGTGCCTGCTGAGTTCTTTGCAACTGTAGAGTTACTCTATTATTTTTTCCATAGTCAACAAATGAGTGAAGGCTAAGAGCTGGCATTTTCTGAGTGTTGCCTTGAGTCTAACACGGTTGAGAATCACTGATTTTGATAGACCAGATAAAAAAATTGGAGAGGAAATAGGACAAGGTGGTCTATGAGGAACTACAGAAGGATCTGGCACAACTGAGTGTATGGGCACCAAAATGGCAGATGAAATTCAATATAGATAAAGTAAAAAGTGATGTACCTGGGCAAGAATGACCCAAACTGTACCTACACTGTGATGGGCTCTACATTAACTGTTACAACACAGGAAATAAATTTGGGAGTCATTGTGGACAGTTCACTAAAAGCACCAGCCTTGTACTCAGCAGCAGTGAAAAAGGTAAACAAAATGTTGGAGATCATTAATAAGGGATGTAAAGGGATTAATAAGGGATTGTAAACAAAATACAAAGTATCATTATGCCTCCTTATAAATCGATGGTGCTTCCACACCTTGAGTACTGTGTCCAGTTCTGGTCTTCACACCCTTAAAAGGCTATAGAAGAACTATAGAAGGACAACATGGATGATTAGCAGTCTGGAGGGGCTTCCATATGAGGAGAGCGTAAAGAGGCTAAGCCAGAGGCGGGCAAAATGCAGCCTGCAGGCTGTATCCAACCCACGGTGGGTTTTTGTGTAGCCTAAGGCAGGTCCCTTGGTTCCCTGGCCCAGACACAGTCCAGCTGTGGCATGTCCTGCCACCCCCTGGGCATACAGTGGGGCTGGGGCAACTCTGCAACTGGACTGCCTTTCTAGGCAGCCCAGGTGGCAGATGGCTCCTTCTGGCTGCCACCACCGGTGAATCCAGACCTGCAGTACCGGCAGGGGCCTGTGCTGCAGAGCCCCAACCCTGCTCCTGCTCCAGGCTTGCCTGCCCAGGCTCAGCAGCAGTGGCGCGAAACAAACCTGTTGCTCAGTGCAAGGGGAAAGTGGCCCCTCCTGCTGCAGCTGTTCCCTGCTGCAGCCATTCCCTGCTGCAAAGCTGTTGCCTAGCCAGTCAATCCCCAGCCTATACTGGTACATGGGATTGTTTTGTCCTAAGTGCAGGGCTTTGCACTTGTCCTTATTGAATCCTCATGAGATTTCTTTGGTTTAATCCTCCAATTTGTCTAGGTCACTCTGAATCGTAGCCCTACCCTCCCGCATATCTACTACTCTCCAGTTTGGTGTTCTCTGCAAATTTGCTGAGGGTGCACTCCGTGCCATCTTCCAGGTCACTGATGAAGATATTAAAGAAAATCAGCGCCAGGACTGACCCCTGGGATACTCCACTTGATACCAGCTGCCATAGACATCGAGCCATTAACTACTACCCTCCCATCCTGATGATCCAACCAATTTCCTATCCACCTGTGACAGGAGGCATGCTTGGGGCTGGGTCTCATTCAGGGCCGCCCACCTGTCTCTCTGGGGCAGTCTGTCCTGCCACAACTTTGTTGTTCACATAAACTGGTGGTATAATGCAAAAAGCTGCCCATTCCCAGCCCTGATGCCAGGGGTCACTATCTGCAGCTCCAAACCTTCCCTGCACCACAGCCCATGCCTCGCAGATGGCATCCACATGATGTAATCATAACTTACACCATGACTGGTGCTCCAGGGTCTCACAAGGACTCTCACTTCTTCCCTGGAGCAGTAGGTCATTGTGCTTGCCCTTTAGGTCTTTCATTTGTTCCACTCTTGGCCTCTTTGCAGCGAAGGACTTAACAGGATCAGGACTCACCTGTAACTCTCTGGCCGAGCCCCCTATTTGGCCTCTGGCCCAAACTATGGGCTCAGGCATCCACGACCATGCATTGGCCTCTTCCCCATACATGGGGTTCCTACTATGCCCCCTCTGGAGCCTCTACACCATGCCCCACCCTCGGGTCTTATCATCTTCATGATCAACTTACTCACAGGGCTGGCCCTTGCACTGCCCTTCAGGCCTACTCCTGTTCTGTGTGGGGCCGCACAACTACGCTCCCCACTCTACCCCCTCTGGGGTCTCTGGGATCTCACATCCCTGCTGGGCTCAGGTAGCACTCCTTTTGCCATACCTGGCCCCACTACTCCCCCAACTGCCTCCAAAGCCCACCCAAGGATGCCCCTCCTCACCTTTCACCAGAGAGATAACTGGCCTGGCATTATCCTGGGGGATCCTGCACCACCAAGAGTCCCACCAAACCACCCTTTGCCAGCAGGGTGCAGTTTTAGGTCATGCCTAGGACCAAGAGCCTCCTGTTCCTACCTTCAAGATGTTTCTGCTGCAGCTCAGCCAGGCAATGTTTCTGCCTGGGCTGGCAGCAGCAAACTGCATCCTTTATATCCCTTGCATGCCTCAGTAATACTCTTATATTCCTCCGTAGTTGTTTGTCCAAGTTTCCACTTATAAGCAGGGATCCTGGTCTTTTTTCCTTTCTTAAATATGGGCACTGTATTGGCCTTTTCCAGTATTCCAGGACCTCTGTTGATTGCCATGAGTTTTCAAAGATAATGGCTGGGGGCTCTTCTATCACATCAGCCAACTCCCACAGCACCTTTAGGTATATCCGGTCTGGCCCCATGGACTTCTATATGTTCAGCTTTTCTAAATAGTCCCTAATCTGTTCTTTTGCCACAGTTGACTGCTCACCTTCTCCTCAAACTGTACTGCCAGGTGCAGTAGTCTGGGAGCTGACCTTGCCTGTGAAGACTGAAGTGAAAAAGGCATTGAGTATTCCAGCCTTTTCTGTGTCCTCTGACACTAGGTTGTCTCCCTCATTCAGTGAAGGAACCACACTTTACCTGATCCTCGTCTTGTTACTGACATACTTGTAGAAACCCTTCTTGTTATCCTTCACATCACTTGCTAGCTTTATCTCCAATTGTGCTTTGGCTTTCCTGACTTCATCCTTGCATGCTTTAGTAATACTTTTATATTCCTCCATAGTTGTTTGTCCAAGTTTCCACTTATAAGCAGAGATCCTGGTCTTTTCTGTTTGAAAATCGCAAATTCTCTGATTAAAAACCCCAAATCTGTTGAAAGGCCACTATATATATAGCTATCAGTTAAGCATGTTTTATTGATATATTTACAGTTTTAAAGTTTACAGTTTGGAAACATACTAGTGCCTCAATCACTATAATAAAATAAATTCTAAATACCTATATATTTAGGCATTTGATTTTGGGTTTTTCCATCATGTAAAATCATAGCTCCTGCTGCCCCTCTCACTTACCAAGACATGGGTCCAGCTGCAGTTGCCTGCTTTGTGCCGAGCAGCCCTGATATGCCATTGTCCCTCATTTCCAAGCCACAGCACCCCCAACCCTGCTGGTGCCCCTCACTCGCTGCCTACCTGCTACTTGCTTTCTCCTGGCAGCAGCTCCCCTTGTGCACCATGAGCGAGGTGTGGGTATGGCAGTATGTGCGGTTTGTGGGGGGTGTTGTGAAGGGGTTTGGGGGTGGTTGTGTGTTGGTGGGTTGTAGGAAGATGTGGGGTTTGTGGTGCACAGCCCTTACCACTGGCCCTCGGGGTGCTCATGCCCACAGCAGGCAGAGCCCTCAGCAGCTCATGCCTCTGGCAGAGTCTCAGGGCCTGCACATGCTAGCACCAAGCCAACCCAGCCCAGCCTGCTGGCATGCTCCTTCCCACCAGAGCAGGCTGGCTTCATGCCAGCATGTGCGGGTCATGGCACTGCAACCTGGCGTCATGCACCATTGGGCCAGGCAGGCTCCGTGCTTCCATGTGGAGCTTCCAGCACTCCTGCAGGATGCCGCATGTGGAGGCGAGGAACCTGCCTGGCCTGGCATGCAATTCCATGCTTCCATGTGTGATTTCCCACTTGGCCCGATGGCGCGTGGCTCTCGGGTCCACGTGCCACCAGGTAGGGCTGGGCTGGCCTTCCATGTGGGGCTTGCAGCACTCCAGAAGGAAGCTGCACAGGGGCACTGCATCACATACCCTTGATCCAGGTGGGCTCCTGCTTGCCTTCACATGCAGCTTCTGGCTGGACTGCTGCAAGCCCCACATGGAGGCACAGAGCCCACCCAGCCTAATGGTGCATGGATGGCAGCAGCAGCTTCGCACACACCCTGGCCTCTGGCATGCCACAGCATCCCCTGAGCTCCAGCACTGCACTGTGGTCACTCCCTCCTCCTCACATGAGCCAGGCAGGTATCCCAGCTGCTCAACACTGCTAGGCACCTGCCTGGCCATCCCCACCTCTGGGGGGTGAGGGGGGGCGGGGTGCAGAGATGCTTCCTGGCTTCTTCCGTGCTGGTCTGAGCACCTGCAGACACCTTCCTGTTCCCTTAGCCCCCACCCACACAGCCCCACCCTGCTAGCTCTTCCCACAGCCCCCAACATCTCCCCCAGCCCTGACAGTCACCCATAGCTGACCCATAGGGGCCCCCCCAGCCCTGCTGGTGGCCCCCATCCCCAATCTACAACCTGTCACCCCCCCTAGCCCTGGCCAGAGGGAGTTCTCAGCTCCCTGAAGCCCCACTTATCCCAAAGGTTTCAGGAGGGAAAGTGAGCCTGAGCCAAGCCCTGGCTGACTAAGAGTCTCTGGCCCTGCCCTGCCCCTTCCCCCTCTCCATTGGGACAGGGCTCAGGGTTTGGCACCCTTTTTGCAAGAAGCTCTTGCAGGCGGAAACTCTGCCAGCCTGCAGAGAACTCTTTGCCAAAGGGGAAAATCCACATGCATCTGTTAAAATGGAAAATCCACTTTTTTCTTCATTAGAGGGAAAATCCCTGTTTTTTTTCTGTTTTTCCATGGGAAACGGAAAACCCAGATCCCTGATTATAAGCTTCTTTTTTGTGATGTATATAGCTTAATGAAGAGTTTCCTGCTAAGCCAAGTTGTCCTTATGCCTTACTTGCTAGTCTTTCTGCACCTCAGGATGGTTTGTTCCTGCACTCTCAGTAAGGCTTCTTTAAAGAACAGCCAGCTCTTCTGGACTCTTTTCCCCTTCGGATTGGCTTCCTAGGGGATCCTGCCCATCAGTTCCCTGAGTAAGCTGAAGTCTGCTTTTCTGAAGTCTAGGGTCCTTACTCTGCTGCTCTCTATCCTTCCTTTCCTCAGGATCCTGAACTCAATCATCTCATGATTGCTGCTACCCAGGTTGCCATCCACTAATCCCCACCAATTCTTCCCTGTTTGTGAGCAGCAGGTCAAGAAGAACACAGCCCCTAGCTGGCCCCTCCAGCACTTGCACCAGGAAGTTGTTCCCCACATTCTTCAAAAACTTCCTAGATTGTCCGTGCACTGCTGTACGCCCTCCCAGATGTTAGGGTTATTGAAGTCTCCCATGAGAGTTAGGGCCTGTTACCTGGAAACTTCTGTCAGCTGTTTGAAACAAGCCTCATCTACCACATCCTCCTGGTCTGATGGGCTATAGCAGACCCCCACCACAACATCACCCTTGTTACTCTGTCCTCTGACTTGAACCCAGAGACTTTTGACAGACCTGTCTCCAGTGTCATACTGGAGCTCTGAGGAATCATATGGTTATTTTACATAAATTGCAACTCCTCCTCCTCTTCTTCCCTCCCACCCCCATCCTTCCTGAACAGTTTGTACCCATCCATGACAGTGCTGCAGTCATGTGAGCTATCCCACCACATCTCTGTTATTCCAGTCGTGTCATAGTTCTGTGACTGTGTGAGGACTTTCAGTTCTTCCTGCTTGTTTCCCAGGCTCCATGCATTTGTGTAGATACCTGCAGTAACTAGCCAATTGCTCTAATTCTCAGGAAGAATGAGAACACCTCCCCTGTTACCTACTTCTGCTTGTACCTCCTCCAGGTCACCCGCTTCTTCACTTACCTCAGGGCTTTGGTCTCCATCCCCCAACAAACCTAGTTTAAAGCCCTCCTCACTAAATTAGCAAGCCTGTCTGAGAAGATACTTGTAACGGTGGGGGGCCTTCTCAGGGCCCATCTCAATGTGGCCTACCCACCTGTTCTTGGGCTAACCGCCCACTTTCTCGCCTGCCATGCTTTGATCTTAATTGATTAATTAGATGGTTAAGCAGGAGGCTGCCCATTTTCTGCCCCGATGCCAGGGGGCGCTATCTGCGGCTCCAATCCTCCCCTACACCGCAGCCCAGACCTTGCAGATGGCATCTAGGTGTTCTCATCATCACCGGCCCCACAATAGGCCCCCAAATCCTCCTGGTTGAACCCCAACCTAGAATCCTCTCATCAGGTGGCCTCCTCTGCCTTCATACAGGCTATGTAGCTCCCTAATACCATTTTTTCCTCTCAGGTGTGGTCCTCTCCTGGGGCCTTTGGCTACCAGCCCTGGCCCACCTCCAGGCCAGTTGGAACTCCTGGCCCTTGGCTCTTAGTCATCCCTCGCAGTGGGCCCCTGGCCCTTTTGACCGGTCTGGTCCTGGTCCTGGCCCCGGCCCCAGCATGGGCCAGTCAAGGGTACTCTTTCAATCAGGTCAGGGGTCTCAAGCCCCTCACTCCCTCCAGGGGTCCACCCTCTCTGGGCCCAGATGACATCCTGATGTTCTCATACACACCAGTCCCACACAATGGGCCCCAGAATCCTCCTGTAGGACTCCACCTGAGTTCTTCCCTTCAGGCAGACTCTGCCACCATCATATGGGGCCACATATCTCCCTCCAACCAGTTCCCCTTCAGGTGTGGTCCCCTCAGTGGGACCTTTGGCTCCTCTAGCCCTGTTCCACCCCCAGGCCAGTCATGACCCCAGGCCCCTGGCTCTTGGGCGTCCCTCTCGGTGGACCCCCTAGCCCTTCTGACTCTCCTGGTCCTGGCTCCCGCCAAGGCCAGTCAGGGGAAGCTCTGACAGGCCTCAATGTATGGCCCTTACTCTTTTCCCAGGGTCCCCCTCTCTGCGTCCTCCTTCACGGACATGGGGACCAGGGTGACTCACACCACAACTGGTGCCTCAGGGTCTCACAGGGACTCTCACTCCCCCCTGGGCAGCAGATTGGAGTGCTACTACCGGTGTTATTTTCGACCCACACCCTGCCTCCCAACAGCGGAAGACTTACTGGGGTCAGGACTCAGCTTTTGCTCTCTCTAACCAAACCCCCATTCTCCCTTCACTGGACTCCACATCACCCTCCCACCAGGGCTCTTCAGCGCTGTCTCCAGATCTCTGCCTCTTCCTCACTGGGGCTTCTCATCACGGCCCCCTCACACTGGGGCTTCTCATTGCTCATAACGTTCCCTTTTCTCAGGGTCTCAGGGCCTCCCTTCTCAGGTGGGCTCAGGTGGCCGCAGTCATGCCTGCTCCAATTCTCCCACTTGGGGTCTCACACCTACAGGGCTCAGGCGGGCTTGGCCACACCTGGCCTCCAACTCTCCCTCTCGGTGTCTCGAACCCCCACAGGGCTCAGACAGCCTTGGCTGTACCTGGCCCTGGCTCCCTACTCTCCTCCTCAGGGCTTGCACCCTGCAACTACCTCCGATGGAACACAACCCACCCGAAGGTGAGGACTAGGGGTTAAGGTGCCCCGACCCACCTTTCATTGGGGTGATCACTGGTCTGGCATTTCCTGGGGGCTCCTGCACCACTGGGAGCCCCAACCAGGCCACCCGCTCCCAGCAGGGTGTAATTCTAGGTCATACCCAGGACCAGGAGCCTCCTTACCATCCCTTACAGCTCCTCCCTTACCTCCAGATGAAACTCAGCAGCCCTCTAACCAGGCAATTTTGTTGCCTCACCTCTAGCAGCCAAACTGCGCTGTTTATATGGGCAGCCCTGAACCTAAAATGGCTGCGTTCATTAGGCACCTGGTGGCTGCAAGCTCCAGGGCCTTAAAGTGGCAGGCACACGCAGTGCCCTTCCACAATGCTCTTTCGTCTCTTTGTCAGATGGATCCCATCTCTTCCTAGCAATCCTTTTTCTTGAAACACCTCCCATGGTCAAAGAAGCCAAAGCCCTGCTGGTGACACCGCTTGTGCAGCCATGCATTGATCTGCAGGATGCACCCGTTCCTGCCTGAGCCCTTTCCCTTAACCAGATGAATTGAGAACACCACCTAAGCTCCTGTCCCCTTCCACCCTTTCATCCAGAGCCCTGTAGTCACTTTTGATCTGCTCAGGGTCTCCCCTAGAAGTATCATTGGTGCCCACATGAATGAGCAGAATGGGGTAGTAATTAGAGGGCCAGATGAGTCTTGGTAATCCTGTGACATCTGGGATTCATGCTCCAGGCAAGCACCAGACCTCCTGAGACAACAGGTCAGGCCAGTAGATGGATGCCTCTGTCCTCTGCATCCAACCACCAGGGAGTCTCCAACCGCTACCATCCATCATTTCTTTTTGGTGGTGGTTGTCTAGATCCTTCCTACCTTGAGAAGGGCAGGCCTGTCGTCCTCCACCAATAGAACGTGCTTCTTACTCTCTGTTCCTAGGGCTCCATATCTGTTCTCCAGGTTAACTGCTACAGGCAGAGATGAAGATTTCTACCTGCTGCCAGAAGTCACAACCCTCCAGCTTTCACTTCCCTCAGAGTCCATATCCTCTTCCTTTTCTAGCGCTGCCTTTGGCAGTCCTTTCACAATCCTGGAGATCTCTTCCAGCATTGAATCGATGAACTTCTCATGGCATAGGATGCTTTGGAGTCTCATCACTTCCTCCTATAGCTCTCTTGCCTGTTCCATGGTAATTCAGGGAGCCTTCCTTTAAATGCTTCTGGGCCTGGACTGGATCTGCTCCATCATTAGGGCTTTTGTCAGGCACAGGCAGCAATCACCCAGCAACCACTCAGTAATCATTCAGCTAGCAACACTTCCAGCTTCTCAGAGTACATGCCCAAAACACACACAGCCCACTAAACACTCAGCAAGCCAAAGGCACAGGGATCCCTGGATCACTTACCTTCCCAGGGCAGGATCTGGTGCCTGGTTTCTCATCCTCTTAAGTTGGAATCACATGTGGCATCACACCCCTTAAGTTGGAAACACCAAATCTGTATTTTGGCCCCTTCATCACTGCTGATTTAACCCAATGTGAACCATGAATTCTCTCCATAGCATGCTTCATGTTCAACACCCCCTTAGTTGTGCTAGTCAT
>NW_017728907.1:13733346-13735212 GCF_001723895.1 Crocodylus porosus
AAGATGTGGGGAGACATAGGCACGCTTGAAGGGAGACAGAAGCTGTAATTAGATTTAGACAGACTACAGAAGTGGGCAGATGATAATAGAATGGGGTTCAACGTAGATAAATGCAGGGTGCTGCACCTGGGGAGAAGGAATCCACAGCATACATACAAGCTGGGGAGCTCCCGCCTTGTGAGCACAGAGGCAGAAAGGGATCCTGGAGTCATTATTGACTCCAAGATGAACATGAGCCGTCAATGCCAGACCACAGCCAGCAAAGCCAACCGCACCTTGCCGTGCATCCAAAGATGCATCTCAAGCCAGTCCAGAGAGGTGATACTCCCCCTCTATGCAACATTGGTCAGGCCACAATTGGAGTACTGTGTCCAGTTCTGGGCACCACACTTTAAGAAGGATGTGGCCTGCCTTGAGAGGGTTCAGAGGAGGGCCACCCACTTGGTTGAAGGACAACAGGCAGGCCCTATGAGAGGCTGAGGGACCTGAACCTTTTCAGCCTCAGCAAGCGGAGGCTGAGGTGGGATTTGGTGACTGCCTACAAACTCATTAGGGGAGCTCAGCAGCAAATAAGAAGGGCCCTATTCCTCCCAACAGCATCTGGGGTGATGAGGAACAATGGCCAGAAGCTTCTGGGGAATAGGTTCAGGTTAGAGATTAGGAGGCACTATTTCACTGTTAGGGTGGCTAGGATCTGGAACCAACTTCTTAGGGAAGTGGTCCTCGATCCTACCTTGGGTAAATTCAAAAAGAGGTTGGATGAACATCTGTCTGGGGTTGCGTGATCCCAGCGCATGCTCCTGCCAGTGGCAGGGGGTCAGACTAGATGATCTATTCAGGTCCCTTCTGACCCCATACTACTATGAAATTAGGCAAAGTGGAAACCCCTGTGTGTAGCTGGGGAGCCACATGAGCAAAAAGGGTGGGAATTAGAAGGACATAAGCCTAGGACTTGTGGCAAAAGGGGGCAGGCTGGCCCCGTGGACTGTAAGCAGCAGAGTTCAGGGGAAGAGAGGGGCCGAATCTCTGTTGAATCGAATCAGGGACTGAAGCTTCACATAGCCCTACAAATTACTACTGGTGGCATGTGGGTAGATAGGTAGTCTCGAGTGTAAAGGGAATTTTGGCTAAAATGTTAATACAGATTTGAAGCAAGAAGCAAGCTGGTTGAAACTAGGTTTTCATTTCCTCATTTATTATGTCAAGGTAAACAGTGGGCTTCATCAAAGATTTGCTTGGCTGGAAGAATCTAAATGCTTCTTGGAGCTGGTCAATAGTTTTGACCATCTTAGAACTCTCACTAGGAAATCAGAGCCCTCCTTTCATAAAGTCTCTTGCCCAAAAGGAAATGTCACCATTAAGACTTACTCCGGGGAACCACAACGGAGGGGAATATTTGAAAATAAGGAAAATAGTGCCAAGAAATGCAGGCAGACCAAGAAGTGTAAACCAGCCTAAAGCTGAGGACTGATTGGGAGAATCATTGACAACTCGTGTCCTCAGAGGTGTCAGCACCCGCTGCCACTGAGTCAGGATGGCATTTCTGGCTCCTCCCCATTTTCCTGGTCCTACTAGACGGTATTGGTAGGATGTGCATGGGCCAAAGAAGACCTCCAGAGCCAGCTTTGGATCTGTCAGGAACAGCAGCAGTACGTTGGGCTTTACACCAATACATGATGCAATTTCATCCATGTAAACAATAAAACTTGATCTTATGTTGTTGTAATCTCTGGAAAAACCCCTTGATTAGGAAACAAGAGCAAAGAAATAAAAGAATATTCCTATATTGTTATTAGCACATCATCTTTCCACATAAAGATAAAATATACCATTGAAATATCCTGATTCATTTGAAGCTCCAAGCTG
>NW_017728907.1:13735457-13737520 GCF_001723895.1 Crocodylus porosus
CCCCCCCATCTTTCTCAACTCTATAGTTAATCCAATAAAAGTACTGCCAAACAAATCTTGCTTTACATATGGATCATTATAGCTACAATATAATAAAATTAATTAACTGAGTTTTAGCCATGTTATCGCTAATAATTTTGGCTACTTCATTATCTCTAATAAGGTGCAGCAAACATACAACAGACTGAGAAAAGGTGAATGAATATGGTGAGGCACAGGAAGTCCCCCACAGGAGAGGAGATTTTGAAAAATTATGGGTCCATGACCACATCCCTTTGGTGGCCTGTAGTCAGTGATCAAGCACTATACAAAAATCCTTTTTATCCTCTGGTGTTTTCAGCAGATAAGCTATTAGCTCCTAGCTGAAGTTTTTCCCAAGCATGCCATGTTCCATTTTGTACTATTACATTACATCCTATTTTTCTTACTCTGGTTCTCAAGGGCATCATGCTGATCCTCCTCTCAATTGATGACACCTCCCATCTTTGTGCAATTAGCAACCTCTCATTTTTTTGTGCCAGGATAATTTATGAAAATATTTAACAAGATCAGTCCCAGAAGGGTTCCTCAAGGCACTCCACTAGTAAACTCCCTCCAGCCTGGTAGTTCCTGCTGACCTCTCGTTTAGCAAGTTCCTTAGCCTTAGTCCTTGTGTTCCCCAGCTTCACTGATAATTTGCCATGTGTCACCATAGCAGTTGCCTTACTGAAGTCCAGGTAGATTAGATATACTGCTCTTATGATAGATAGCTATCAGATTAACCTGGTATGCTCTCCTTTGGCAAACCTATTTTGCATGTTAGCCCCATTATTCATATACCTCCATATTTATAATTATCCTTTCCTTCAATTATCTAGACCCAGCTCTGTGTCCCCCATTGCCTTGCCCCCCTGCCCTCCATGACCTCACCAAAGGGAAGTGTGGCAGCCAGTAAAGGGAAGTGTGGCAGGGCACTGTTGATGCCTGCCACTTTAAGAGTTTGAAGCAGACAGTAGGGCAGCCAGCAGGTGTGTGTGAGAGTAATGAGGCAGTCACAAGAGCACAGGAGGGCCTTGGGATTGGAGGAGGGGGAGGAGCAACCTCCATTTTAGACCCAGGCCCTCAGGGCTGAACCAGCAGTTTGTGCTGGCAGCTGAAAAAAGTAACACCTGTCTGGAGCTGCTGCTCACAACATCATGGCATATGCTTGGATGTATATGAGCTGGAGCTATGGGGAAGGAGGAGGTTCCAGGTCCTGGGTATGACTGAAAACCACACCCTGTTGGGGCAGGATGGTCTGGTGGGCTACCTGTGGCAGGGTAGTCCCAAGAAATGCCAGGCCAGTTGTCTCCTCAGTGAAAGGCGAGTAAGGGGCGTCTTATAACCCCCAGCCCCCCAGAGCTGAGTTGTTATGAGCAGGGAGCTCAGAACAGAGTTGTTATGGGCTGGGAGCCTGACATGAGTTGGTATGGGCAGGAAGCCCTGAGCTTAGTAAACACTGAGAGGGCTGAGGCTCAGCTGATATAGCTGAGTTGTGAGGAAGAGAAAGCAAGCTACTCAGACCTGACTGTATGGACCCTTGAACTGGTCAATGCTGAGGCCAGGACCTGGGCTGGAGGGGTCAAAAGAGCCAGGGGCCCACCAGCCGATGGACACTCAGAGCCAGAGGCCTGGGGTCCGACTGGCCTGATGCAGGCAGGGCCAGGGCCTGTGAGGCCAAAGGTCCTAGAAAGGGAGCCACAGCTTGAGAGGGAGAATGCTACAAATGAATTAGCTGCCTGGGATGCAATCTGAGAGGCATGGGACACAGTAAGGGAAGGTTGGAGCTGTATATAATGCCTTTAGCACCCGGCAAGTAAATGGGCAGCCTCCTGCCTGGTTAACATCCTAATTATTATCACCAAGGCATGACAGGTGAAGATGGTGGGTGGTTAGCCCAGAGACAGGCTGGCGGGCCAATAACTGACCAGCCCCAGGAAGGCCCCCTGTTACAGGAAGACAACTGTTGAGGTCCTGGGTTCTGCAGGTCAGAGATTAGAGTTTTTATTGAACAGAAAAATAATTAAAAAACCTCTTTATAGATC
>NW_017728907.1:13737687-13767468 GCF_001723895.1 Crocodylus porosus
GACATGGTAGTTATCAGATAGCCTCTTCTGCCAGTATCTTCTCACTTGCAATACTGGTCTGTTTGGCTTTAACAGATACTAATGTAAAATGATGCTCTGCTCTAGTATAGGTCTCACCAGAAAAGCTTGAAAACAGAACTCTTTTAGCTTTGCAGTCAGGGGCTGACACTGCTCTTATGAACTTTCCCATGCAGGAAAAGTAAAGGCCATTTTGTATCTGGCCACAAGATGGTGCCACTGTCCAGGAGGAAAAGTAACTTTATTCAGCATTTTTTGTTGCATGAAAGAAACATAGTGAAATCCCAGCAGGTGCACAGCTCTGCTTTTGTTCTGCTACAGCTAAAGACTCAGCCTGGATTTTGCACAGAGGTTTGTGATCCTTTTGAGTAAGCCTGGGGCTGTTGTACCTAACCAGTGCCATATTTCTCTGTGGTTTTGAAGCTGTGTGAAACCCTATTTGTTTCAGCTGTGTTTCTAAGCAAAGCTCGAGGAAGGTCAAAACCCACAAAAATGAAACCAAATAAATGTTTTAAAAGCCCCCCCTGCAAACCCGCCCCCTGGATTCAGCACAACTCTGGGAACACTGGTGAGTGACATTCTATGATCTCTGGTTGTACATTGCTATATTACGGCAGGCTTTTTTTCTGCCTCTCTGAAACTGCTGTTTAATTCTGTAGCTGAATAAGCTAAAACTCAAACTGATACAGGGAAAAGGGAAAAAAATGGAGCAAAAAGGGTTTTGTTTAATCTAGCTACTGAGTTATTGTGATGAATGCTGCCACAACGTTAAGGATCTTAAGGTAGTGTCAAATGGTCAACTTAACACCTATTAAGTGCAGTTAAAATGTGATCAAACACATGTTACTTCCTTTCAGGTGAAGATTATCTCAAGACTGTATCAAGTCATATGTTTCCTGACACATAATGACATTAATACTTCACAACATTCCAATGATTTGTGACTGCTGCAAGTGAACATGTTACTAGACCCCTAGTTGAGGTTTTGGGAGATCTGATTTCAAGACAAAGTTCCTAGGTCACCTTGGAAAGTCACACAGCTGCCTAATGTCTCCATCTTCCATCTGTAAAACAGCATTTCCTTACCCCACAGGGGCAACTTGGCAATAGATGCATTAAAAGATTGCAAGATGCTGAGATTCTGGAACAGTAGGGTCCCTTAGAGGTACTTAAGCCTGATAGAATTATTCTTAGGGGCTTCCTTTCCCCATTCAGCATTGATACTATGGAGGGAGCATCACAGCCATAACATGAAAAATAATAGGTAACATTTCATACCGTTTCATTAAAAGTTCCTTTTCCTTGGAAACATCAGTCATCATTCTGCTGACTTGAGGGAGCTTATTTGACCCTGAAAACAAAAGAGAATCCAGGGAATGTACCATCACTTGGAAGGGAAGGCAGCTTTCTCTCAGTCCTCAAACCAGGTGGCGCACTAAGCTCCTTCCTCAATGACTTATGAGCTGAGATATAGTCAGCACAAGTTGGGCTTGCTACAAAGAGTCAGCCTCAGCTGGGGGTCAAGAAGCACAGGTTCATTAAAATCCAGAGCTAGGAGAATCTTCATCAACTGGCTTTAAGTTATGAAACCACTTGTTTCCCACTGGAGCTAATGTGATCTTTTTTATGAGGAATTATACTCTACAAGTGCCATATTGTGGGACTTGAGTTCTTTTAAAGTATGGGACAGGTCCTTTTGGCCCCACTCTGCACAGATGTACACAGTCAAATAAGACAGCCAAGAAATCTACCCTGTGCCAGAAGGCCAGATTTTGATCATACTTTGCCTGTACTGGCCTGAAATATTCAGTGATATTAAAGAGAGTTTTGCTCAAGTAAGGACACCTGCATGCATCCCCTACGAGTTGCCAGTGTTGTACAGTCCAGGTCTACAGTATGCCCTTCTATCCATGAGTGGATTCTGGCACTAATGCCACAGGACAGTATAGAATTTCATATAAGAACATAAGTAGTACCATACTGGGTCAGACCAGTGGTCCATCTCACTCAGTATTCTGTCTCCAATAGTGGCAGGAGGGATGCTATAAAGGGAGAACATTGAACTAGATATCTCATTCTAACCATTATTCTATACCCTCAGTCTCTCCTAGTATGGCAGCTGCTCCAGGACCCTAATCATTTTGGCTGTCTTTCTCTGTACATTTTCTAATTCTACTACATTCTTTTTCAGATATGGGCCAGAACCGCACATAGTATTCAAGATGTGGGCACACCATGGTTTTCTATAGTGTCATGATGATGTTCTCTGTTTTGTTTCCAATTCTTTCTCAATTATGTCCAACATTTTACTGGCTTTTTTGGTCACTGCTACAAATTGAGCTGACATTTTTAAAGGTCAACACATTGGATATTTTTGTTCATACGTTGGTCTCCCTACCTTTAAAAACTCTTGTGACCCAGCGAGCCTGGAGTTCCGTTCCTACCATGATGGAGCCTGTTAGCTGTATAAAGCCAAGGACAGCCAGTGTTGGCTTCTCCAGTTGGGGTGGGAAGACATATTTGTAAAGGGAGGTCTTGCTTTTGCAGACATTATGAACTGACTCTTCAAGGAAAGGAAAAGAGACAGTGAATCCTGTGGCAAAGACCACCACATCTATGTTGTCCGTGACAGTCCCATCTTCAAAGATAGCTGAGGCTTCAGTAAATTCCTTCACATTTGGTTTTACCACAACAGCACCACAGAGAATGCAGCTTGGCAGCTCATCATTCACAATCAAATGTAGCTCTTGACTTGCATGCAGAAAGAAGGGAAATAGATTGAACATAATGTTAGCTACCTCCCGGTACAAAAAAGTAAAGCAGTGCTGAAAATGTGGTTACTTTACAATGAAGCATTAATGGTGGGGAAGCAGACATGGGACTATTAGTGTTTTTAGCTGTGAAGTATGTAAATGGGGAAATATGCATTCTGTGGATAACAATAAGACAAAAGAATCTAGATTCTTTATTCAGTGTTTGCTGGGACTAGCTTTTATAGGCTGCATTCTATCTTGTACCAAGAAATGTTTTACGTTCAATTGGGTGAGAAATTGTAAAGGAGTTGACACAGGTTCCTGATTCTTAGCCTAAGACCTGCTTTCATTTATAGCAGCTTGCTATGATCTCTGTAGGAGCATGCTCCAGTAGGGATGAGACAAGTAGAGCAAGTGATTCTCACACAGGTGGGTATGGGTCAGGTGGTCAATGAAAAAAAACAGCCCTGGGGCTTTATATGCACCTGTACCCTCCTGGGGGAATGCTAAAGTGGCCAGACTCCATCTTCTGCATATTACATAGACTTAACAGCAAGTAGCCTTACAATGGTGCTTGTCATGTGGATAGCTTTTCACTTGAAGAATGATCAAAGCCAGAAATTAATTTCCTGTAGACCACCAAAGAGCACTGAAGATGTAATGAACTGAAGTTACTGTCCTTCATGTAGGCTGAATCTGACACAGTGGCCTAGATGCTAAAAGTGTCTTTATCAGTGTAATGGGGCCCCTATCCCATCACTGAAGGAGACAGCGAGCCAGGGAGCAGCTGGCTGGTTCCAGCCCCTGAATGGAACTAATAGTGGCAGAGGGCCCTTTGGTGAAATGGCTGCCCGCCCCAGGTGCAGCCAGCACAGTGTAGTCAGTGACTGACAGGCCTGGGGCAAAAGTACTAGGGGTGTAAGATGCCTTATAAAACCAGGACTGTGGCTGAGGCCTGGGAAGAGGGGGGGGCCTAACCAGCCAAGAAGGAAGGACTCCACATTGTGGGGAGCTGCAAGGAACTCCCTGTGCCAAGGCAGCAGAGCTAAATATTTTGGCCTTACGTTGCAGCTCACTACCACAGTGTGATGTTGACCTGGAGTTGAGGTGGGGGGACGGGACCTTTTGTTTTGGAATGGAGGCTCATTTTTTTGTTGTGTTGAAGTTTGATCTGGAAAACTGGATTGAAGCTGTAGGGGGGGAGAAGACCACCAAGAAGGGTGCCAGGAGCACCCTGGGTCCTAAATACTTCGAAGGGAGGGCAAGCAGCATAAGTGGGCTAAGACCAAGATGGCCATGGCCCAGTTGTGAACGCCAAGAAGCATGGAAGCTGCAAGTAGTGGCTGGGTGGAGCACTGCTCTCAGCTGCAGTAAGCCCAGGACTATAGTTTGTGGTACAAAGACTGATGGCACAAGTCCAGAGCCCACAAAGGGTAAGACCAGGACTGAGGGGCCCAGAGCCCACAAAAGACAAGGCTGGACTTGGGGCCTGGGAGTCTAGGGTCCTGGAACAGTCAACCTCAGATGGAGGGACCCAGCCAGAGTAGTGGGCCAATGCTAGGGGGCCTTAGCCCAGACAAGGCTCTAGGACCTGAAGCAAACCCCCTGACCTCTAGGGGCAGCCTGCCAGTCCAATTATAACATCAAGATATGGCAGGAAAGGGAAGAGGGAGAGACCTTGAGAGGCCAGAGGTGTGAGCAAGTCAGGTGGCCACTAGGGGGTGACTTGACCAACTCAGAACATGACCTGCTTTAATCAGGTTTTCAAGCTATCCCAGTCTCCTGCCTGTCACAGCTTACTGTTCTTGATCTTCAAAATATAGATCCTGATGGGATTTCTATTATGCTGTTCTTCCAAAGGAGCTGTCATCAGTTTTACAAGTAATAATCAATTTGCATGAACATTTATCATGGGATGAAATAGGAAAATTTACTGCTGCTGGAAAGTGTGTTAAATACCAAAGCACAAGGTTCTGTAAGAAAGGTGATGTAGGCTTTTGATACTCAATAATAATTTCCAAAATGAAATAGGAGATATATACCCTCACCACCTCAAAACCCCCACCCCAAAACCAATCAATCTATTAAAAAAAAAGAAACAAACAAAAATGTCTCCCAACTCCCTCAAACAAATAAACAAATAATAACCATTAAGAAAGCACCTTTTTTTCTGAAGCAAGCTATAGTTTTCATGGTTAAACCATGTGCTGAATTTCTTTCTCTTGATCCTGCTCCCGAGGGCTGATGGGAGCAACCATTCAAGACAGTTGACAAAGCGTGTGGTGAATACCATGTCAAGAGGGAAGCCCTGGTTTGAAACACGACTCATCACCCATGTGCCACTTCTGGTACTGAGAAACACCTGCAAAATAATTAAGAATTGGGAAGTCTCTTGCTCCGGGATCTGGTTTCTTTCTTGTTTCTACTGCTGTCAACTTGCTGCTTTGACATGAAGAGATCTTTTGTGTGGCGATAGTAGAGAATTAATCTGAATATCAAAGAATGTGGTTGGGAAAAGAAAGCAGTGTCCAGATGAACAGTTTGGTCGAGGAGGTCTTTTTAACTTCCAGTATATGCAAACCGACTATTTAATCTGCTAAACTGATTTGCATAACTGTGACTTGACTTGAGGCACTGCATACTTTACAGATTCTGGGTAATACCCAACCTTGACATATCTTAATTTACTGGTTTGTTTAACCCCATTATATCCTCCAGCATCCCTCCTCAGGCATGTTTCCTGCAAAGTAAATACCTGAGTAATGGGGTTATTTGTGGGCCACAAAATACCAGATATAACTAGTATGTGAACACTATGATGACACCATGCCTGCTTCAAGAATACATATGCCTAAACTCTTGTAACACCACATAATTATACCTGAGCAGCCACACGACTGAGCTCCACAGCAATATCCCCTCCAGAATTCCCAGTACCGACCACAAGGATTCTTTTCCCTTTGAAATCATCCGAGTCTTTGTACTCCCAGCTGTGAAGGTACTGGCCTTTAAAGCGATCTCTTATTCCTTGAAGAAAAAAAAAACAACAGGGGACACCTCCTGTCACTAGAGGCATATATTTGTTCAACTGAAACAATTCTATTGACAGCGTGGTTACTGGTCCTTCATTTCCTTTGAGTCCCTCTAGTTTTTCTGTTTTGTGAATAGTCATTCTTCAGACAGCACAGTCAGGCTGTGAGCTGTCAGTGCAAGTACACTTGAAGTCAATGGAAGTCTTTCCATTCACCTGACTATGTGATGCATCACACCCCACATGCACTGAAAGGGTCAGATACCCTGTCCTACTGGCCCTATAGTGGTTGATGATTTTAAAATCTCATTAAACTTAATATTACATACTTAATTTGCAGCTTTTCTAACATATTTAATTTTTACTTAGGCTTGCTTCTTGCTGAGAAGCTTCAGGTCTGACCTGGGGGTTGGTGGGGATACTGGAATTATATATAACTTAAAAGGCAATTAACAACAGTGAATCACCCTAGCTCATATATTAGTGCTTTCCATCTTCATTTTCCACAGTATTTTTTTGGTGTAAATCAGCATCACTCCACTGAATTTAATAGATATGCTACTTTACAACAACAGCTGAAAATCTGGATCTTTAAATTTTCAACGTTTTATAAAAATGTAGTCAGTTGCTTTTTACAACCATAACAGCATTTTAGGCATTAAGACAGTGCCCCCCCATCTTCACTAGATCATTGCCAACAATACTCAGCATGTAACATCATTCTTTACTTTCCCTGTTCACCAGAAGAAAACTATACCCATGGGAAGCAAAATTTACTTTCGCCATAAGATTTGGACTGGAGACCATAAAGGCATCCAAGGGGAGAGCTATGAGGGTAGAGGGTGGCATCCCAAAGTGACACCAGGCATTCAAGATGGAAAGGGACACATAGGGAATGAGTTATTTTTTTCGTGAGTTACAAAGCCTTATCCTTTTCTTCAGTAGACCTGAAAAGCTTCATCTTGGCTCTACCACACTATGTCATACTGGTGACTTCTCAGGCATTTTGTATCAGTTTGTGTCCCCCCCCCCCACATTGCATACATCACCATCACAATTATGGCTCACCATAGTGTCTGTTGGAAGTATAATTAGTAAGTAGGAAATATGCATTAGGAAAGGAAAAGCTGAAGGACCTTGGGAATAAAGTATCCCTTTACTTATAATGACCGTCTTCAGTGAGCAGTATGAAGAACTCACCAGTGCATAGTAGGGAAGTCCATATGTTGCAGTATTCCAATCCCACAGATGAAATTATTTTATTGACTAATGATGTGCAAGGATGAATTTCAGAGCACTCTGACCAGAGCTGAATTTCTCCCTATATTTTATATGGTTATACATAATATGCTGAGCTGGAAATGCAGGACTTACCAGGAAAAGAATCCAGTGGCAAATGTGGCTCTGTATAATGACCAGTGCAAACCATAACGGCATCAAAGATGGAGGACTTCTGTTTCCCATTTACTTCAGTGACAATTTCCCACTGGCCACTGGCAGAGAAATCTGGGCATTTCCTTATGCTGTGAACTGTGGTCTTATTTTAAACCACAAGAAAGAAACACCATTATGGACTATTTTATTATTTAAAAAAAAACTTGTTCCTGTGAACCTTTTGATTTGTAGTGCTTGTGATCTGTGGTATACTCAGGGGGGCAAACAATTATTTAACCTGTAAATATGCTATACCAGATAAGCATCTCCAGCTTTGGCTGCTTTGCAATCAGGAAGTAATGCCAGGAGGCTGAGAAGCTCCCTCAATAAAGTAAGCTAGGTTATGTGCTGAGAGCGTAGCGTATTGTCAACCAGCATAAGTTAGAGCACCCCCAAGCCTCTTTAATTTGCTTCGGGGGGTGGCTTGACTATTTCTAGCATACCTATGGGAGTACAAAGATAGCATTAATCTTTGTTCCCATTCTTTTGGGTTCTGCATCAAATGTAGCACAGGCCATGCATGACCAACAAATCACATGGGCAGCCCCTGTTTGTGGCACATGGCAGATTGGGGGGCTTAATCTGTGGCATGCCTGTGGTTATACAGTTTACTTCAGGGTAAAAAGAGCCAGGACTTTATCTCACTTCTGCTACCCTGTGGTAATTTCCCGAGTATTTGCTCTTCTTTTGTGAAAAATGAAAGCTAAGTTATGGTAGCCAGTAGTGAAAGAAAGGCACATTACTACAGTATAGCTTCCACGTAAAATAGTGTGAAGTATGTACACGCAGGCAGCCATCAGAGAGCAGCTGATGTGCCATAAAGCCCTGACCCGCTTTGCTCCACACTTAACTGTTCATCTCTTCATGCCCTCAGTCACATCTGAGGTTTTGGCCTGTTAACTGCAGCTATCAGTTACTTTTTTCATTGTTTCTTTTTACTGACTGCCCTAAAGCAGATACACACAAAACTTCAACTTTCTTCTTACCTTGAAGTGTATATACTTGAGAAGGTCAAAGTGCTCAGCATACATTCGAAAGTAGTCCAAGAGCCTGGAGTGGTGTAGATAGTTGGGGAAATTTTCTGGGAAGGGGAAATCACTAAAACAGCACATTTCCTTGGAGGTGTTTGTTATCACAGATCTATAGACACTGATCCTCGCAGATTTCATTGTTTCCTGCATAAAATACACAAGGATATTTTCAAAAAGTGGCTAAAGTTGAAGAATTTGCTTCACCTGAGTTATCAAAGCAGAGTTAAAATGGCCTAGCTGCAAAACTCGTATGCAGAACAGACACATTTCCACTTCCTTCCTGTCTGAGATCTTGTTACTTCAGATTAAGGTAGGGTGTGAATCTAAGTCACTATAGCTATTCTGGAATAACTCCCTTTGGGGCTGCTTTTATTCCATAGTAAAAGTGTACTATACAAGCTATTTTGGAATAGTTATCACAGAGCAGCTTATTCTACAGTACCTATTCCAGCCAATTTCCTTATGTAGACAAATCTTCAGTCACCTTCACTCTGTTAATGGAGGAGTGGAGACACCTGGAGTCCAGAGCTCTTGTGCATGCACTGGTTTCATATGGGGTGAATAGATTTGGAAATTCTAAAGATCTCCATCTTCTCATCCCCATCGAGTCAAAGAAGCCCACTGAATCCAGTGCACCATCTGTCCCTAGGACTATGGCTACAATTTCTTCTACACTTCAGATATAAATTATGCCAACATTCAGGGCAATATGGAGCCAGATCTAAAATAAAAGCAATCTTAAAAGTCACTAGATAAGCAAGTCTCACTCACTGAGAACTTCCAGAGTCCCCCGATGTCATCGCTTCTCTCAAAGCAGGTGGGTTGTAGCCCCTCATCCAGACAGCACTTAATGGAGGCCAGTCCGCTGACGCCAGCTCCTATGATTGCAACTCTCTGTACCATGGTTTCCTTTATCAAGTTAGAGTCAGATAGGTCCCAGAATTAACCTCTCAAGCATTTTAGTACATGTCTTGTAAGAGCTTATGCTGAAATGTAATAACACAGCCCAGAAATAAGGGCCTGGCATTTAGGTAACCCAATGAACTGTCAGTTAAACTGGATATTTTTATTGCTGTACTTAACCAGTCACTGGTATGGTGCAATAATAGATTCTCCAGGGCAGAATTTCCTAATCATGGGCACACCTGCATGGATTTTTCCAGACAGGTATAATATTTTAGGAATGAGTGAAAATGCCTGTTCTACTTTTCATCAGTGATCTCAATGCCAGGCACTTGTACCTTTCCAAACTTCAAAGTATTCGGTCCTGGTTGGCTTAATATTATATTCTTCAAAACAAATATAGGCACTATGACAAACTAGGATTTCTTGCCCCACTAAATTCCATGAAAAAACTCCTAGTGATTTTACTGGGGTCAGCATTTTGCCCGTGTGTTTAGGATGGTGCTGTCAGAAAACACAGGAAGGGAAAGAATGCCATGATAACCCACATTTCAGTAAATATTTGAGAGAGAATGCCAGATCTATGAAGCTTGAAGATTTTATCTCCTATTTCCAGTTAACCTAAAAAACAGGGTTTTACCATGAAAGGAACAAGCATGATGACACAGAAAAAAAAAAGTCACTCCAACAGGCATAAAAGACATTCTCTCACATAAGAGGGAGAAGTAGTTCTTCAGGGGAGCTGGATTTAGAACTAGGCACTTTTTAAGGCAGGGTTGGGCAAAATACAGCCCAGGGGCCAGATCCAGCTCACTAGCTAATTGTATTTGACCTGTGGATGGGCAACTGGCAACTCATAGGATCTGGCCTGTGGGCAGCCAATAGTTCTGGCTCCAGCCCCCACGTGGTGCTAAGTGGTTGTGTGGGACTGTTTCTGCCAAACTGGGTGGGTGGGTGTGTGGGATTGCTTCCACCCAGTGCTGAAATGTCAGCATTGGCTGTGGCCCTGGGTGGATGACCTGATCTCCATCCAGAACCTCCCGGGTGCATCCACAACCGATGCCAGCATTTGCCCAGGGCTGCTTCTGCCATGTTGGATGGGTGGTGACTCAAGTTGTGGATAGGACTGGCACGTTCTGGGTTGATTTAATAACCTTTTTATCAAAATGTGTTGTTTCTGCTGAGTGAGAACAGTTAATATACAGTATATTGTACATTGGAGGAAAACTGCAGAATTTAACCATTGGATGGGAAAAGATAGAAAACTCAATACTTCAGAACACTCAGAGATACCAGAAAAAAAGTGCTGTGCTGCCATTTTTTTTCAGCACGAGGATGCTGATTCACATGATGCTGGAGTCCCTGGAGCACAGTAATTTCTGTGCTCCAGCAGACTCGATTAATTGAACCTTGGTTAATTGAGACTGCTCTGATGCACTGGAATAACAGTGCATCAGAGCAGCCTCCCTGCATGTGTACAGAAGCCTTTTCTTAACAAATTGATTGGAATCTCCAAGAATGCTTTACCTGCCTTGACAATAAGGTATGCTAAGCTAAGCTATACTAAGTTATGCTTAGCTAAAATAAAAAAGGAAGTCAATATGATCTTGGCTTTCTAATAGAAAGCAGAGCATTTTCACTCACCCAGGAGGAAGTGGGCTAGGACAGATGGGCAGGCTGCAAACTGGGACCAGTAGGAATCAGAGAATAAAAGTACTTCCTGTGAATGAAAGTAGAATTAGACCTTCCTGAGATAATATTAGACCTTAGGCTTCTTGAGACAGTCGCTGAAGTTCATCTCTGTATATTTTCCTACTATTTTTAATCCCTAAATAAACCTTGTTCTTAGGAAAGAAAGGCTGGACTTGTCTTGGGGAATTTATATCGTCTTTGTTCTCTCAGAAGAGATGATTCCTCAGGTTCTCTAATGGAAGTGGGCCTGCATGTTAAAGGTATATGCACCTACACTTGTTTCAGTTTAGAAGGTCAAGGAGCACAGAAGTAACCTCAAGAAAGGCTTAGTGGCAAAGAGCAGTAACAGGCAGAGAGGAAGACATCTTTAACCACTCCTGTAACATTTTTGGTCCCCTGTCCCTCTGAGGACCACATTCTTTCAGACAATGCCAAGGACTGGACACATGTAACCCAATAATACATTCATATACCCCATATATTAGTACAAATTTTACCCCTTATTATGTTTTTATTTATCCATACATCCTGTTTGTATATTTATTTAATGGGCAGAAGTTGTTAAAGTAAAGCTTCAGATAAGGACTGCATGGAAACACAGCAAATCCATTTAATGAAAAATGTTTAGAATTTGATACTTGTTTTAGTTCCAATGAAGAAAAACAAATCTTGGATTTTGTTTTCTTTTAGCTTTTTATTTCTTGTGAGAAAGTGTGAGAGAGCACACCCTTCATAGTCTTGAGTCAGAGGACTCACCTAGAATATACCAGATTTACAGTACCCTTCCTCAGGCCTCTGAAGATCATCCAGGTAGTCCAATAAAAGATACCACCCACAACAATTCTTGCCTCTCACATACCTCCATAGATCATCATAGCAATATCATCATCCCAACCCTAAGAAAAGGTAGAAACTCAATGAAATTTAGAGTTAAGATTAAACTTGGCAAAAAATGAAACATTTGAGAATGCTGTATTTACCTGAATCCAAATGACTTGGAATTTAAGACAATATCACCAATAATTAGATTCTATGCATGGAAAATTATAAATTTGTTACAATTTTCTATATATAGAATCTAATTATTGGAGGGTTGTCTTAAATTCATCCCTCTACTGATGTAGCAGGGAAAACAGAGGTCGGGGGTGAGGGGCTGCTCCTTGCCGCCTGCCTCTTAACCCCTTCATGCTTGACCTGTGCTTGACCCTGATACCTGTCTAACTTCACTCCTTCCCCCCACCCCATACCTTTTGCCTGGGCCTGCCCCCCGCCCCTCACTCCCTGCCCCTCCAGGCTCTGCTCTGCTCCACTCCAGCTCTGGGAAAGTAAGTGGTGATGACCCCAGCCTGGCCAGGCAGAAGCAGATGGTGGCAGCTCTGCACCCAGCCAGGTCATGGCTGGAGCTGGAGCAGAAGGTAAGGAGTGGGGATGGTGGGGGTGTGAGGCAGCATGGTTTCTCCTGCACTCTTCTTAAACCTCACAGGAAGGTCTCCTGCCTCCTCCCCCACTGCACACCCCCCCGCCCCCACACTAACCCTGGTCTAGGAAAGGTGGCGCCTCAGCTCCAGCTTTAGCCCTGGGCCTGGGGCTGAAGTCAGAGCTGAGCTGCCACCTTCTCTGGGCCAGTACTCGAATCCAAGAGGAAGCTTTCTCCAACATGCTGTTAAGGGCAAAAAGACCTGTTTTGGATTCAAGTAAATACAGTATATAAACAAAGATAAGGCAACCAAAATAAAAAGCAAAATGCACCATGGAAAAAATATTGGTATATGGGTATGTTTCAAAATTCTGAAAAAAATCAGACTCTGGTTCTTACCTCCCTTAAGGGCTTTGAAAATACTGCCCCCTAATTTTTTATTCTACATTAGCTGGATATGTTTTGTTTTAAAAAGTATATCATCAAACTTTATTTTAAGACAGTAAACATTAATGCATAAAAATTCCTATAAACACTTAGAAGTAATAGCAAAAGGTAGGCATATGGAAATACACAAACAGCATGTGATGAAATCAATTTATAGATAATGCTTATGTGCAGTAGATTGTTTTCAATCAAAGATAATATTTCCTGCTATGAGGTTTTTTAATTTGGCAAAGGAGAATTCTCTCTGGTAATAAATATACATGAAGTTAAGGCCAAGAGACTGAGCATAGGCAATTGGTAGGGGGTGTACGGGGCTGCACGTGCCCCAATGGCCGACACTGATACTGTTGGTAGGGCTAGTGCCCTCTTGACAGGGCCACCACCATTGGCAGCTTCTGTGGGTACCCCTCCAGATTCAGGAGGCACCAGTCACTCGTGAGTCTGAGTGTCACAATGGTAGAAGGCACAGCAGGACATTGTTTAAAGTATGAAACTGCAGCCTGAAATAAAGTCTTAAGCAAAGAAACTCACCTTTTTGCTTCAGTGTACATTTGACTAGATGCAGTATGAAGTGTTTCTTGTTAAAAATGAAATGAGGAGAGACTAAAGTCCAGTTACAGCTCTTTTTCATTTATCTCCTCTGAACTTTGCACACACTCACCTGACTGCATTTTTATTTGCTTCCATGTGACTTTATTTTAAAAGTTTAGTATATATTTATTATTTTTACTTTATATAGGCATATACAAACTCTTTTGCTTCCTGTATTATTTGATTTTTATTCCTGAGGGCTTACCTAGTGGGAAAAGCACACACAATTTTACTACAGCAAGGTAAACATTTATTTAAAAAAAGGAGGGGTTATTTGTGACTGTGTTAATATAAGTACATTAAGTTATAATACTGCCTGTAACTGTTTGTTTTCATACAGAACCTCTTCTTCTAAAATAGAAAAATGGAACAATTATATACCTTTATGTCTTTATCTGATAGTGAAAGGTATATTTTCTGAAATAAGCTTTTGAAATGGGAAGGTTGAATAGCTTCTTCAGAGCCATGCAAGTCTCCCTGGCCATGTCCTCAGAATCCTGCAAGTGCTGTTAGCTCTGGTTCCCTGAGTGGCCTTGGCTGCCAGTGGCCTAATTATTTCTATCTGGTCTCAGTTGCCTGCATGGGCATGGCTGCCTGCTTTCATGGTTTTCTGGCTCCTGGGCCTTGCCTGAATGCTTTTTCCTGGTTTCTGTTTCCTGCCCACTGACTCCCTGTTCCTGACTCCCAGATCCTCACTTTCTGAGTTGATGGCTCCTGACCCCGCCAGATTTATGGCTGCAGTCAGAAGCACTGCTTCTGGTTCTTGACCTTGTCTGCTACTCCTCTTCTGGCCTATGAATTTATTGGGACCCCTGCTTCCTGACCTTGCCGATTCCTGACTTCTCAGGTCATCACGACTCTATGGGCACCTGTACACACCACAGAGTTTAATCCTCTTTAAATCAAATAGGTTTATAAAATTTAAACTTGTTTGTTTTGGAGCATCACACACCAGTGTTTGCACATACTTGGTTTTCAAATGAATTAAGCCCAGTCCCTGGCCAGTGCTGCAGAAGAGTGGGACAGTCCAGTGCTAGCCCCCCTGGTCTGGGACCCATCACCCCATGCCATGCCATGTTGCTGTGGGAGCACAGAGCTTGCAAATGGCACAAGGAAAAAAAAAGCAGAAGCAATTCAAAAGTGGAAGAAATTTGAAGGGGTGAACTACAAAAAAGTCACAGTGCCATCTGGTGGACAAAGGTCTCATTACACATCTTTGAGTGCTTTTGTGTTTGCATGCAATGAATCCATGGGTGCAATGCTTTAATTTGTGGTGAGCCAAACTATATACCAACATTGGAGGAGTTTTACTTTAATGAGCCAGAAAGACTTTTAAAGGGTTCAGAAAACCCACCTGTGGCAGCAAGAATCACATTGCCCACCCTAAAGATGTTCCGGCTACCTGGGAAAAGGGCCCCAAACACTATAAGGACTGCCAAAGAAGTTGCTCTGAGCACAAACACTTACATTTTCTAGACACGAAGGAAAAGAACAGGACCTGGGGAGTTCACAGACGTTGAGACTTATCAGCTCCTGTCAGTTCCAGTTAGCTGGGTGCGTAACGGAGAATAGTTTAAAAATGCACCCAGAAACAACTGCAAGAGAGAGAGAAAGACAGGGAGAGAACTGGAAGGAGTGAACAGGAAAAATGCTTGGGCTATGTCCCAGCAGAGGGAAAAGAGGAGAGTAGGGAACTCTCTCCTTTTGAGGCTCAGAGGAGTCTCTCTACTTACTTTAATCCAGAAGAAAAACGACGCTGTGGCAGGGCTCAGAGGGCTACCAGTTACTCAATCCCAGAAAACCTACAGAGTCCAAAGATAGCTAACCGTGAGTGGTGGAGTTGCAGGACTGGGGATCTGTGAGAAACCAGAAACCCATTTGTCCCAGGAGAGAACAGAAGGAAGGACCCCAAATAAGAAAAGAAAGTTATGGGGAACAGAGTAAACAAGAGGGAGAGGTGACAAACGGAAAAATTAAAATAAGAAAAAACCACTTACCTACAGCAGGAGCTGCGGTGCAGTAGAAACAAGAAGAGAAGCCTGCGCAGCTCATTAGTCACGTCTTAATTCAGCTGAGGCCGGCCGGTGATGTCACCAGCAATCACCAGCCAGTGAGAATAAAAATGGTGGACGGTGGAAGTAAGAGAGAGGGGAGAATGGACCGGAGGAGTGTGTGGCCTCAGGACTCACTCTGGGAATCCCTCAGGAGGGGAGGAGTATCGGATGAGAAATCAGAAGAGGTTCCTGATCCTAGACACAGCAGTGGCGGCAGAGAACAGGTCACTAGTACTGGAAGCAAACCAGAAGCAGCCCCTGCAATCTGCGACGGCAGCAGCAACAGGAGCAGTGGAGAAGGGTTTGCGGAGACCCACAGTACAGCAGGTGGGAGTATCGGGAACGGTTGGGAGGAAGAGGAGGCGGCACTGATGGAAATGTCCCGACAAAAGCAACAACCCAAGTAGGAGGATCTGAGGATGAGATTTAAGCAGGGGAGGGTATCCCCTAGCTAGACTATAGGGGAACTAGGCTCCCGGTACCCTGTTGTAAGGAACCAGGGAGGAGGACTATCCAAATTCCTAGTGAAGTGATAGATGAGGTGTCTTGTGGTTTTCTTTTGTGTTCTTTCTTTTCATTTCCCCAGGTGAAGTGGTTGACAGGCAGGATGGGCTTAGGTATATAGAGTAAATGGAGCAAAGCCCGTAGGGTGTCATGGGGTGAGTTGATCCTGAGGGCAGGAGTTTGCTCTGGATGGGGGTAGGTTCCATGATCAGGACCCTGAACATAGAAGACCCACAAAGGGGTAAGTGAAGCAGGCTCCAGGGCTGGTACTTTGGACGAGAAGAAAACCAAGAGGCACCATAGCTACAGGAGAGAGGGGACGTGACCAAGAAGACAGAGGAATCTATAGAGGTGGCGTGAGGTCATGGTGTAGGGGTGGTGGAGCCCTGCAAGTGATTGTTGGGCAGAGAGTGCACCACAGAGGGACCCTGGATAGTCGATCCCCCGCTGGGAATATTCAAAGTTGTGGCAGGTGAGATAGGGGAAGACTACTCCTGGAGTGAACAGCTACTCGGCCAATTACGGAAGCTGGTAAGGTGGGCATCACCCATTACTCGGACTAAGGCTGCATGAAGTCACACCATTGTTTTGCAGCCCACCTAAGGATAATATTAGGATAAATAGGGGTAAACCTGATACAGGGATCCCCACTGTTAGAGACAGTTAAGCCATCTCTTCCCAGGAAGCAGAGGCTGGGTACAGGGGACCAGCAATCCACTGTATGATAATATATACAGAACCAAATCCAAGCCAGACATTGCCTTGGTCTATCAGTGACCCCACAAAAACAGAACAGTGTGTGCAGAGAAATCATAGCCAACGAAAGGTCAAAAGTATTTTAGGCCAGCAAGCCTCCCTCCTTCTTTTGGTATATCAAGTTGTGGCAGGAGAGATAGGGCAGCCATGCTGAAAGAAACTTTAGTTAAAAGATCTGCGGGGACCTTGAGGCTAGCATGCACCAAATCCCAACAGTAATGTTAAGCCAGCAATCTCATTAAATTAACTTATTCGTTTACACCACTCATGCAAACAGTCACACTGTTACAGTGCAAGAAAGGGCAAAAAACATAGCGTGTACGAAGACCCTACAGTGCCAGGCTCCAGGATGACTGCCTACTTCCCGGCTATCTTGGACAGAGCCCTGGGTCTTTCCTTAGGAGCTACTTCCAGGCAGTTGAATGCTGAGCATGTTGACAGTAGGAAACAGAGTAGGCTGGCTTCGGGGGATCCCATTATGAGGATCTCAGTTCTCTGCATGCACTGCATATGGGGATTAAGCATTAACCACAGGAATCTGGGCTCTGCTTTGGGGTTGCATGCCTTTAAATTACAGGCAACAGTGGTAAGCAATTGCAACACAGAAGTCCCTTTTAGTCTTCCAATTTCGGTCTTTCAGTGGCTCAGTTTTCCTGTCTGCTAACCAAGCTCTATGGGGAGGTATTATAAAATAATCAAATGGTGAGAAGCTTTTGACCCAAAGCACAAGAGGAAAAAAACCCTATTTATTACTGTTAATAATAATAATCACTTTATTTTTTACTTAAACTATTAATAAATAGCTGGTTCTTATATGGAACTATCACCTACTAATCTCAAAGCACTCTCTCAAAAACAAGACGATTTAATGATTTACATTTTACAGATGGGGAAACTGAGGCAGCATGCACTGCATCCAGCTTCACCCAGCAGGCCAGAAATAGTCAAGCCTAGAACATAGCGCTCCATTATTCTGTCCTTTATGGCATATTGCCAACTTGTTACCCTAGAACCAATTTATTTTATATCTCAATTATTTTCTCTTACATATGTGCAAGCTGTCCAGATCTTGTGTGTGCTTGGAATATTTTGCTTATATAGTCTTCTCTCTGATAATTCCACCCACAAGTAACCATTCCAATCACTCTCCACAACACCCAGCATTATAGTAAACACTTCTTAATTTATTCCAAATATTCCTTCTACATTTTCTGTTCTCATTAGCTTCAGCATTCAATCCCACTGGGTCAGGATGGCATTCCTGGCTCCATCCCAGTTAAACAATATTAATAGGAGGTACATGGACCAAATAAAATTTCCAGGGCCAGTTTTGGATTCTTCAAGAACAGGGCCAGTACATTGGGTTTTGGACCAATGAGGGAGGCAATGTCATCAATGTAGAAAAGGCAAGCTGTTTTCAGAACCTCAAAAGAAGAAACCAAATCATAATGGAAAAAAAAAGTGCAAGATGTCATTGTGGTTGACTGATAAAATAGAGGGGGTGGTACTGAAATTCAGCCTCTGTTTTCTGATTCACATGAATATTGTACTTGAACATGGCTGGGTTTGGACAAATATTTCAAATGTCTGGACAATTACTAGTTTCCTACCAAAAGATGAAGTTTAGTTGGCCTGCACCTAAGGCAGTTAAATTCACATCTGATTTTAGGGCACCCAATGTTGCCTCCATACGTGGAAGTGGCTCTTGCCAATCCCTGGGGAACTTACTATCAACACTTATAACATCTCCTGTTACCAGATTTGCCCATGCTCATTTATTAGGGACACGTTTCTAGGATCTTGGTAATTCTATCAATGTGCTGCTTGTGTTTCTATATGGAGCTGTATATCTCCCTTCTGCAAGTCCTCCCCCACGATGGAGCTATCGTGCAGGACTCAGTTTCAATGGGGCTGGGTTCCTCCAGTCACCAAATCAGTCATACACAGAAACATACACACACAGATTAACGTGACATGCCTGACCTGGCCGGGTTGATCAGCATGGACAGGCTGACACCTTCATATGCCAAGAATCAGTTCATCAGAACAACAATAAATTGCAGTCAGACACAGGCACACAGGTAAACAGAATACCTCTGAATCTGGCTGGGTGTCCAGCTGACACCCTCATGGGCCAGCATTCAGTTCATTAGGGCACATCTGAGCCAAACTGGGTCAATAAGCCTGTGCAAGCTGATCCCCTTGTGTGTTTCAAACTCAGCACATCCCAATCTTTAGTCTCTTGATGAGCAGACCCCACAGTATTTTTGGGCTTCACAGGGATCTTTAGCTTAGGTAAAAGAAGCATTGCTGCAGAGCAAGTGGGGAAGGAGAAGTAGAGAAGGAAAAATATACCTAGTTACTACCAGTTTGATTATAAAGTTATTTATTGCTAAGTATATGAAATATATAATGACACTAGTAGTAACAGACATGCAAAGGAAAAACAAACACAAACAATTACAGTATTACTCTGGTTTCACTAAGTATTTGGGAAAACTCAGCTCAAGCTTAACTAATGAAGTTCAGGTTCAGAAATTTATGCCTAGAGAGAAAAGAGAGAGAGGGCTGGGATCTCACTAGTCCAAGGCATTCGGGTTGCAAGCTGATGGGTAAAGTTCTCAGCATGATCCTTGAAGGGAGACTATTTGTTCTTCCAGCGTCCCAAGAACAACAGCAGGTGGTGTGTGAGAGACTTCTTCTCTTGAAGCGCACTCACACACACTGCTGCTTTTTACAGATTTTTATACCCTCCGTTCAGCTTCTTCCAAGCATTCTCAATAGTGAAAATAATTGTCTTTTCTATTGACAAGAGGTTATCTGGTTTGGAACATCTCAAGAAACTGGTTGATAATCAGGAAAACATAAGGTTAAGGAGTAACCAGACACTTAGGAGCCAGCTTGAAATTCCTATGGATGGTGTAACAAGACTCCCTCCCCAGCACCATCCTCCTAGTCATCCACACTTTATGTGGGGTGTCCTTGGAATCCTTCTGTCCCGCTCTAATCTCTCCTGCCACGTCTTGTTAGAACTTATTATGAGAGGGGGAGACTGCCTATTCTATTGGGTATGTTGGGGTCTCTCCTAGAATGGCCTGACCCTCCATTCACCAGAGTGCCCCAAGGGATGACAAGATCAAACGGTCACAAACTTCACCGTGACCCATTCAGACTGGACATAAGAAAGAACTTTTTCACTGTCCGAGCCCCCGAGGTGTAGAACAGACTGCCACCCAGGGCAGTTCAAGCACCCACTTTGAATACCCTCAAAACACATTTGGATGCTTATCTTGCTGGGATATATATATTCTTGCACCCCCCCACCCCGGGCACACCAGGCGTCCCTTTTTAAGCTTGTCCTTCCAGTGTCAGGGTTCATCTCATCCCAAAAGCTGTGCCCTCACTGGTGCCAGGGTCTGTGCCCCCAAAAGCTGCATCCTCACTGGCACCAGGGTTCCCACTCCAGAGTGGGTCCCCAAAAAATGAGGCCTCCTCCACACCCTAATAGCCTCACCCAAACCTCCAGACGTAAACAGCAAACAGAAAACTCAAGCCCCTAGGCTATAACATAAACCTCTGCCAATCAGCAACAACATCATTCTTCCTGCCACACCAGGGTTGCTCTATCTTTTCCCAGTCTCAGGCCATAGCTGCAGTCTAGCCTCTCCTCTTAGCTCAGTCTGGCAGAACTCCTTCCTCTCTGGCTGCCCACAGGGAACTGCCTCCCTGGACTCAGTCCTGGAGTTTAAATGGGAGCCAGGCCCTGCCCCTTCCAGTCAGCTGACCACTGACAGTTATGAGTCACTGGCGCCCTCCGGTTGCCCTTGCGACCAGCACTTGGGCTCCTTCGTCATTGCTCCCAAGAGTAGCAGGCACCTTAGTGCCCTGCTACAGATAGCAGATATACTGATGGAATATCTCATGGTTTCTTCAGAAACAACAGATAGCTTGTAGCATCAGGGTTTTGGTTTTTTACTTGTTGTGAACAAGCCTCAGGTTAGCATGACTTTTCTAGATCTTACTATAGTCTTTTAACAGACTTAAGGCAATTATTGGAGTGCTCATAACCTTTGTAGGGGGGAACTTTTTTTTTTCGTCCTGGGAAAAGTATGACAACACCTGTGGTCAGGGCTCCAATGGGCTGGATGCTGTGATGAGCCCTTTAGCATTGTTCAAATGTTGCCCATACCCCCTCTGACTCAGTCTCTTTGCCTCAGCATTCCCTAACCCAGCAACCGAGTTTTAGTTAGTCAAGTTTAAATAGGCCTCCCGTAGTGGGACTGGGGAATGTATGGCCTGAGATGCCTACTAAACTTTACTTCTGCTTAGAGGTGTGAGTGTGTGTGTGTGGGGCAAGTCCTTTGTAAATCCAGATTAGAACTGGTCTGATAAATGCTGAGCTGGGTGTGTGTAAATATGGCTTGATTAGCATTTGGAGCACAGATTCCCCATCATGCAGTGCTCCCCTGCTTCTCTTATCCCAGAATTCACTGTGGTCTCTGCTTCAGGCTTTCTGTTCTCCATCTCCCATGTAAATGAGTTGTCATCTGGTTCCATCTTGGATGCAAATGAGACCTAGGGCAGAATGACTCTTGTCACCCTTATCCAGAGGGTTTTAGGTACGTCTCCCACTGCATCTTAATCAGTTTTTGTTTGGGTAAGGTGGTGGTGTGGGGGGGGATTCTTTGTGAGTCAGACAGGCTGCGTCCTGTCAGAGTTCCCCAAGAACATGGAGCTGAGAGGTAACACTCCATAGGCCATTTTAGTAATCTAGGGGTGGTATGGTTTGGAGATCAGCAGGATGCCAGTGTTGGTCTTATTCTTGGGCTCTCAAACTAGGTAGATGATGGGATTTGCTTTAGTAGAGAAGCATTTCTTTTGAAGAGGGACAGACCTTAAAGTACAACAGGTGTTGTGAAAGTCAGCAGTTCTCCCTCTACAACCAACTCTCCAGAGACTTCCAAGGGACAGAAGGCTTCAGGGATACAGATGGCATGCCTGAGCTTTTAATTCTAAATTACATAAGGTCACTGGTTTTGATTAATAAATAATAATGCTACTTTATATGTAATTGATCTCACTTGGCCCATTACCAGTTGTTAAACCCACATCCTTTGCTGGTGTGAACTTGATCCCTGATTGCTTCCCTGAAGGAGTAACTATTTAGCTGGCAACATGAGCAGACTCTTACCTATTTGTGTGAAACAAGAACTAAGTTCTGTAGCTCACCTTGAACTGAATGTACTTCACAAGCTCAAACTACTTTGCATGCAGCTTGAGGTATTCAAAGAACTTGAGTTGCGCATGTAGTTTGGAAAATCATCAGGGAATGGGAAATCTGAGAAGGCTGATATCTCCTTGCAAGAGTTGCTAACCACAGATTTATACAGACTTGGCTTTCCATCCTCAATGTGTTCCTATCAACAAGGTAGCACAGGAAGAGTGAATCCCATTCAAACACCTGAAGTGAGGCAGAAGAGTTGGGGCTCGGGGGTAGGGGCAGGGAGCAGCAGTAGCAATGTGAGCACAGTTCCTAGTTTCCTGGACCTGGTGCAGCTCCCCTCCAGCTGGAAGCTGCTCTGGCATCTGAGCCAGGAAGTGAGACGCTAGGAAAAATGCTGCCAGCACAGCTCCCAGCTGCTCAACCCTGGCACAGGCAAACCCCGCTTGCTGCTGACACTGCTGAAGCCACCCAGACTGGAGCTGGGTTGTTTTGGCTATCTACTTGAAAAGTTACTTCCGCCTTTCTGCTAGATCTTTGTGTATTGTGCTTTTAAAAACCCCATAAGCCCATTACTTCTGGCTACATTCTAAGCCAACATGGAGAACAGACTTCCCCTTTGTCTCTGCTCTATCCTTTTACATATCTGAAGACTGTTACCATGTCTCCACAGAGTTGTCTTCTCTCTAGACTGAAACTTTTGCTAGATCCATGATCATTCTTGTTGTTTTTCTCTAGACAGAAGACAGGCAGAATACCGCTGTCCCGAAATGTACCTGGGGTGAGAAATGCTGTATGCTTCAGGGAGAGCACAGCTAAGTGATATCAGCTATCGTGAGTGACTGGTGCCTCCTGAATCTAGACAGGGCATCCGCAGAAGCTGCCAATGGTGGCGTCCCTGTCCGGGGGTGGGGGCACCAGCCCTATTGACAGCATCAGTATTGGCCATCGGGGGGGCACATGCACCCCTGTGTACCCCCTACCAGTCACCTAAGTCAGCTATAGCCAGTACCCTATCTCCCATCCACAGTCGTTACTGTTCTGAGACCGATGGGGGATAACTTGGCACCTTCTAATATACTTGTCAGTCCTGACCATGCTTCATTTGGGTCTCTCCTGACACTCCACCTGCACCAAACACCTTTTCTGCTCTGGCTTGAAGAATCCATTTCCGTACCATCCTGTTACAGCTGTGGAGGCAAAGCCAATCAACTGGTTTTCCAGGTCCCAGAGGACTGGAAAATGTGGTACCCATTTACAAGAAGGGGAGAAAGGAGGACCCGGGTAACTATAGGTCAGTTAGTCTCACCTCAGTCCTTGGGAAGACCTTTAAGAAAATTATCAAGGAACACATCTGTGGGGGCCCAGCATGGGAGGTGATGCTCAGGGGAACCAACATGGGTTCACTGCTGGCAGATCCTGCCTGACTAACTTTGTTTCCTTTTATGACCAGGTCACCAAGTCCTTGGATATGGGTGTTGAGGTGGATGTCATCTACCTGGACTTCAAGAAGGCCTTTGACACTGTTTCTCACCCTATTCTCATAAAAAAAACTAGGCAACTGTGGCACTGATGCCTACAGAGTCAGATGGGTGGCAAATTGGTTAAATGGTTGCACCCAGAGAATGGTGGTGGATGGGTCATTTTCACCCTGAAGCGATGTGGGCAGTAGAGTTCCCCAGGGCTCGGTCCTCAGGCTCGCACTGTTCAACATTTTCATCAGTGACTTAGAGGTGGCTGTGGAAAGCACACTGTCCAGATTTGCTGATGACACAAAGATGTGCAGAGAAGTGGGCACACTGCAGGGGAGCGACAGAATCCAGCTAGATCTAGACAAGTTACAGGGGTGGGCGGATGAGAATAGGATGCAATTCAACGCAGAGAAGTGCAGGATGCTGCATCTAGGGAGAAGGAACCAGCAACACACCTATAGGCTGGGGAACACCTTCTCATCTGCACAGCGGCTGAGAGGGATCTTGGAGTCATTGTTGACTCCAGGATGGACATGAGCTGCCAATGTGAGGAAATGGTCAGTCAGGCTAATCGCACCTTGTTGTGCATCTACAGATGCATGACAAGCAGGTCCAGGGAAGTGATCTTTCCCCTCTATGTGGCACTGGTCAGGCTGCAGTTGGAGTATTGCATCTAGTTCTGGACGTCGCACTTCAAGAGGGATGTGGCTAACCTTGAGATGGTCCAGAGGAGGGCCACTCTCATGGTCAGGGGGCAGCAGGCCAGGCCCTAGGAAGAGAAGCTAAGGGCCTGAATCTATTCAGCCTCCACAAGAGAAGGCTGAGAGGGGATCTGGTGGCCATCTATAAACTCACCAGGGGGACCAGCGGAAAATAGGTGAGGCTCTGTTCCCCTGGGCACCACCTGGGATAACAGGGAATAACAGCCACAGATTGATTGAAAGCAGGTTCAGGCTTGATATCAGGAGGGATTACTTTATGGTTAGGGCTGCCAGGCTCTGGAATGGGCTCCCAAGGGAGGTGGTGATTTCCTCTACCTTGGGGATCTTCAAGGGGAGGTCAAATAGATATCTGGCTGGGGTATTATGATCTCAGCACTTGTTTCTGCCCAGGGCAGGGGGGTCAGACTTGATGATCTGTTCAGGTCCCTTCTGACCCTAGAAACTATGAAACTAATCCTCAACAGGCATTAGGCCACAGTAGCAGAAACTTGAGCAGGTCTTCCAACTTCCTTGGGAAGATCTGAAGATTAGAACTGGTTGAATATTTTCTGATGAAACCAAGTTGTACCAGAAAATGACAGTTTTTTAAGAATTAGAATATTTTCTTTGAAGCTTTTTGGGTTTGATCAATGGTTGTAGAATCCCAGGTTAGACTTCTGAGGGTTCCTGCCTAGGTTGCTGGTAGACTGCCCCAGAGGCAAGGAACCAGTGTGTCCAAGGTCTGTGGCTCCAGGGTCCAACAAGATTAGGGTTTCTAGGTTCTCAGAGGGCTTGAGTCTAAAGAAAGCCCTGACACTAACTGGTGCCATGAACCCAAGGATTTCAGGCAGTTAATCAGCAAAACCAAAGTTTCCCAGGTTTACTGAGTTGATAGAACATCTGGGGAATGCATATTGTTTCAGAAACATGTTAGTATTTCCTAAATGAGATTTTCTCAGGACTTCTTGTTCCAAGAAAATGTTTTAATTCGTTTCAGACAGAAACCAATATTGAACATTTTTTTCCACCCCTCTGAAATGTTCCGTAAAACAGAATTCCTACTTAATGGCCGGACTGATAGACGTGTTCTCACCTAAAAAACACCCAGACACAGTATAAAGGGCAGCAGTGACACCTTTCTCTCCCACCTTCCATTTATTCTTTCCAGGGCCATTCAAGAAGGCTGTTCCACTCAAGATCTCTCTGCTAGTTTTTTAAAATTGTTTTGTACACTCCTTGTGAATTAAAGGATAGCTTTTTACTATTTGGACTCCTTTCACAGAAATAAGAAAAATAGATTATCATCATCACACAGCTTTGATCATGTGTTGCAAATTCTAATAATGTCTCAGGGAAAGTGCTCAGGATTGAGGGTCATCTGAGGGAACAAGCATGAGGTCAGCAAGTCAGGGTTCCTAAATGTTTAACCCTTGGTCTGACACTTGCTTGGCTTATGGCCATGAACAAATTTTAACTTCTCTGTGCCTCAATTTTGCAACCTTCTAAAGGTGGTTAATAATTGGGTTTTAAGCATATATTTGTAACAGTTGTAAAGTTCACCTAGCTGCAAGCCAAATAGGTGAGCTGTCCTTAAGAGCTCTGCCAGAAAAGGGTGGCAAAAACTTTGCAGAGGGTACATAAGCTTTAATAGGTAGAAGGGAATGCAGTACATGGTGCATGCTTTTTATTGTGACCAGAGCCTACATTGCAAACCAGGGCCTCTGACTGGCTGCTACTGAGCCATAAAAAAGCTGGGGGCAGGAAAAAAAAAGAGAAGAAGCTGGGGAGGAGCCAACTCCAGTCCTGGGGAGAAGGGATACAGACTCAGCCTCCAGCCAGGACAGACCAAGCTGAAACTTGCCAGGGAGCTGGCATCAGGACAGGCATGGGTGACTGGTGCCTCCCAAGTCTGGGGGGACACCAGAGCACCAATGGGAGGGGGGTCCCCCCAGCAGCTGATCGCCAAGCCAGTGGCAAAAGTAGAAGTGCACTTCTGCTGGCACTTCCCATTTCGCAGCTGGTGTTTCTAGGGGGTGCACGGCCAATCTCAGGGGATGCATGTGCACCTGCGTGCACCCCCTATGTGTCGCCAATGTGGACAGGTGAGAGCCTGGGTCATCCTGTGGGAAGCTGATTTCCCCACCGGGTTTGGAGCTGTGTAACCAGGGATACAGGTGCCAGGGAAAGAGTGGGGAGGGGTTGTTAAACAAGCTGGTAGGCTTGCTGGAGCTGGGAGAAGCAGCAGAGTCGGAGACCTGCAGAAGAAAACTCCTGTCTGTGCTGGGAAGGCTCAAGCTGCAGAGTCAGAGACCTGCAGAGGAAAACCCCTGTCTGCGGGTGGATGTGCTGGGAGGCAGAGACAGCCCCAAGAGTGAGTGGATTGTGAGAAACAAACCGGCATGGGCATGTGAGGGGACATCTAATCACTAGTGTCTGCAGAAAGTGTATTTCCACAAAGAAACAAAAGGGAACCTATTGCCTGCAGCCACTATTCAGACCCTCTTTTGCTGTGTTAGCAGGAAGGAGACCGTTTCCCCCAGAGCAGCAGAAGCCTCACTTCTGCCATCTACTGGCAGATCATAGTTACAGCTGTATTGCCATTTATTGTCATGGGAAGCAGACTGTGACCAGAAGAAATCAACTGAGTTATGGGGGAGAAATGGTTGTAAAGAGTTATAGCAAGGTGAATTTAATTAGTGAGGTTGTTTAGCTCAAGTGGGACCACCTAGTGTGCTGGAATTATCCACCTAATGTTGTAGTTGTAAATTTAATCTAAATTGTTAGTTTTATTATTAACTATTGTTATTATTTTTTTGTTTATTTTTTCTGTATATAAATTGGTTGTGTATAATAAAGAATAACTTGCTCATTGGGTTCATAACTAATTCCTGTGCAGTGAGGATGAGGGATACACCTTTTCATGGGACCCCTCAGTCAGTAGTCTGCCTGAGGGGCTCCCAGGGCTACTGGCACCCTGAGGATCCAAAATCCGGTCCGTCACCTGGCCTTAGTGTGCCAGCATGGGTTACACATTGGTTGCTAGTAAAGCATATTTCAGGTTGCCAAGGGTGGGGGTTGTATTCAGGGCCTTGTTACTTTCAATGAATCTATAATTCTCTTGTTTTCTCTGAGTGGAAAAGAGGACTGGGACTAACAAGTCTCTTTCCAAAGCCAGCATTTATTGCTTTATCTACTGCATCTTCCCAAAGGTAAAGTTGATCACTGAGCAGCTGACAAAAGTTGGCCATCAGCAACTAGAGAGACCTGAGGTGTGAGCTCTGGTCTTGATGCTAGGCAGCTGCATCATTATGCCTCATCATCCTGTGGAGGGTGTCACCTGGGAGTGTGCACTCCTAGTTCTGGCCACTCAGGTGCACTCCTGAAGCTGTGTTGGAATGTGGCTTAAACCTGGTAGGCTTGAGAGCATGTAGACTTCAAAGGTTGGTTTCTATACAGCAGATTGGAGACCATCCACTGTGGGGACTTATCTAGGGCTCTAAGGCCCCTAAAAGCAACTCAGAATGCACCAGCAAAGTATATATCACAATCAGAGATGTGTTCATCCCCATGTAGCCTAGCTAGCTCTAGGACAGGAGAAGCAATACAACAGTAGTAGTATACATTTCAGGGCAGGCTGGCCCCTGGCACAAGGAACATGCTCCCTGGTTGAACTTGTTTAGCCCATACAGAAACGCATGCAGCTGCAGCTTCACTTCACTTAGTCCCTGTGCTGGGCAGCAATAGAGCTGCTTGGGTAGACCTATGTCTGCTGGGATCACACCTCTAATGGCAATATAAACACATCCTTATTCAGTTTCTCAATGGACTTGATTATCTTCTTGGTCTCATCTGAGGAATAATCCCTTCTGATTATTTGACAGGGACATGTCATTGGGTATTTTCTTATTTATATAGGTTTACAGCCCCAGAGGATGAAACCCCACTTACTGCAAACATCCAGAGTCCCCCAAGATCATCACTTCTTAAAATAGGTGGGCTCAAGCCCTCCCTCCAGACAGCACTTAATGGAGGCCAGTCCACTGACACCAGCTGCAACAATCCCCACACTCTTTACCATTGTCTCCTGTATTAGGGGAGGATTGGGTTGAATCATATCAGTAAACACAGCCATAAGGGATGTGTCTTTTTCCAACTTCCTAAGAATGCCTCAGGAATTAGTATTATAAATATGAACAGTGAGGACAATGCTATGGACAAAGGTATTCTTACTTCTCTCTACTGTCTTCCCTTACACAGAATTAACAGACATGGCAAGCTGCCACATTTCTAACACCAATTTCTTTTCTTATTGGAATATTAATATCCTGTGAGGCTTTTAGGCCTTAGGATTCTGTGAGGCCTACTCATAACTGCTACAGTCCCACTTAGTATAACACCCTCTCATTTGGGAATGACTGATTTAAGTGAAATGAACAAGCTTAAGTCCAGCACTGCAATCCAAACCACAGTGGCTAGGGACAGACATTCAAAAAGCTGAGCCTGAATTGATTCAATCTTTGCAGGTTAGTCTAATCTGGCAAGGCTGAACTAGTTTGTAACCACACAGACATCCTCTCTGGACTGAAAAACTGCAGGCACATGCCTGCAGTGGCTCAGGCTAGAAGCCAGGGGGGCACTAGAGCAGCCCTCCCTTCCCTTCTACACAGCTGAGCTGGGGGTGGGGGGGCATGTGGCCAGGCCCCAGCAGGTTGCTATGATTAGGGAGGCATTCCCCCCATTCCTGAGCAGCCCAGCAGGGAATGTTTATCACCCTTAACTCAGCGTTTATCAGCCCATTAAGAAAACAACAGAGGGACATTACCAGCTACCTGTTGATTCTGCCTTTGTCCCATGTGCCACAACTCGGAGGTAGCCAGCATGCTAATGCTGAGAGATGACTGTGAGGGATGGGGGAATGCCTGTTTAGCAGAGACTGGGGAGGGTAAGGGGGAGCAGAATCCAGGCAGATGCCTGCAGAGACTGCTGGAGCTGCAGCCAGGGAGCAGAGGGGAGGGTCCAGCCCTACTGTGGAACAGGGAGCCCTGTCCAGTCCAGCCCAGAGAGCATGCTGGGAAAGTCTGATTTCATTTAAACCAGCAAGGGGTCTGGGACAGACATTGCATAAACTGGTTTGAGCCAAATCAGTTAAGTCTGGCTGTGTGTAGATGAAACGAGAGGCGTGTGCGCATGACACTTTAAAGCAGATTAAATGCTTTTGCATGACTTTAATGGTGTTGGTGTTTGCGTGCTTCAGTGGTGTATTGTGCATTAATTCCAGCTGCTCTAGGAAATTTGGTGGCTTAATGCGCCTTAAGTGACTTGACGCACAGCAAACTAAAACTCCTTTGAGGATTGCCTGAGTTGGGTGCTTGCAGGTGGGTGCCACCTGGTGGGGGGCCACCACTCCCATGGAGGGAAACACCAGCCTCCCTGGAGCCCAGGTGTGGCAGGACCGCCCCTAGGGGTGCCGTGACCTCCCCTAGTGTCCTTGCCTACCGTGCCAAATCTGGGTCTAACACATCCTCCATCTTGCCCGCCACATCTTTGATCTTGTTAGTTCAGTGAAGGAGGCTGCCTTTCTACCCTTCTAGGCACGGGGCTGGTCTTACTGTGCCGGGATTTCCTCCTTTCTTCCGGTGCTGGTCTTCTCCCGGGGCCAACTGAATACACGCACCCCCCCCGGAGTGGCTTTCTCTGATCGTGCCCCTCTCGCCCTGCCCGGACTGCCCAACAGGCTTACTCCCCTCTCAGGGTTT
>NW_017728907.1:13767568-13788976 GCF_001723895.1 Crocodylus porosus
TCGGGCTCAGGTCTTTCCTCCACGGTCATCTGCAACCTACATTGGCGGAGGTTTTAAGGCGCCTCCTGCTCGCCTTTTACCCAGGGCGCCATCTGTGGGATTTCGCAGGATTTGCCCTGCCACAGTCCCCCCACATTAGCAGACCCTGGTACAATACCTGCCGTGACCGTCACAGACCCGGCCTCCCCTTGGGGGTTCCTTCCCCTTCTTCTTTGGTCTGCCCCCACCTTTCCTGGCCTGCTTCTCCGAAGCCATCTTGGGGCCGCCGCTCCTGTATAGACCCTTGGAGATCCTGGATTCTTCCCCAGATCTCCCACTGCCGATCTAAGGCTTTCTGGGCATCCTCCTTCCTCCAAAACTCTATTTTTCCTCGCCCCGTGGATTCTCCCCAGGGCCCCTTATAGATCTTAACGTAGGCTACCCTTCCTACTTTCTCTTCAAGGATAGCCCCCAACAAGCGCCACCTGACGAGCCTGGGGATGCCGTTAACATAAATCTCAGGCCTTTTCTCCAGCTTGGCGTCCCCTCTTGGCAGTGGCTTCCTACTCTTTATCTCCGGCCCCTTGGTACCTGCTCTTTCACAGGGCTCCACTCGTTCCTTTCTCCTCCGGCCTCTCTTAAGCCTTTGCCGTGTTGGACCTTCGGCCGGTCGTGTTGTATCTCCACCTGATGCAAGAGACACCTCACCCCCTGTGGGAACCTGGACACTTTCCCCCTCCTCTCGAGGTCGGAGTAACTCCTCCAGCTGGCATCTCAGCTGTTCCCTTTCCATCACGCTCTGCCTTTGCCACCGTTCCCATCTCAGGCCCCATTCCTTCAGGAACATTAGCAGAGCCTCCTTATATGGGGTCCCTGGTTCTTTCTCTGCTCTGGATTCTTCCGGCTCTCTCTCTCCTTTCTGTTCCACTTTGACTGCTAAGCTAGAGTTCTCTATACTCCTGTTCTGCTCTGTCTGCAGTCCCTCAAGTTCCCTTTTTAGTTTCTGCACTTCTGGAGTCATCCTTTGCACTTCCAGTTGCAGTTGTTCTTTCTCCCTGTTCAGGTCTGCCCCCTTGGCTTGGGTATCTGCTAGGCAAATTTCAAGAGACTGCACTCGCTTTTCCAACTTATCTCTATCAGCCTCGATGCCCTGCAATTGGGTCCCAATATCTCATACCTGCTGTACGAGCTTTTCTTTCTCTGCCTGTAACTGGGTGGACATCTCCTCCTTTTCCTTCCTTGAGATCTTCAGATCTCCTTCCAGGGCCTGTTTCTCCCTTTCTGGAGTTATCCATGAAAGTCTGTATCTTTTCCATCTCTCTCTTTATAATCTCACTATTCTGTTCCATTTGGGTACAACTTTCACTCAGGTCTTTTTGAAGCTGATCCACTATGTGCTCGGCCCCCAAGCACCTCGTCTGCCATCTCTCCAGGTCCTCCTGGAGGCTCTCTATCTGTGCACCTTGGGTGCCTATCTATGCTGCTTGTTCCTCGCTTGCCCGCAGCTTATCCCGCAATTCCTGTACTAATTTCTCCGCGCTAGTTCTCCCCAGTTTCTCCATCTCCTCCAATACCCATTCTAATTGGGTTACCTCTGCCTCTAATTCTTCTATCCTTCTTTGTTGGGCGGAGTGGTCGCATCCCCGACCTCTCCTGTTCTAGGCCTGCATCCTTTCAATTGCGGCCCTACCCTCACTGGGTCAGCCTCAGTTTTCCCAACCTGGGCAATGGGTGCAATTCTCCCAGGCCCAAACCTATTGAGCCGCAGTCCCACTGCCGGTCTATCCTAAGTGTCCGTATACACAATTGTGCTCAGCGCCCTTGGGTTCGTTCTGCTCCTGCTCAGTGCACGGCTGAGCCTTTCCCGGCCAATGCACCACTGTGGCAGGACCGCCCCTAGGGGTGCCATGACCTCCCCTAGTGTCCTTGCCTACCGTGCCAAATCTGGGTCTAACACATCCTCCGTCTCGCCCGCCGTGTCTTTGATCTTGTTAGTTCAGTGAAGGAGGCTGCCTTTCTACCCTCCTAGGCATGGGGCCGGTCTTACTGTACCGGGATTTCCTCCTTTGTTCTGGTGCTGGTCTTCTCCCGGGGCCAACTGAATACACGCGCCCTCTCCTGGAGCGGCTCTCTCTGATCATGCCCCTCTCGCCCTGCCCGGACTGCCCAACAGGCTTACTCCCCTCTCAGGTTTTCGTATCTCTCAGGCAGCGCCCCACTCGGGCCTGCCTCCCTTATGTTCGCTGCCCGCACTCGGGCCTTCTATGCCCCCACCGGGGCCCTCGCCCGCGCCTCTCGCGCTCGCTGCCCGCGCCTCTCGCGCTCGCTGCCCGCACTTAGGCCTTCTATGCCCAACTTGGGCCTACGCCCCACTGGGGCTCTTCCCAATTGGGGCTTCCAATTGGGGCCTGTCCCAGTACTGCCCACGCTGGGCCGGGGTCAGGACCCCCCACTGCTTAGGCCCGCCTTCCTGGGCCCACACCTCGGCTAGACTCTTCCCCAAGTCGCTCCAATGGGCTGGGGTCGGGACAACCCCACACGCGGCACCCTCCTTGGTGCCAGGAACTCCCCCACCTTACTGGGGGGGCTCCTGCTGAGGCCTCCTCCACCCCTACAGCCTCGCCCGGCCCTCCAGTGTAATAATCACAACTCCACAACTATGCTGGCTTACTCACATACCTCTCTCAGGGGTTCTCTCCCTCCCCTCACATCATTGCAGCGGTCAAACTGCCAGCGTAAACTCTGCTACTCAGCTCTCCGCCACAGAGCTCCTCCTCCCGCTCCTGCGGCTGCCAGAGGGGAACTGTTTCTGGCCTCAGCCTTCCCAGCCTCGCCCCCTGGTGATCAGCTGACCTACTCAGCTCCAACAGCCAACACCTGCTGCCTTACTAACTGGGAGCTAAGCCACTTCCTATCTTCAGTAGCAGGCACCGCTCCGCCCACCGGCAGCTCGCCCTCCCCTCCCCGCTGGAGAGGCAGGTAAGTTAGTGAGGTGTGTGCGTGACACGATGGTTTAATCAGCTCTAAATTGAAGTGGTGTTTTTTAAAACCCATCACTTCAGTTTAAGGTCCCTGTTTTGTCTACACATGGCCTCTGATACAACATTCAGCCAGGTTATCTCAAACCAGCTTCAGCCATTTTCAAGCCAGTTTATGTGAACTGAACATCTGTTCTGTTATACAGGTTTAAACCAGTTTCTGATCACTTAAACCAGTTTGTGTGTAATGTCTGTCCCTAGCCCCTGTCTGAAAATTATAAGGTGCCTGCCCCATGTAATTTCAAAAGTTCCAGAGGCACCTACTCTTCTGCTTCTGCACATATCCAGAACTTCCCCAGTCTGAACAGCTTAGCACATATCTCTTGTCAAAGCTAGTTTGGCATTCAGAAGCCAGATGCTCCTCTGCAGAAGTCCTATGAGAAGAATAATCTGGTAGGTGTTCTGAAAACAACCTTAACAACAGCCTGCGAGGATATGGGTGGGAACCACTTACATCTCCTGTTGAAAATGTGCCTGTGTGCAGTAAAGAGTGGAATTTAATTGCCTCAGAGGGAGAGGTAGCAAGATTGAGTTTGATTCTATTGTCTAGCAGTGTTTAGACTTATTACTGCCAGCCACACTTAGCTAGTAGTTAGAGCACTCAGCTTACAAGAGGGAGTGTTGAGTTTCAGTTCTGGCTCCAGGGACTATTTCTGTAACTTACAAGTAATAGCTATTGGATAAACTGCACATCTGAAGTCCACTTGAGATGCCAGACTCCAATAAGTCCTTTGTTGGTTTTAGTCCATAGTCTGATCTCTATCACAACACAAAGCAGAGAATTTTACCAGAAAATTATTTATTATGCTCCCTACCTTGTGGCTGAACTATAACTTATGTATTAGAAAGACATCTGGTCTTGATTAAAGACTTTAAAGGAAGAAGGCACCTTAAGGCTTGAGAAGTTGTTCCACTGGGTATTCATCCTCACCATTAAAAATATGCACCTTATTCCCACTTTGTAGCTTCATCTTCTAGTCATGGGAAACCCTTATGTCTTTGTCTGTTGTATGCAAGGGCCTCTATCTGGTATCTTTTTCCTGTATAGATAATTAGAGACTGTAATCAAGCCACATATTAAAATTCTCTTTGATAAACTATGTCAGAGTGGCTAGGATCTGGAACGAACTTCCAAGAGAAGTAGTGATGGCTCCTACCCTGAGGGTCTTTAAGAAGAAACTTAACGTTTACCTGGCTGCGGTCATTTAAGCCCAGTTTTCTCTCCTGCCCATGGCAGAGGATCAGACTGGAAGATCTACAAGGTCCCTTCCAACCCTACTTCTATGAATCAGATTGGGGCTTCTTGGTTTACCGCAGGAAGGCACGCTTAAGACACCTCAGATCAATCTTATGGCTCTTTTATGAAAGCCTTTGATTATAGTTTTTCAAGCACTGATCTAAAAACGGAACCCTGCCCCAGTGCCATCTACTGAGGTAATATCACTGCTTTATCCAGTGTTAAAATTAGAGTAGTTTTGCTACATTTGTATTGTTTCCAGCTTGTTCACACATAACGATTAGAACGCAACCTCTGTTGCCCTTTTAAATTGTTCCCCCTTTGAACTGGATCCACATGCCCATGTTTCTGCACCCGCCTGAACATGTGCAATACACACATACTAATTCAACTTAAAATAAGGAGACTTAACTAGGTCAACTTAGGTCAAGCAACATAAGTTCCTTGACATGGTGGCAGTCATCTTGCGAGCTAAGTCAATTAAACTAATGTGACTCAAGACAATACACCTTGGAGGATAATACACCAGATTTAAGTCAACTCTGCTCCACATACGTTTGCACGCTCTGACAGTTAAGCTGACTTTAAAAAGTTAATTGGCTTAACTGTCAGAAAGTTAATACGTGTGTACGCACCCCCTAAACCTACAATTGTGATAGAGATGTATCTATTAAAGAAACATCAAAGCTGTCTGGATTGAAATACATTCCAGGCATGCTAACCGGAAGAAGGGAAGCATAAAGGCAGACATGACATGCAAGTCTCAGTTACATTTAAGTTTCCAGTTAAACTACTCAGTTACACATGAAGAAAGACAAGGTTAGTTTCCAACTGATTTATGAATCAACACAGTTGCTGAGGCAATTCTAAAGTGAATTAAATGTATTTCAAGCCAATAACCACCCACTACATATATCAATGAAGAAAGTGTCCTAATTAACTCCTTCCCTACTAAGTGATGCTGACTTGATTATCTTGCACATGGGGCTGAATATACAGATTTATCTATTTTCTTTCCCTTCCTTTACCTCTGATCTGCATGTAGAATCTACTATTTCTTACAAATGTTTCTGGGCAGCTGTGAGAAGAGCCACTTGCTGTTATTCTATGTGTACAAATTTGAGGGATATTCGGGTGCAGGCTAAGGGATGTGGGAGGGGACAGTTTTCCCAAAGAGGAAAGAGCCTCTTCTATGCAGTTATGTAAGTGAGACTTGTTGACACGGTAAGGAGCAAGGTTCATGATTAAAGTTATCTGATCTATATCCAAAACTTTCATAGTGGCTGAGATAAGTGAAATCTGAGCCATGGGACTGGATGACATTTTGGCATCTTGCAAATTGCCTTCAGAGACCATCATGAGCTGACAAACATCTTGTGTTCCTATTGCAACCTTACCGCCAAAGGGCAGTAAACAAACTATTAAGCTTGCTGTGAGACCAGGAAAGCTGGAAGGTGCTAGATATAGACAGATCTCAAGACAACTCAAACCTACTTGCTTTCACACCAGATTGGAAGCTGTAATTCAAAGGTACAGTTTGTCCATAGATGGGATATTAATTTCATTCCTTCTATATAATATTTCTGGTTCTAGTGTAAATACGAAAGGGTGTGAAATGTTCTATATATAATCAAAGGATGGACAGTCTATGTTCACTGATACTAGAGGGATCAAAGAGGGTTTTATTAGTTTTCTTTCTAAATAATTTTTCCATCTTGAAAATTGTATGAAGCGTGTAAAACAGAGGGAAAAAACACATAATGGGAAATATAAGCAACAATATAACTTTGAAATCTTGAAAGAAATTGCATAAAAAGGGGGAAGGGATTCCATTTTGTGGTAGGAGCAAATAGAGATAATAATAAATACTTGATTGTTATATGGAGCACTTCAGCTACTGATCTCAAAGCACTTGACTTTAAAATCAGAGAACACAGAATGCAGATAAGCTGAAATTAGAGGGACCAAAAGGTTTTCTTTTTAAATGATTCTCACATCCTGCACATTATTTGAATAACATAAGACAGAAAGGCATAGGACAAATATATTAGAAATATATTAGAATGATATAAGCATCCAATTAGTGTATAACTTTGATATACTGAAAGACATTGCTTAAAAATGGGATGGGGATTAAAATTTGTAGTAGGAGTTAATCAAGGAATACAATCCTGGAAATACAGAACACATAGCCTCTGAGAAGAAAGGATCACATACATTGGTTATACACTGATGCCACCTCCTGGATATCTCTGGGACTGGCAGAGAAAAAAGAGCTGAAATCTAAGAGCCCATTTGCCAAAGGTCCAATAAAAATAAAATCACTGCCCTCCTACAATGGACCCCCGAGAATCAATAAAAGGATGCCACTACAGTGGATTTCAAAGTTGGCAAAACCAAACCTCTGTGACCAGCATTTCTCCTCCTGCAGGAGACCAGGCCTTAGAAGAAGAAAGAAGATTCTGATGAATCCATAACCCCTTCCTTCCTCCAAAACTATAAAAATTGTAAGTGCCAGTGAATACTAGCCAGGCTCTCTCTCTCAACCCAGAGTAACTTGGACTAGGTGAAAGTAATTTCCATGACTCCATTTCTCTTTCTTTTCTTTAAAGAAGTTACAGAAAGTTCTCTTGTCAAGTTTCTATTTCCCTGGTCCAGTCAGGTGATCCTGATACTTGGTGCATGAACCAAAGAAAATTTCCAGGGCCAGTTTTGAATACTTGAAGAACAGGGCCACTAAGCTGGATTTTGAACCAATGAAGGAGTCAAGTTCATCAACACACACAAGGCAATCTCTTTTCAGAACACCATTAAAGGAGACACCAAACCTTATTGAATTAGAAAAGAAAGGGACAAGATTGTCACTGTTGTTACGTGATAAAATAGAAGGAATGGTATAGAAATTCAGCCTATTTTCCAGTTTGTAGGAATATTGTCTGTGAACATGGTTGGGTTTCTTTGGGTAAATATTCCAAATTTCCTGGACAATTGCATAGCTGTCTCAAATACCTAGCCTGAACCTCAAATACATTAGATGCAGGCTAATTAAATACACATTGGGTGCATCTACACAAGATGCTTAATGCACAGTAGCCTAATAACACAGTGCAGTAGCATGCTGGGCAAAAACTGTGCTAATACGCTTCTGTGCAGTAATATTAGGTTACTGCACAGTAAGTGTCACTAAAAACCTATGCGTCAGTATTACTGTGCAGTAGCACAAGTGTGATGCCCCCAGTTGGCACGAAGAGTATAGTCCTGCCCCATGGTCAGGGTCCCCCAACTCACCTGCTATGACTTGATGGAAAAATGTAAAGAAGGAGGGGGTTCAGTAGTGTTCCTTTCCCCTTGACCCAAAGATGGGATACTCACAGGTTTGTTGCAGTGGTCCTCAGAGCTCTGCCTCACCTACACCCTGTCCACTTGCCAGCCATTTGGGTCTTTGTGCTCTCACCCCAGCTTGGGGCTAACGCACCTGTGCCAGCCCAAAAGAGTGTCCACCCCACAACTGTGAGTACAGTGTGGGCAGAGACAGTCCACCTGGCCTCCCTGATTCCTAAGTCAACCCTGAGGCTTAAGATGCTGCCTTCAGGATCCAAGCTGAATCGCCTGACTGTAGGGGGAAATTGCCACCTTGCAGCCCTAATGCTCTGGGACCAGGAACTGCCCATTCTTAGCTGGGTGCCAGTTATTGCCCCCACTCCCTTGCCATGGGGCAGTGTCAACAGGAACACTCTGGCTGGCATGCCAGGTTTTGGCCTGCCCGGCATGCTCCCATCTGGCTTCCCGTCCCGCTCCCCGCTCCCCACCGCCTTCCAGTGGGGTTTTTAAATCTCCCACAGCGGCAGCCTCAGCTGAGATCATCAGCTAGCCGCCACCCAGCTTGACTGACAGCCGCTTTAAGAGCTGGCAAAATGTTGGCTTGTGCAGCTCCTTCTCCGTCTCAGCCTGCCTTAGAGGTAAGTTCTCCACAGCATAGGCATCCCTGTTTCCTTCTTTGGAAGCATCAGAAATTTTCCCGGCACTTCCAGGCCCTGTGGGTATCTCCCACCACCACAGCAAGTTACTGTGCTTTTAGTTAATACTTCATTAAGCAAGTACTAAATTAAATGCACAGTTAACTATTGTGCACTAATGAAAGTATAGATGTGCTCACTGGGATTTAGGGTTTCCCAGACTTGTCCCCAATATAGTTTCAAGGTACAACTGCAGAAACTTTTGTTTGCCTTTTACTACCTACCACAGTTGAGGAATTTTGAGACCCGAGTCGAGGCCCTTTGCTTTATGCAAACTGAGCTTACCAGCAACTCTTGTTTTGCTTGTTGTTGGGCTATTTCACCATGACGCTCTCTAGAGGCAACTGACACAGGCCTAGAAAACAGAAAAAGATTTCACATGGAAGGCTTGCGTACATACAGAATTGTACATGTGTAACTTAAGTCATGAGTTTAAAACCAACTTAAGGAAGCCAGTACAAAAGGTCGTGTGGATAGCCACATTTATTTGGGTTTGCAATTGACATATTTTGGTTTAGTTTAAGTGAAACTGAAATCAGGCTGGACTAGACAGCACCTGAGACAATGCCTGTAGGCCTCCAAAGCAAGCACCACCAAGAGATAAGCTCCAGCTAGTCACGCCTACTCCATGCACACCTGAGTTTGAAAATTAGGAAGTGTAGATGGTCCTGTGTGCACACCTGAGTCTCATTCTTAGGCTCTCCAGACACTAAAAGTTAGGAGGCATAGTCTCTTTGCTTCTCTCTGGATCTATCTACATTGCCTAACTATGGGTTCCAACATACATGGAAAGTGATGCAAATAGGCAGCACTTACGTTTTGGCAGAACTACTGGATTGGCTCTGGAGCCTTGCAGGTGCTTTTCCTGATGACAGATGGATTCTGGTGTGTGGTTCCAATAAACAATCCAACTGCAATTATTGAGTGACTTTGTTAAAGTCAATGAAGTTTCCTTTAAAATAGTGGTAGAACACGTATCAGGAACTACCCAAATGACGAAAACTATTATGAAACAAGTTGATGCAAGATCCAAATCAGATCACAAGGCAACACTGTGGTTGCAGAATATCTTGTCTTTGGACTTCAGAGAGACTTTCTCTATGAGGAAAGGAACAGTGAACCTTCTGGGTTCTGCCTTATCTTATTTAGCCTCATCGGGAACATCCAGACAAGCGCATGTGGGTGTTTCTTTGGGAACAACTAGCAGGAGCACATATTTGTGCTTTTGCTAGTTGTGCCTGGGGAATGCTTCTGCATGTGTGCTCTGATGTGTGGCAAGTTGCCCCAGGTGGGGTAAGGGAGGCTGAGGCCAGCACCCGGGCTGGCTCCAGTAGCCTTATCTGGAGTTCTGGGGGTCTCCTGGAGCTCCAACAGTGGCGACCTGGGCATACAGAGCCTGGCTGGCAGCTGGAATGTGGTTCTGGCTCACCAGGCTCTGGTTTTGGGCAGTGTACACTGCCACCACATGCACTGCCCCACTTTTTTCAGTGAGCTGTTTTTTTGATACTGGGATTTCCTGGTATCTAAATTTGGCTCCATGTTGCCAATATGCAGTACAGAGAACCAGATCATGTGCCTGGGGCGCCTTTTGCAGTTCCTCAAAATGCATGTGCATGCTTGTGTGGGCACAGCCACTGGAGGGAATTCTGGTTATTGCCAATTCAACCAGTAATAACAAGTGCATGTCAGTTTTTTCCTGCTCTTAAAAAGAAAATATCTTCCCTCAGAGAATTGAGACTGTGCCATTAAGACCTAGGTTTGTGGTAAGGGCAATTATGAATTGTAAAACCACAGGGACAGTTCTAGGAAGTAGCTTGCTTCTGGGAAGTGACATCCTGCAGTTCTGTGATATTCAGCACAAATGGAGGTCATTGTGACATCCACAAAGAGGTGATACAAAAGGCTTTTCAATTTATTTTTTAACTCCAGGATCCTATTTTTCCTCCACCGTAGACAACTTCAGTGGGATCTGATAGTGCAGAGTATCAATGCTCCTGAATTCTCTTGAGACAAAACCATCTGAATGGGTTCAAGAGAAATCTTTTATCGGTACTTTGGGACAATTTGCTTTTGTTTATGCAAAGAATTTCACTGGTTAGTAAAGAATACAGTGGAGAAGTACAATTTGATTTAGAAAATCAGTCTTTTTCTCTACAAAAGAAACCCTTTGGAAGCCGTAACTATGCGAGGTGAGGTACCTCTACCATTTGTCTTAAATTTACCTACATTTTTCCCTTTCTCTGCTTTTTCTACATCTCACTAATATTCCTGCTCCACCTATTCTTAAAGACACACATAAACCAATGTGCTTGCATCTCTGTTCCACTCTACTCTGAACTCCAACTGGCTACACATATCAAGGACAATAAAAAGTCCTTTTTTAGATACGTGGGGAGCCAGAGGAAAAGCAAGGGTAACACTGGACCCCTGCTAAACCATATGGGTTAACTGACAACTGACACCCAGGAAAAAGCCCATCTGCTTATTGGGTATTTTGCGTCACTTTTTAACCAGCTCCAAGGGATGGCCCTCCTCAGTATGGTAGGGGAAGGCCAGAGCGAGGGGGAACTGTTACCCTTCAATGTAGACCATGTGAAGGAACACCTTGAGAGGCTGGACACCTTCAAGTCAGCTGGCCCAGACAGCTTATACCCCAGGGTACTTAAGGACCTGGCAAGCATCATAGTTCTGCCACTGGCACAGATCTTCGAGAACTTGTGGTGCTCAGATGAAGTGCCTAAAGATTGGAAGAAGGCCAATGTGGTGTCTATCTTCAAGAAAGGGAGCACAGTAGATCTGGGGAACTACAGGCCCATCAGCCTGACCTCTATCTTGGGGAAGATCTTGGAAAAAGTTATCAAAGAGACCATTCTTGACAAACTGGCTGAAGGCAACTTCCTGAGGGATAGCCAGCATGGGTTTGATGTGGGTAGCTCTTGCCTGACCAAGTCTCATCTCCTTCTACAACCAGGTGACATATCACCTGGACAAGGGAGAGGAGATTGACGTCATATAGCTCAACTTTAAAAAAAGCTTTTGATCTGGTATCCCATGATTGTCTTATAGAAAAACTGGCTAACTGCAGCCTTGGCTACATCACACTCCGCTGGCTGGGGAATTGGCTTCGAGGTCGGACCCAGAGAGTGGTAGTTGACAGAAGTCAATTATCATGGTGCGCCATGACCATTGGGGTCCCCCAATGCTCCGTCCTTGGGCCTATTCTTTTCAACATATTCATTAATGATGTGGACATTGGTGTCAGAAGTGGACTGGCCAGGTTCGCTGATGACACCAAACTTTGGGGTAAAGCGTCCACCTGAGGACAGGATGGTAATCCAGGCCAACCTTGATAGGGTCAGAAAATGGGCAGATGAAAACCTGATGGCCTTCAATGCTGAAAAATGCAAGGTACTCCATTTTGGGAAGAAAAACCCACAGCATATTTATAGGCTTGCCAGTGCTATGTTTGCTAGCACCATGGCCAAAACGGACTTGGAGGTCATGATTGACCATGAGATGAATATGAGCCGCCAATGTAATGTTGCAGCCGGTGAAGTGAGCAAAACTCTGGCTTGCATCCATAGATGTTTCTTTAGCAAATCCCAGGATGTCATCCTCCCACTGTACTTGGCCTTGGTGAGGTCACATCTGGAGTAATGTATCCAGTTCTGACCTCCACAATTTAAAAAGGATGTGGAGAAGCTTGAGAGAGTCCAGAGGAGAGCCACACGCATGACCAGAGGGCAGGAAAACAGGCCTTATGAGGAGAGGCTGAGCGCTATGGGAGTCTTCAGCATGGAAAAGTACAGGCTCAGGGGGGACCTGGTGGCTGCCTGTAAGTATATAAAGGGTGTACATCAGGATCTGGGGGAATGCCTCATGGGATGACAAGGTCAAACAGTTACAAACTTCTCCAAGACTGTTTCAAACTGGACATAAAGAAGAATTTCTTTACAGTCTGACCCCCAAGGCCTGGAACAGACTGCCGCCAGAGGTAGTGCAAGCATCTACTCTGGACTCCTTTAAGAGTCAATTGGACAGGGGTGGGCAATTATTTTGGGCAGAGGACCACTTACTGAGTTTTGGCAAGCCATTGAGGGCCGTATGACAAACAGCGCAGGGCAGATTAATATTAATTTTCTAAATTTTTTAGGGGCCCTGGATAGAAAGCAAGAACCTATAGGCTTGCGTCAGAGGCATCATCAAGTGGTTCACAACAACGAAAATTGGCAAATATATTACTAAATGACAACCCCCACCCTCCTCCTGTTCTAGGAATCTAGTGCTGATGTGTGGCTGGAGACGAGCAGGGTGTCAGTGCTGGTTTTGTTCTTGGATTTTCAGACTGGGGGGTTGAGTTAGTAGAGAAAAATCTCTTTCATGTGGGGTAAGACTTTGGACTTTGGTGTTACAGAGGTTAGCACCATTGCAGCCATAACCAACCCTCCTGGAGACCTTTAAGGACAGAAGATTTCAGGAAGGCAGATGATAATCTTGTGTTTTTAAGTTACAAAAGATATGAAGTTTAGAGTCATAAAACATCATCATGCTACTGAATACCTAACTGATCCCTGTGGGGCCATCAGCACTCATTAAAACCAAAGTATGTGCTGCTGTGAGCGCAAGCCCAATTGCTTCTATAAAGGAGAAACTTTAGCTGACAGCACCAGTGGATTCTTGTATGAACCAAGCACTATGTTCTATAGCTCACCTTGAACTAGATGTGCTTCACAAAGTTAAAATGCTTTGCATGCAGCTTCAGATATTCAAAGAAATTGTAGCTGTGCAGATAGTTTGGAAAGTCCTCAGGCAATGGGAAATCAATGAAGGCTGATGTCTCCTTGCATATGCTTCTAACTATAGATTTGAACAGGTTTGGCTTTCCATCCTCAGTGTGTTTCCTATCAATACAGTAGCGTAGAGAAAGTGAATATTGTTTAACACATTCAGTGAGACATTTACATTCATGATGCTTTGGAAAGGGGAAAGTGAGTTCCATTTAAACACTTGAAGTGAGACAGAGCATTTGGTTTCGATTGATCAGGAGACATAGGATGAGATAATAGTTTGAGCATGACCTAGAGAGTTTGACTCAGCAGGATTAATTTGACGGCTATATCTGGAGCCATATAATAGATTGACAGAATCATAGAGCTGGTTATCCGTGTTAGTCTCAAGTCAGGCAGAAGGTGCAGCAGGAATGTCTTTGTGTCTTACATATGACATTTGTGCATATACGTACCAGGTGGTGGTGATGTTTGATTACTTGGTGTAATAGCACGCTGATTTCTGCATCAGTGACATGGGTGAACAAGAGACCAGGGTTCTTATTTTACCTCACTGTACACTGACCCAGAAGGCAGACAGAACAGCAGTATCAGTATTTTCTGACTACTGAGAAATGCAGGATGCTCCAGGGAGACCACAGCTAAAGGATTTCAGCCCAGGCCAAAGTTGCATCTCCAGGGGTGTGCTCCAGTCACTTGCTCGAATGGAATGTGAGCTCCTGTGGAACAGCAGGAGTAACAAGGCTAACAGCAGCCCAAGTATGTCATGGAGATGATGTTACCTCTACAGATGACATTGGTAGGCTTTAGTTTTGAGATTAACACTTAACAAATGTTATTGAAAAGCTTTCATGGTGCAGCTGTAAGAATAATTTTAGGTGTGTGAAACACTCCTTCCTGTGACAGAGCAAGAGGCTCCAAGCCACATAATCTGGCAAAGAGAATGGTAAGAGGTGGCTTGACTTGTATAATTATTTGCACAAAGATTTGCACTCACCTGTTATGGCTGCATGGGCCAAGCCTACAATCTCATCCTCAACAGACTCCTTTGCTTTGCAGCAGGCACTTGAGCAGTAGTTTCACCTTCCTTGGAAGACTGAACATAAGAATTGACTGGATATTTTCTGACTGAAACCCGTTTTGTTAGAAAATACCAATTCTTTAAGAATCAGAATATGTTGTCTGAAATGTCTCAGTTTTGAACAGCTTTCACAGAAGCCCAGGCTGGACTTCCATGAGACCCTGCCTGAACTGACAGCAGACTGTCTCAGGAGCAAGGAACCAGTATTTCCAAAGTCTGTGGCTACATAGCAGCCAGGTAAATCAGGGTTTCTAGGCTCTCTGCTAAGTTTTCTGGGGGTGCTTGAACCTCAGGAAGGCCCCTGCTTTAACTGGCACCACAAGTACAGGATTCAGGCAGTTGATCAAAAAACTGAAATGTTAAAGGTTCACTGAGATGCAGGGTGCATATTTTATTTCAGAAACACGTTAGGATTTCCTTAATGAGATTTTCTTATAATTTCTTTTTCAAAAGGAAAATAAAAGCATTTTTGGTTATAAGCAGATTCAGGACAGAAACCAAGTTTCAGTCCTGTCTTCCACTCCTCCAAAATGTCCTGCAAACAAGAATTCCTACTTTTTGGCCGGATCATCTGGGCATGTTCCAGTCTCAGTGAATATAGTGCATAGACAGCAGTTCTGACCCCTGTCTCTCCCACTTTCCATTTATTTTTTCCAGGGCTCTTCAAGAGGTTATTTCATCCAAGAAAGTCTGCTATTTTTCTACACTCCCAGTGAGTTCCAGCATTCATACTTTCAGTTGGAACAAGTATGAGATCAGCAAGCCATGTTTTTTAAATCCTCACCCTTGGTCTAAAACTAATTTGGCAAATTTTAACTCCTCTGTGCCTATATTTCACAACCTGTTAAATAAGGTTAATAGTTGCCTAACAAAAGGAGGCTTTTTAGCATAAATTGGTTGCTAGTAAGGCAGATTGCAGTTACTGAGTGTCATTACACAATAGGGACTGGCTGAAACTCAGGGACTTCTGATGCATTAAATATAATCTATTGCAATGGTTTTAGGAGTGTGTCCATGTAGAAAACAAGCAGAATTACTGAACTAGGAACTCTATTTATAGCTGTAATGATCAGAATGGATTAGAAATTCTGTTTTCTGGGTAGACAGAGCAAGTCTGAGAGTCTGAAAGTGAGTCAGAGGACAGCTATGAAAATTGTTAACTTTGAATGAGAACCTGTTACCAAACTTGCCTGGGATGGAAAACCCCCGGCAGGAAAGAAAGAGCAAGAAGTGGTAACAGAGTTAGAGGAGTGGAAGGCCAGGGTTCAGCCCACCCCTGGAACACGGCTTAACCCCACAGGATTCCAATGAGCGTGAAGGGCACTGTGCTCAGGGACATGTTATTTTCCATAAATGTATAACTCTCTGGTGGCCTAAGAATTCCTTGCTTTACCTGTTACCTGTCTGTAAAGGTTAAATTGGTTGGAGTTTTGGAAATAATGTTCATCAGATACTAGAGAAACCTGACAGGAGAGTTCTGGTCTTAGGTCCTAGGGCAGCTGCATCACTGGGTCTCACCATCTCATGGAAGGTGTCACCTGGGAGTCTGCACCACAGGAGTGCACCTGATGGGCCAGAACTGGAAGCTGTGTTGGATGTGGCTTAAACTTAGAGGGCTTAGGAGTATGTAGACGCCAAAGGTTAGGCCCTATACAGTAGACTGGAGACCATCTACCATGGGGACTCATCCAGGGCTCTAATGCCCCTAAAGAAAACTCAGAAGGCACCAGCAGTGCTGCAGCAACGAAGTTTAGTGCCCGGGGCAAAGCCCACAGTGGCAGCCTGCCCTTGCCCTCTGCACAGATCTGGGGGGCACAGCCCCACCCATGCTTGCCTAGGAGTGCACACAGCAGTGGTACCTGCCTTTCCCCACATCTCCCCAAATGAGCCACTTGCAGCTCTGTCCCACAGCCCGCCCTGGCTGGGCAGCGCCTGTTGGCACCCCTTTGCTTCAGCGCCAAGAGTGGTCACCCTGCTTGCTCCCTCCCTTGCTATGGCACTGGACACCAGCAATCTGTCTATACCACAATCTATCTATACCACAGTGACAAGCATTGTCATGGGATGGGTACCCAGGGATGGCCATGATACCCTTAGGGCTCCTTGACTGTGCCAATCCTGCCCAATAGGCAACCCTCTTTCTCACCTGCCATGTCTTGTTGGTAATTATTATTAATAGGGAGGCTGCCCTCAAGTTTACATTAGGCACAGTCCTCATGGACCCTGCTGAACCCTGGGGGTTCTTAGACCCTTTTTGGGTCTTGCACAAAAAATGGTTGCCTCACAGGGCACCTTCAGCCTTGTGGCTCCAAAACCACCCCTTTACCACACCCCAAGCCTCACAGATGGTATTCACCCCTTGACTCTCTCTGCGCCTCCTGATGCTGGGGTCTGCTCACCCCCTTCGTCTCTGTGCCCCCTAGTCCTGGAGTCCCCAGTGAGGCCTCCTCCTTCCCCATAGCCCCAGTCCAATCCACTGGCTTTATAAAACAGCAACCAAAATATGAGCCCCTGGGCTATAACATAACACAAAAAGTTCAGGGTGTGCTCTGTCCCTTTAAAACAGCCAAACATCTTCCCCGGTATTAGGTGCCTCATTGGCAAGGTACCTGGGGAGATCCTGGAGCCCTATTAGTCCTAACTGCAGCATATCTAACAGCTGCAGCATCTCTGGGCAATTCCTCCCCGGACACTCCTTCCCCTTTGGCTGCTGGCCGGGAACTGCCTCTCCTACCCCAGCCCTGGGGTTTATATGTGCCCAGGGCCCTGCCTCTTCTGGTCAGCTGAGCAGCCGCAGGTGCAGGCTAATTCCCTCCTTAGCCTGCTGCCACAGTAACCTGCACCTGTGGGGTTCCTGCCTGACTGCTAGGGCCCTCTCTCTAGGCAGTTTCTGCCCTTAAAGGAGCAGGCACTTTGGTGCCCTGCAACAACATGTGTTTGATCATCTCCAATTTAGCTTTGCTGTAACTTAGCTCGTCTTCCAAGAGCAGGGTAACAGCAGCGGCCTGAACAAGGAACAAATGTCCTGGGTGAACTTGTTTAGTCCATGCAGAAGCCCATGCAGCCACAGCTTCGCTGCTCTTGCTCCCTGTGTTGGCAGGAATAGAGCCACTTGGGTAGGCCTAGCTTGCGTGATCACACTTCTGACAACAATGTAAAACTGCCCTCATTCTGTTTAAAGCAGCTGAACTTGATTGACTCTATGCCTTGGGTCTCACCAGAGGAATAATCCCTTCTGATCACTTGACAAGGGCATGCAATTGGAATTTTTCCTATTTAAACTATTTACTGCCCCAGGGGATGGAACCCCACTTCCTGTGAACTTCCAGAGTCCCCCAAAGTCATTGCTTTCCACAAGGCAAATGGGCTCAAACACCTCCTCCAGACAGCACTTAATGGAGGCCAGTCTTCTGATGACTGATACTGTCTTAACATGGTCTTCTGTATCATATTTGGCTTGAGTTATTTCAGTGTGCAGTCACTGAGGACCAGTCTCTGTCCCCCTTCAACAGAATACTTCACCAAGCAATATTATAAACAATGAGGATAATAGTATGGACAAAGGCATAATTAGTTTTCTTTTCTCCATATTATACTATAATAGAGTCATTAGATAAGCTGCATACAGGGCTCTGAATTCCCCTAGTTGGACCTCTGGCACAATGGAAACAGAGAATTTCACCCAAGAATTCCTTTATCATGGCCTATGCCTTGTGGCTGAACTACAACATATCGTTTATTTAAGATATTACGTGCCTCTCAAGGTCATCCAGGCCGCCTGTAGATGTGTGGGGAGACTGCTCCAACACACTGTAATTAATTACAGCATGCCACCTGTAGCCTCTGTGTCTTGTGTATCAGTGTCCCCACAATTCAAAATGGTGGCAGGGGCACTTAATTGAAGTTTGCTTGACAGGCTTTAGTTAAAGTGCCCTCACTGCCATTTTGAAATGCAGGGATGCTGATACATGAGAAGCTGTGGGAGCTTTAATTAAAGCAGCTCTCAGAGCCACTCGAATTAAAGTAACCCCCTTTCACTCCCCACCCCCAGAGCATGTATAAAAATGCCCTCCTGTCTTGATTTAAACTTTTCCACTTTGGTGCAATTTCAGCTGCCAGCCATTTGAATGTTCATGTCTTCACTGGGGGAAAGCGCCTTCTGGCAGGTATCACATACCTGCTCTTTGTGCAAATAATCTATCCAAGAGAATGGTAAGAGGTGGCTTGACTTGTATACTTATGTGGCTTGGAGCCTCTTGCTCTATCACAGGAAGGTGCGTTTCACACACCTAAAATCATTCTTACAGCTGCACCATGAAAGCTTTTCAATAACATTTGTTAAGTATTAATCTCGAAACTAAAGCCTACCAATGTCATCTGTAGAGGTAACACCATCTCCATGACATACTTGGGCTGCTGTTAGCCTTGTTACTCCTGCTGTTCCACTGGAGCTCACATTCCATTCGAGCAAGTGACTGGAGCACACCCCGGTAGCATAGTGATGAGCACCCTTCCGTGGGAGAACTATTCTCCATAGTTCATAACAATTCCAAGGATGTTTTACTACCTGCACAATACCTCCCAAAGTGTCATCTCCCAGGATATTACTATTTTACTATATTGCTCAATACATGTAGGCAACTTAAGAGATGCTTGTCCTGTTTGCAGTCTGATTTGGTGGCCTGTAGCAGATCCTCACCAGCACCCCCACCTTGCACTTCTGCAGTGAGAGCAATGATCCACAAGCATTCCAAAGTCTGTGCTTCCAGGCTGTAGTTAATAACTCCTAAATAGATTATTGTTAGCAGACATTGTGATGCCCTCCCCTCTCCTTTTTTTTTTTTTTTTACCTACTTTGTCCCTCCTAACTAGGTTGTAGACAATGATTTTAAAGTTCCATCCCATGAACTCCCATTAGGTTTCAGTGATGTGTCAGATTATTTCCTCATACAGGAGACTTTACAATTTATCTTGCTACCTTGGTTCCTAGAACCATATAGGCAATGGAAGAAGAATTCATTACATTTGAGTAATCTTGAATGCAAGTTGTACATTCCTTATGTAATTACTCCCCAAACATTCTGAACTTTTGTAGCTTATTAAACTCCCTTCCAACAGGGTTAGATAATCTGAAACCCAAACATTGACCATAGGGATGGAAACTATTCAAACCAGATAAGACCTTTTCATCACAGAAAACCGCCAATGTCCCATAAGGCCACTTTTCCCTCTTTACATATCTTCCCTAGCCAACAATTTCCTTCTAGTAGTTTCTGTTATCTATTCTGTGTGGGAAAGGATGGATCTCCAAGACCATCTGGACTTTCTTCTTCTTCAGTTCCTTTCTAGGTTCCCTGAGACTACTGAAAATTTCAATGTGACCTGAAGCAGATATCACCAGTGAAATCTTTTCTGCTGCTTCAGAATCTGACCCTGCAGTGATGTCCTTATTCTTTACCCCAGAATGACAACACACCAAGCAGTCTACACTTCCCACTCAATCACTACTCACACAGAGCACTCAGAATTCACAAGTCTGGAAACCCTTTTAAAGGCGCTGGAAAAGATGCACCAAGCCCACAATATTTTAATGGTAGAAAAGTTGGAATTATTTTTGTCAAAAAAAGTTTTTCTTTTGCATTTGGAAAGAGTTTCTCCCCAAAACGTTACGTTTCTTACTAGTAATTTCGTGTTTTGTTGAAAAAACTGATTTTTCTGTTTGCTTATCCTGTATTTAGTTTCTCAAAGTGAACCTTACTTTTCCATAGAAAAATTTATACAAATTCAGATTTTTTTTTGTAAGTGAGGTGAGAAGAAGTCAACTAACTCTTACTATTGAGTTACTTACCCCCAGTACAGATTCTACATGTACTCTCTCAAAAATCCCTTTTTATTCCCAATAGCACTTTTCAAAACAGTGGTTGCCTGTATTTGAATCTACTGAAGAATAAGTAAAGCTAATTGGAATGAAGCACATTACAGGTATGTTGAATATAACCAAAATAGCTTGAAGAAAGTAATGATTTCTAATACTTCAGCTGCATTTGTATTTCCAATGAAACAGTGAGGGAAGAGTAGTGCTGTTGTATGAATTGAGAACCAAGGTATTGAGAAACTAATGGCTAAACATAATTAACTTGACATGCCTAAGTGGCATATACATAGCCAGGTAACCGCAGTTTTGGACTCCTGCACACAGGTTGGGATTCAGATGCCCCTCTGGCCTCTCTCCACCCCTCTCTCTGGACCCATCAAATTATGAAAGCACAGTGATTTGTAATTCAAATTGACCATTTATGTATGTGACAATTGTTAGCATTAGTAGAGAGACTATTATATAGGATCACTTAGGCTGTGTCTATAGAAGTAGGTCCAATAGAATAGTGGCCTCAGTGAACAGTTTTTAAGGTCAGAAGAAGGGGACATTATGATCATCTTGCTTGACACAAGCCAGAGATTTCTATTCTGAGATTCTTGCATTAAACCCATAGTTTCTAACTGAGCTAAAGCAGGGGTGTCAACATCACTGTTCCCCAGGATGAATCTGGGCTGCAGGGCTCCTTGCAGACTAGATCTTGCATAAGATATAAGGAAGCAGTGGCAGTGGCAACTCTGGCTCCAACTTGGAGCACACAGTGGTAGGTAGGTTCAGCCGCTGCTATGTCTTCTGTGCCAGATCCAAAGATGCCACTGCTGTGAGCCCCATGATGTGGTGGCAGCTCCAGCTCCAGCTTGGGGCATGCATTATAGGCTGGTGGCCAGGGAGGTAGGGCCACAGCAGTGGTGAGAGGCAAAGTGGTTGGAGTGCAACCAGGGCTGTCAGCCCTTGCTTGTCCACCTGCCACTGATTGCTAAGTCCGCTGGAACCTGAGGCCCCAGATTCTGCAGCATGCCACTGTGCCCTGAACATGCCTCACCAACTTCCAGTGGCCTGCTGGTATTCTAGCAGACTGGCAACAGCAGATTTATGTGCCATATCTGGCACATAGGCAATATGTTTGACATCCATGATCTAAAGCATTTTTTCTTGAAAGACACCCATTCCCAAGAAGGACTGACTGCCTACACAAGTATTTGCACAGTTTAACACCACACTTTTAGTTAAGTCTGTGCACCTTCCTCATGGAGAGAGGGTCTTAACATGTAGTTCAGCTGGAGGAGACATTTTACCATGACATTGATTAAACTTTGATTTTTAATCCTTACCTTTAGAAGCCCTACTACTCTAAGGGTCTTTTCTGAGAGGTGTGTGTTTCCTGCCTCGCCATAG
>NW_017728907.1:13789741-13795382 GCF_001723895.1 Crocodylus porosus
GTTTACACCGGAAGCCAGCGCCCGTGCCGGTGGCCGGGAGCCGGCAATAAAAATGGCCGGCCACCGGCACACATAGTCTCTCCTGCCATAAAAACTGGGTGCGTCTTATGGTCAGGTGCGTCTTATGGTCCGAAAAATATGGTAGTTACCAGCTAAATTATGGTCTTCAGGTATACCTTAACTGTTGATTAATTAAATCAACATTGATCTTCACAGCACCTAAAAGTTGCCCTTATTATAAACATAGGGAGCAGCTATAGAACTGCTGTATGCTGTTTTCGTTGCAGTTCAAGAGTGTTCAGACCTGTCAAAGCTCTTTGCATTATGCAAACCTGGCTTACCAGTGAATCTTGTTCTGCTTCTTCTCATTGATCTCTTCCATCATGGTGCTCACTGGAGGCAACTGGCAGAGGCCTAGAAAACAGAAAAGGGTCTAATTCAGGGATTACTTACACAGAGTTGCACAAGTTTAACTTGTATCACGAATCATAGAAAAGTAGGGCTGAAAGGGATCTGAGGAGGTCCTCTAGTCCAAGCCCTGGCTCATGGCAGGATCAACTCTCTAAAATATCCTAGACAAGTTATTTGTCTAACCTATTCTCAGAAAGCTTTGTGAATAGCCCTCTTACACAAGTACCAGTCACAAGCCTTGAAACAATGTACTGTTGGGAAAACCACTGCCACACACCTGCACCTCTCAGGGGTTATACATTAAAAACTAACTAGCATACAACAAGCAAAGCAGGGGGAAGAGGGCACTGTCCCTGCAAGGTCTGAAAGTAATTTATTAAAATAAACTCAAGAGACTCAGGTAAGAGGACCATAACCCTGGCTACTGAGGCCTCCAATGCCTATGCTACTAAATGTAAATAAATATATATATCATCATGGCTGTAAGCCATGTTCTCTCTGAGGCTCTCAAACTGCCTTTCTCTATGAAGAATGGAAGATCAAAACTTCTGGATTCAGCTTAATCCTGTTTAACCCCACCGTGGGAATCCCGTGTAGTACAAGTTCTACCTGGTAATAATAAATGTTACCAGATTTTCCTATTCTAATAGACAAAATAGTTCCTCCTCAGAAGGTCAGGGTATAAGATGACAGCTTGCACTAAGCACTATCATAAGCTCTGCAAATGCAAGGACCACTTAAAAGAGCATCTTGCTTCTGTGAAGTGGCAATACCTACTAAAGCTCTATGGTTAGGCATAGACTCAAATCACAGGGCCAGCTGCTTTTTTCTGCAGCATCCTCACAGTCCCTGGCTGATTTTTCACAGCTTCAGTATAGCTTCCTCCTTCCCTCACTCCACCCACCATGCCTCTGATCGACTGGGGGGACTGGAAAACTCACTCCCTGCTGAGGGACAGAGACAGGGAAACATGTAATTAACACCAGCTTCTACTAAGCCAGTGTTAACTCCCTTTTCAGTTCAAGTAATTACCTCCTACTGTTCCACCTAATTACCCAATTAAAGCCCCAACCCTGGGAAACAGTTTACAATGCAAGTAATCACCTCCTAATTTTCACCTTCATTGCCTGCTTAAAGCCCTCGAGGAAAGAACAATTACTTTTCTCCTCCTCCCCTCCTTCCATTAAAGCAGCTGGCAGCTTGTCTGCAAAACCTCTTTCTTCTCTCCAAAGCCTTTGCCACTTTTTTTTTCAGAGCCCACTGCACCACCAGGGCTTCATTTTTCCATGGATGATGGCGATGTTCATGAGGAATGCCTGATTGAGCATTTCCCATAAAAACTGCGTAACCATGAATTAAATATATTCATGAGGCATATAGCAGGGAAGTCAAATGTTTTGTCCATGGGCTAGATCCAGCCTGTGGGGCTGTGTTGTGTGGCCTGTGGGGTCTGTAATGTGCTTGGGAATTCAAGGGCAGGCCTGCCACTAAAATCCAGGGCACATGGCCCTTTTGGCCATGCATGTCAGCAGTGTATCGTGAACATGTCAGTGCTGTGGAGTGAATGACAGCTATGTTAACCCCCACTGCCTACCCTTGCCCCACCATTGCTGCTTACCCTTCCAACACTGCTGTTCACTTCACCACTCATCCTGCTGCCACTGTTTGCCCTACCACCATGTCCAGACCCAGCCCACAAGGAGCCCTATAGTTCAGATTCATCCCAGGAGTCACTGTGATTTTGACACGCTCCTGGGGTATACGATAAATGGGGTCACTGGCTTGTTCTCTATATACGACAATGAAGTGATGCCAACACTCCTTTCCTGGTTTCCTAGGTTTGTTTTTAAAACCTTGAGCCCTATTCTTCTTCCACTAAATACAAGTAACTTCAATGGGAGTTTGCCAACAGAAAAAAATAATTCTCTTGAAATAAAATCCCTGGGAATGTCTTCAGCAGGATTCTTGCATCTGTGCTCTGGTGTATTTTGATTGCTTTTGTTCAAAGGATTTCAATGCTTTGCAAAGCATCTGGTGGGAAAGTATGGCACAATCTAATACAGAAGGTCATTAATTTGTCAGCTTTGCTGTCCTCTACAAAATAAATCCATTTGGAAGCTGTCTCTTTCTGAGGAGGTATCTCCCATTCCTGTGCCTGATATGCACCTGTTTCTATTGTTTTCTCCATTTTATAAGGAGTACACATTACCAATGTTCTTGCTCTACCTACCTTTAAAGACACGTGTAACCCAGCGCCCTTGCAACTCTACAACAGGCATGACAGCACAAAATGGCTTAATAAGGCCAATGATAGCAAGAGTGGGCTTCTCAAGATGAGGGTTAAATATATATTTGTACAGAGATGCTTGGCGATTTTCGACTTTGAGGAGAGATTCCTCCAGGAAAGGGAAAGAGAATGTGTATCCTGTGGCAAAGACAACGATATCAATGGGCTCCTCTTCAGAGCTATTCTGGAATATGACTGAGTTTTCCTTAAACTCTTGCACTTTTGGTCTTATTGTGATCTTCCCTGTGATGATATGACTTGGAAGGTCATCATTCAGTACAGGTTCCCGCATCACTCTTCTGCAGAGAGACAAATGGAAGGACATTTAAAGGGCTGAGGGAGGCAAGACAACATAGAACACTACCACATGCTTCATCAGGGAACTAGAGAATGACCTCCAGTGTAGAGGTCACAGTTATGGTAATATTCATCTAACTTAGGATGGTGAACACAATGTGCCATGTCTCAAAAATTCACGGTCTTCAGTCTAATTACAAGAACCCACTTTTGTAGCCTTTTTCTTTATATAGCTATTACAGTTGCCTGTCTGACCCTCTAGCTGTTTCACCTGAGTTATAGTTATAGTTGCTTTTCAGAGTACCAGCCCACTTTAAACACCTATCTGCCCCTTGACAAGGTGCTACAGATATGAAATCCTAGTGGCCAGTCCTAACTCTTAGAAATGAGCTATTCAAAAGTTCTTCTCTGAATGATGCAGATGAAGAGGTTGTCTTTCTAAGTTGCACTATATGGATGTAACTGAATAACACCCTTGCCTCTGCCCCTTTGGTATAGATTTGTGCCTTCTCATTTTACAGACCCAGCAAATGGATCTCCACTCTTTGGGAAATACAATGTACAACATTGTAAAGGTGCTTTCTCTTTAATTCTCTAATGCATAAACTAATTTATCACAACATTAAACAGAAGCTCTAGGAGTACCTGTCCTCGGGAATCAAGCCATAGTTTGCATGGTCAAACCACTGACTCATCCTGTGTGCAATCATCCACCCCACAATGGGCCGTGGCAGGGAATTTCTGACCAAGGCCATGAAGCGCGTTAGGAATACCATGTCCCAGGGGTAGCCATTGTCAAAAACTCGACTCATGGCCCATGCACCTCTGCTAGTGCTGATCATCACCTAAAAGACAACAAAGCACTAAAGCTGTAGCAGATGAATTTATTTCCTTTCCTTCATAAAACTAATCCAAGACAAAAGGTTGTGCTCCCAACCATGTTAAAATGAACCCATGTCTTACAAGGTCTCTTATAAGTATGAGAGGAAGGTGCTGTTAGATAGTTGAAAGCCACTCACACATCCCTGTTCCATCAGTCGCTACTTCAGACCATAGTTCCATATGGGCACTAATGGATTATGTTACAGTACTGGGGGCCTTAGGGGCTGGTTTAACTTTTCAGAGCTTAATGAGTCTCTTAATAAGGACTGTGGACCCAGAGATATCGTCCTGAAGCTGAGGAAATAAACAACAGATTAAGGTTCGCAGCTCACTTCATCTGACTGTTTTCTCTGTGCAATTCTGGCCTCTTAGGGCTTATTGACACAGATATGGTATTGAGTACTGGCACTGAAGGGCTTGTACGCATCCTGCCTGCTCTCTGTCTACCCCCACCTTCAGGCCTTGTTGCTGTCTGCCGGACCTTGCGTCCTTCATCACTGATATGCTAAGAGCTGCTTTACTGGTGTACATTCTAGTTTGAACCATGCCTTCAGGTTGGCATGGAGGATATGGCAGTGTGTGGCCCAAGCCCCTTGCTGCTGCGACTCACTGATATTATGGCACAGACATGTCCTTAGTTGTATCTGAAGTTAGCAGGAAACAGTTAACAAAACTACAACCCTCCCTCCTCTCCTCAAAAGCAGTTGGACAGACTCTACCTTTTCAGCCACGTGACTGGCCTCTACTGCGATATCGACTCCAGAATTTCCCATGCCAACCACAAGCACTCTCTTCCCCTGAAATATGTGTGGATGCTTGTAAAACCGGCTGTGAAAATATGAGCCTTTGAATGTCTTTATTCCTGGAAAAAAAGTGAGAAGATAACTTGTTCCCTGGAATTTAAGCATTTTCAGCTCCATTGTCTTTGGGTTATCTGGTAAATGGTCATAAAGAGCAATTTCAAGCACCTCTTGGAATCCATTCAGCTTAACGGGCTCCTTTACTGAAGAAGAACTTAAAAAAAAATCTAACCCAAATATGAAGGTTCTTTAATTTTTATTACATATTTTTTCTTGTTAAGGGGGGAATCATAGTACCAAACTGCTCCCCTTTCTGGAGAGGGTTGGAGGTTGAATTCTTCATTCTCAGTCAGTGAGGTGAAACATTTGCATTAAGGAGGTGCTGGACCCTTCAACTCATGCAGTTTCTGTGTCAAACAAAGCATGCCTTATGAGATAGAAAGCTACAACTGGAACAGAAGTTTGGGGCTTGGTACCAGATATTTTAGGATAAATTTCTGGCCTATACTATACAGATTGTCAAACTAGAGAATCATCATTTCCTGTCTGGTCCTACAATCTATGAAAAATGACTAAAAGGGTTTTCTGTCACTTCCCTACCAACATCATCAACAGCAGAGCCAGGGAGAAAAAAGGAACCAGAAGGACCACTTCCTTCTTTTCTTATTGCAGAACATATGAAAGCTGTGGACGACAGGGCAGGAGATACTAGGATCCATCACTTCTTGCTCTCTCCCCAGGTCCAGCAGAGGTGACAAATAAAGTAAGAAGGAATTGGTCCTGAAGGTAGTTAGGTGGTTCATGTCCAAGTCATCTGCATTAAACACGAGCCCTGATTGCTTTTTCCTTTACACCAATACAGCTACAACCTGGACAGCTGACACATGGAAGATATTGAATTTTAGCCGATTTTTAAAATGAAATCTTCATAATTTCACAAGTAGGAAGCAACTTTGACCACCTG
>NW_017728907.1:13796106-13803031 GCF_001723895.1 Crocodylus porosus
CCCCAGTACTCTTTCCTGCCATGGCAGGGGGTCGGACTAGATGATCTACTAAGGTCCCTTCTGACCCTAGAAACTATGAAACTATGAATGCAAAAAATATGAAATTCTATTCCATGGTGCATAATGATTAGGACAAGGAGCTCTGTCCCAGCTTCCCTGATATACTGCTATGAATGTCCTCTTCCCCCACCACAGAACTGAAGTCTATGGTTTGAAAAGTTGAGGTAATGTAACTTAAATCAGTTTTCTAAAACCATTTCTTGTAGCCCAAAGTGAACGTCAGTTAGTTCCTGCCGACATTCCAAAAAGATGAAAGGGTCTCCAGCTTCATGAGGAAAAAAACATAGAGGAAGAAGGAAACAGGAGAAGATTTTGTTCTTACAAAAGCAGATTTTGAGAAGCACTCAAGAGAATTAAGGGGCACTGAAAAGTCAGCAAAGGAGATACGTTTCCCTAGCTGGAAGTATGGGCTGTACGCAAATACAGCCTTAAAGAAGTGAATGCAATTTAGCCAGAGGTAAATCTGGCCCATTTTTTATATTAGAGCTCCAACCGGTACCATGCTATGATCTTTAACTTATTCATACAAACACATTTTCTGAGAAATTTTCCTAACGAAAATCATATTGAGCCTTGGGTGGTTGCTGGTAAAATAGTCACACCTGTAAGAGGCACTGGGGAGAGCAAAACTTTCCCTTAATTAGGCAAGTTAGTTTGAGGAGGGCGGGAGAAACCAAGTATTTAGTATATAGGAATGGAATGTTTTAATTATGGACGTGTCAGTCTTTACGCCAGACACACAGTACTGCTAAAAAAGTAAATACAAGAGAGGCTGTACCAGGGAAGGTTTCTAGTGGCAGGAAAGGTTCTGAGAGGTATCCAGTGCAAACCATAACAGCATCAAAGACAGACGTCTCCTGCTTCCCGTTAGACTCTGTGATGATATTCCATTGGCCAGTGGTAGAGAAATCCAAGTGTTTCTTTATGCTGATGACTGCGGTCTGAAAGATCAAATCACAAGAAAATATATTTATTTATTTCTTGTCAGTCAACAGGTAATCTGAGCATAACAGGTAGAAGTAAACTATCCAGTCAAAGACAAGGTGGAAGACCATGTTCCAGATGCACGGGAGGACAGCCCTGACCTGGGCCTGGAGAGAGATTTAGAATACAGTCTCTATGGGGCAGGAACCATCTTTCAGTTCTGGTTGTATAGTACCTAGCACCTTCAGGGCCAAAGTTACAAAGGTGGGCTTTTCAGAAGTACTTAGATGACTTGCTCCAAGTGTCTGAGTGGTTTTGGAAATCTCACTAGGGACGTATTTATCAGTGCCAAACACCTTGAAAGATCTGGCCAGTGGTCCATCACTGGTTTTTAGGCACTACCACCACAGCGGGAAACAGTAAGATGAGTTACTGGAAGATTATGGTTTCTTATGTTCTTTCTCTATCTGTAGCCCAGCAGTTCTGTACCTACAACCAAACCACCTGAGTCTTTTGGGGACAGAATGCTTTTGGGAGGCAGATGCCACGCCTGAGATTTCAGTTCTAAATTACAGAAGATCGATGTTTTCAGTCCATAAGCAAAAAGAGGTAGCTTAACGGGAAACTGTGGAACAAGACATCATCTGCTAAGTGGATTGTGTTAAGTATGGCTTAAAGAGGGACTATAGTTTCTTATCTCATTACCTGGATTATCTTTTGTGACCCTCTGTGTTCCTACGGGCTTACTGCAAGCTTGATTTTCTCTCCTAGCACTACCTCCCTCCCTCCTCTATCTCTTTCTCTCTTCCCTCCCTTGTCTTTTGTATTCTAATTTCTTTCTTCTTTTTATTCTCTGCTTTCTGCACATACTTTCATAGCATCTGATGAGGTTAACTTCAGTTTATGAAAGCCTGTGCTCTCTAGTTGTATCTTATTTAGTTAGTCTGTAAAGGTATATAACTATCTTACCTTCACTTCATAAAACACCATGCTACTTTTTATATAGTTGATCCCAGTTGGGTCATCAGCAGTTGATAAACCCAAGCTGTTTACTGCTGTCAGCACAAGCAGCGGTGTCTTCTCTAAAGAGTAACTCCTTTAGCTGGCAGCACTAATAGACTCTTAAGGCCTTGTAACACATTGCACTTTGAGTTGCTCAAATATTGATTGGTGTTAATGCTAGCTGGAGCTTGAAGCAGTCGCACCTTAAGGCTAAAACCTTCTCTGATTGTGTCCTACCTGCACAGCTGTAGCTTGCCACTAGATGAGCAGGGACCTGACTAGGAGCCATAGCTGTAAGTAGCCACTGCTTGCCCTGGTGAGCCAGGACAGGCTGCTATCCCTGCTCTAGGTCAGGGTGTATGAGAGAGGGTTGGGAGGGTGGGACAGAAACATGAAGTTGGGAGGCAGAGAGTTAATGGGATGGGGGTGGATAATGAAATGGGAGGTAGAGAGGAATTGGGGGTGGGGGAAGGGTGGTGAAATTAAGGAAGTCAGTCACTGAAGGATAAAATAAAAAGAATTTAAAAAGAAATAAAGAGGAAGTAAATTAAAGAAGGTTTCATGTTTTAATAAATTGGGATTGGGGTGTGCGGGGTGCTGGTTGTGCTTCCTGGGGTGGCTGGGAAGTGGGACTGGTAAGGAAAGGCACTTTTGAGGCAGCTATTACCCCTGCCTGGGAAGGAAGCACCAGCCCATGAAGACCCTATCCAGTCCCAACCTTATTCCCCCCCCTACTCCTGCCCTTAGACTCCATTCCTGGACTCATCCATGTCCAGTGACCTGGCTAGCTGATATATGCTCTGCAGACTTTTTGCATGGGGTGCAGCCCTGGGGGTGGGGAGGTCATACCCCCAGAGGCAGGAGAGTGAGTTCGCTTGGTGCCAGGACTGCCCCCTGGGTAGTAGAGTTCAGGGGAAAGTTTGTCCACAAAGAATAGGAGGGTGAGGGAGGGGACACTGTATTTTGGGATACTGGAGGACTGCAACTTGGGCGGCTCATCTGTGACGAGTGGCTACACATTAATGGAACATGAGCTGGGTAACATGGTTCAGAGATAAAACTACCCTGGAGTAGCATAATTTTAAGCCACTGGAAGTGGGCTTAAGTAGTTTCAGGTGTTACTGTGTGGACAATCCAGGGGTTAAGAGCTCCAAGAGCCACCTGAAATGAATGTTTAATGAGGCCCTCATTCTCCTCTGTGAAACAGATGCTATGTTCTGTAGTTCACTGTCAGGGGTCAGGGCAGCAAACTAGAAAAATTGCTGCTGCCTGACCCTAACTGACTTGGCCTGGTTGCTACTAGCCCAACTACTCCCAGATGGCCCTAGTTGCCTGCTGGGTGCAGCTTCCTGGTTTTGGGCAGCAGGTCCAGCACCCAGCAGGCTACTCAACAACAAACCAGTCTAGCCCCAGGCTTCTGACTCCCTGTTTCTAGTTTCCTTGGTCCTGCTTGTTTGTTTCTGGTTTCTTGTGACCAGGGTCCTATTACCTGGACTCACCCTGGCTCCTGCCTGCCTCTTCCAGGTTCAAGACTCCAGCCTGGCCCCTTGTGCTTCTTGATGGCCTTGCTGACTTTGTGACCCCTTGTATTTCCAGACTTCTTGTTTTCTGAAACCCAAATCCTGGCTCGTGGCTTATCTAGGTGATTGTCCAATCCCAGCCCCCTATACCTATAGCTGCCTGCTCAAGACCTCCTGGCTAGCAATGCCAGTCTGAATTCCGGTCCCCTGTTCCCAATTCTCCTTTCCCACCTCACTTCCCTTGGCTTCTGGTTTTACACAGGGTGACTGTGTATGTCCTGGTCCTTTATAGACCTGGGCCTCCTCATCTGCCTGCTCCTGATCCATTGATTCCTTGCTGTAGTCTGGATCATTTATTCCTTGACTTGCCTCTTCTTGATCCTCTGGGCTGTGGCCATTAGGATCAAAACCCAACTACCTATGTCCTGGTCATATCCCGGACACTCACCTTGAACTGGATGTGCTTTACAAGGTCAAAATGCTTTGCATACATCTTCAAATATTCAAAGATCTTGGCATTGGGCAGATAGTTTGGAAAATCCTCAGGATAAGGGAAATCTGAGAAGGCTGACATCTCTTTGCAGGCATTGCTGACCACAGATTTGTACAGACTTGGTTTTCCATCTTCAATGTGTTCCTGTCAACACAGGAAAGTGAAACCTATTCAAATGCATGCAGTGAGACAGACCATTTGGTTTCCATTCATCAAGGGACACAGGACGCTACTAGGGATTAGAGTTTGACCTTGAGAACTTCAGTCTCAAAAGGATTAAATAGATCTTTTTATCCAGAGTCATATAATAGAATAACAGAATAATAGAGAAATGGAAGTGACCTCAAGAGGTCATCTACTCTTTCCCCATGCCCTGAGGCAGGAACAAATGTACTTTAACCATTTCTGGCAGATTTTTGTCTAACCTGCCCCAAGTGATGAATACACCATAATATATCTGGGTATCAATCTATTTCAGTCCTAACTACCCTTATAGTTAGGATATAGATTTCATAGACATTAGGGCTGGAAGGGACCTCGGGAGATCATCGAGTCCAGCCCCCTGCCCAAAGGGCAGGAAGTCAGCTGGGGTCATAGGATCCCAGCAAGATAAACATCCAATTTACTCTTGAAGGTGTTCAATGTAGGTGCTTGAACCACCTCCACTGGCAGACTGTTCCAGACCTTGGGGGCTCGGACAGTAAAGAAATTCTTCTTTATGTCCAGCCTGAAATGGTCACAGCAGAGTTTGTGACCATTCGACTTCGTCATCCCTTGGGGCGCTCTGGTGAACAAACGTTCCCCCAGATCCTGGTGGTCACCCCTCATAAACTTATAGGTGGCCATCAGATCACCCCTGAGCCTACGCTTTTCCAGGCTAAAGAGTCCCATGGCTCTCAGCCTGTCATCGTAAGATCTGTTTTCCTGACCTCTGATCATGCGCGTGGCTCTCCTCTGGACTCTCTCAAGCTTCTCCACATCCTTTTTGAATTGTGGAGCCCAAAACTATGCTACTGTCTAACCTCATTTTACTTTGTTCCAATTTAAGCCCATAACTTTTTGTTTTACTCCCAAGCAATGTGAAGAATGGTGTGTAACCTTCTTTGCTTTAGTCTTTCACATTTTTAAAGACTAATTGCCATATCTCCTCTTAGTCTTTTGTTTTCTACACTAATCATATTTTTTTTCTAGACTGCTGATCATTTTAGTTGTTTTCCTTTAGACTATTACCAATTAGTTCATAATTTTCTTGAAAAACTGGTGCCCTGAGCTGGACACTGTACTCGGTCTGGACAGTGTAGAAAAGAGAGATTACTTCACATGCTAGATACTTGTATTTGTACATGCCAGTATGATGTTGCTGGATTTTTTTTTTTTTTTTGGTATAGCACTATGGCTAATCTCTGTACAAGTGATACAAACGAGCAAGAGAGCAGGGAGCTTAGTCTACCCAATTATGCACCTGCACAGAAGGCAGATTCCTTAAGAATTCAAGTATTTTGTCTGACATCCCAGGATGGATCAGCTGTCACAGAATCCCAGGTCAGACTTTTAGTGGCTTCTGCTCAGTTTGCTGGCAGACCGCCCCAGGAACAAGGGATCAGTGTTTCCAAGGTGTGGCTCTAGGATAGCCAGCTAGACCAGGCTCTCTGCCCTGGAGGGCTTGAACTTGAGGAAAATCCTAATGGGCATCAGCTTCACTGAGCTGCTGGGCATCAGGGAGCACATGTTAACTCCAGAAACACACATTAGTGTTTTCTATATGAGATTTTCTCAGCATTTCTTGTTTCTAAAAAATTAAGGAAAGTTTTAGTTTTAATCAGATTCAAGGGACTCATTAGTTCCTGTGTTTTTATTACACATATATTTCTTATCACTATGTTCATGTAGCCGAACACTGCTCCTTGCTTTTGGTCATGCTGGCTGCTGTTTCTTAGTACTCAGCTCTGATCACGTGTTACAAATTCCAATAATTTCCCAGGAAGATTGTCTAAGACTGAGGGCCATCTAGAGCAGCATTTCTCAACTTGTGGGTCTCAAGAGTATATGAACGGGTCATGAACAAACTTTAAAAATGGATTCTTGTTTAAAAGAGAAAAACGTGGGAAAACTTGGCTTTTCTCTCATAGGCTGGCAGAATTTTGCCGCTTGAAACTGCTTGGGACCCCCCCCATGCTTCCCACTGCTTCCTCCCCCCTACCTTGCCCCATGCACTGGGGGGCTGGGGGCAGAGAGGCAGTGAGTCAGGAGTGAGGGGCACTGGGTCGGGACTGGCCATTGATGTTTACAGATGGGTGCTGGTACCAAAAAGTTTGAGAACCACTGATCTAGAGGAACAAGCAAGAGATCAAAGGATCAGGTTTCCTAAATTCTTATCTTTGGCCTGACACTAATTTATCTGGAAATTTTAACTTCTCTTTACCTCAGTTTCACAACCTGTTAAATAAGATTAATAATTGTTTAACAAAAGGAGGCTTTTGAACATAAACTGGTTGTCAGTAGGGCAGGCTGAAGTTACAAGTGTCATTACAGAACAGGGGATGGATTAAGACCTAATATGTAGGTCTGTGCGAAGCAGCTAGTATTTGCTCTGGATTTGGCCGATTCAGGGGACAGTGATGGGATTTGGTGATTTGAATCACTGTCCTGAACCAGTTCAGCCGAATCACCCAGGCCCATCGCCTGCCCACTCTCCCAGCGCTGCAATGGCTGCCCCACCTGCCCCAGCTCCCAGCACTTGGAAAAAAAAAGCCCTGACTCACTGGGTGCTGCCAGGTGGGGGGGCAATCTCCACTGCCCCCACTGCACCATGCTGCATGAGGGGCTCTGCACGATCCTCCCCAACCTCCCCCACACTGTCCTAACCCCCCCCAGCTGCCCTGCCCGCCCCAGCTCTGGCCCTTTAAGAAAAAACAAAACAAAACAA
>NW_017728907.1:13803416-13817067 GCF_001723895.1 Crocodylus porosus
GGGAGCAAGCAGGGGATGGGGGCTGGCAGAGGTCCCCCCATGGTCCTCTCCTCCCGTCCCTGTCCCCTACTTACCAGCTCCAAGTCTGGCTGCAGCTCCCTGCTGCAGCCACTGGGGACTGTCCGAATCATCGAAGCTCTCCGAATCTTTTCCAATGATTTGGAGGGCTTTGAATTGATTCAGACCTTTTAACTGGTCCCCTGATTTGATTCAGATTTGGAGATTCAGCCACTGAATCGGCCAGAATCTCCTCCGAATCAGATCACCACCTGAAGCTTCACACAGCTCTATTTATATGCTTTATATAGTCTCCTACAACAGGTTTGGGAAAGTGTTCACATAAAAATAACATAGTAATCAAATAAATTAGTAATTCTATTCATAATTCAAACCTTCAGAATTGATTAGAACTTCTGTTTTATGGTTGAAGATGGAGTATGTCCAGGAATTGGTAAGCCAAGAGAGGTAGTTAGCCATGTTAGCCTGAAGTCAGGCAGGAGGCATGGTAGATGAGCACCAGTTTGAAAGCTGGATAGTGGGTGAGTGCCAGAATAGTTAATTTTTTTATGAGAATCTGTTATCAACCCACCTGGGGTAGAAAATCCCCAGCTGGCGAAGAGGAGCTGGAAGAGAGAAATGAGCTACAGGAGTGAAAGGCCAGAGTTCAACCTGTCCAGTGAACACCCCGCAAAACGCTGAGCACTGCTGAGGTCACCAAGGATATGAACTGCATTCAGAGGCTTGGCTGTGCTGGAGTGATGTTGTAGAACCCATAGTCCAGGAAATATGCAAGGCAAGGATCTTTGTGCAATTTAGATATAACCAAGTTTTGTTTCAAGCAGCTGAACTTGATTGACTTTGCTAACTTCTTGGATCTGAGCTGAAGAATAATAATTTCTGATTACCTGACAGAGTCCCATTGTTAGAGCTTTTCCTATGTAACCATCTACAATCCCAAGTGATGGCACCCTACTTACCGTGAACCTCCAAAGCCCCCCAAGGTCATCGCTTTTCTCAAAGCATGTGGGCTCAAGTCCCTGTTCTAGACAGGTCTTAATGGAGGCCAGTCCACTGACACCAGCTCCAACAATTGCCACTGTCTTTACCATGGTCTCCTGTATCAGAGAAGGGCAGAAATAACAGCAGAGTTAAGATGAGCAATGTGGTGCAGCATTTTACACTGCTTTTCTTTCTTATTGGCATACTGGTGCCTTCAGGAACCTAGGGTTCTGTGGCGCTCACATCCCTGCTCAACTGCTGCAGTCCCACTTGGGGCAACAAACACTAGTTTGGGAAGAACTGGCTTAGGTGGTGTCTGGTGGATAGAATTAGCTTGGAAGAGGGAGTGATGAGTTTCAGTCTTGGCTCCAGGGACTATTTCTCTATCTTATGAGCAATCAGTTCACTGGATGAACTGTACATCTGGCTCTGAACTCCACTTAAGGGGTCAGGCACATAAGTCCAACATTGGCTCCAGCCCAAAGTCTGACTTCTGGCACAACATTCAGCTGAGAATATCACTTGGGAATTTTTTTATTATGCCCCATACCTTGTGGGTGAACTCTGGTGCAGCTTAAACTTCCAGCCACTGGCACTCCTTATGCCTTTGCTGGATGAAAGTGCCTTCTGCTATCAGGTATCTTCTCCCTGTGCTGGTAATTACAGACTGCAGCCAAGTGGCCTAAGATTCTTTTTAAGAAACTATGTACATTGGAGCCTCTTGGTCTACAACAGGAAAGCTTGTTTAAGACACTTGAAATCAATTTTATAGCTCTTTTATGAAAACTTTTTCTTACATTTTTAAAGTATCTACCTCAAAACTGAAGCCCCACCAGTACCATTTGCAGAAGTGTTATTTCCCAGATAAGACAGATGAGCTGTAGCCAAAGATTTTAATCATATCAGTCCAACCTTATTTATCCCACTATTGCAAGGAGAAATCATACCCAGTTAGAGCAAGTAAAACAGAGTATGCATTTGTAGCTGAGGGATGAGGCTTCTGTAGGAGAACCATCCTCCACAGTTCCAAGGACATTTTGGTACCTGTGTGATACCTTACAGGGTGCCGTCTCCCAGGATATTATTGGTTTTTCAATCAAAATATGTATGTTATTAAAGAGATGGCTGTCCTGTTTGATTTGGCAGCCTGCAATAAATCCTCACAAAAGCCTCACCTTGCACTCGCTCGGTGAGAGAATGAATCCGTAACTGCTCCAGAGCCTGCAATTCCAATCCCTGGTTAATGAAATTGGTAGCAGGCAATGATGCATTGCCTCTGTTTCACATACTAGGTTACAGCCCATGATTTTAACATTCCCTCATGCGAATCTTCCCACCTGGTTTCAGTGTTATATCAAATTACTTCCTCATATTTCCAGTTCCTCTTGTTACCCAACTCCTAGCTCTGGCATATTAACAGTTGAAGAATTTCTCATCCCATTCCTAGTTCATTACACTCATGACATCTTTAAGTATAGGTTTCACAGCCAAATGTTCTTTCTATATTTACTTGCTGAAAACCTTGAGTTTTAGAGCTTGTTTATCTCCTTTCTAACCAGACTGTTCAGTCTCACACCCAGAACAATAGTTCATCTACTATAGGTGTAGTCCCAAAAGGCCTCGTCTTGTGTCACCTCTTTGCTAGCCAACAACTGAATTCCAATGTCTTCCATTGTCCGACTTCCCTTGTTTATGAGAAACAGTAATCCTCTAACAGAAGGGCAGGCAAAACATGGCTTGCAGGCCAGATGCCAACTGACTGTATCTGGCCCACAGGCAGGTGGTTGTGCACTAATGGGATCTAGCCCATAGGCAACTGGTGGCTCCAGCCACTGCATAGTTCTGGGCAGGTGGGGCTGTTTCCACCTCACTGGGTGGATGGGTGGGACTGTTTCTGTCCAGCACTAACATGGCAGCATCACCTGTGGACCCAGGCAGATGCCCTGATCCTCACCCAAAACCTGCCAGCTGCATCCACAGATGATGCTGGTACCCACCTGGGGTAAGCTGAGGATGCAGCCAGCAGTTTCCAGGTGGGATGGGGATCAGGGAGGGCTACAGCTCTGGGTGGGGTGGTGATCAGGCATTGCTACAGATCCAGTTGGGTGGGGATTTGGGCATGCTGCAGCTTTGGGCAGGGTGGGGTTGTGGGTTGGGGGGGGAGAGAAAGAGAGAGAGAGAGAGAAAGTTGTGGCCATCAAGAGGACACCAACAGTCGTTAAGTGGTGCACAGCCAAAATAATAGCACACCCCTGCTCTAACACTACCTGGACTTTCATTTCCTTCTTTCCAAGGTCATTCCTGAAATTTTCAGTAGCCTCAGTGTCACTTGAAGCTGTTATCACCAACTGAATCTCACCACCTACATCAGAATCCAATCTGACTTTGCTGTTATGATTAGGGACCTACCAAAATTGTGATTTCAAGGAAATCACAAAATCCAGCATTGTCTACAAATCTGAAAAAAAAGAAAAGAAAACTTACTGAAAAAAAATTGCTACTCTTCAGAGATAGCCAGCAGTCCTCATGGAGTTGTGGCCCACCTGCATAGCCTGCTGGGGGGGAAGCAGGGCTACTGGCATGAAGGGGAGCCCAAGATGGCTGCTGCCCCAATCCCTTGCTGTTGATTGGCTGAGAGGCTGCCTGTTTTATGGCCCTGCCCGTCTCCACCAATTGGCAGTGAGGGGCAGGGTCACATGATGGACTGCCCTTGCAACCAACCAGTCAGCAGTGAGAGATGAGACCACTGGGGCCCCTGGGCCAATCAGAGGCATGTGGGGGCCCATCACGATTAGCCCACGAAAATGGAAGCCAGCCCTAGATTTCCCTGCAAAATTGGCCATCTGCTTCCTCGAGTTGGGTAGACTGCTAGTTATGATTTGTGTCTTCACACCAGCATGACAGCACAACATGCAATCTACAATAAGGAGTTCACTATTCAGGCTGAGCAAAACAGCACTGTTCCATTTTGATTTGAGTTTCGGGGTTTGGACAGAACAGCATTTTGTTTCGAATTTCATTTCAAGTCAAAAGAGCTGTTCCATTTCATTTTGTTGAAACAGTGAGGCTATTTTGACGCTGTCTCGATGTTTCACCTGACTATCACACTGCAGAAAGGAACTCAGCCCATCTGGGCTGACTTCCAATCCCCTGCTCGATCATAGCACTTGGGAGGGGTCCTGAGCCCAGGCACAGTTCCCTTCCCGCAGCCCGGAGGCAGGAGATGGGGAGAGGCAAGGCTGCGCTCCCAGCACAGCCCTGTCTCCCACCACTTCACTGCTGGCTTTGAAACATGAAACATTTCAAAACTTTTGAAATGTTTCAACTAGCCTCATTTTGTTTCGAGGCTGTTTTGAAGCCCTTCATTTCAATTTGAGTTCACTGTTTCGAGCTCGAAATGAGTCAAAACAATGTTGAATTGAAACAGCCGGTGAAATTTCACACTGCCCTATTCACTGTTCAAGTAGTTTATAAAACTAAACCCAGCTGGGTCAGGACCACAATTTCTTTAAACTTGGCAGTACAACCTCTCGCACAGAGCAATCAGAACTCACAGCCTGGAAGCCCTTTTAAAGGCACCTATAGAGATGTATGAAACTCATAGTTGTGTGTGGCAGAAAGGGTAAAATCTTTTTGTCAAATAGAATTTTTCTGTGAAAAATGGGCCTGAAAATATTTTTTCTCCAGAAAATAGAGTTTGTATTAATAGTATCATGTTTTGATAAAAAGCTGAATTTTTTGGCTTCCCATGTTTTCAGTTTTTCAAAGTGAACTGTATACAGGCAGTCCTCACACTTATGGTGGGTTACGTTCCTGGAAAAGGCACTGTAAGTCGAAACAATGTAAGTAGAATCTGATTTTCCCATAGAAACAATGTTATAATAGGAGGTTACGTTCCTGACCAAGGGCCCGATGCCCAACTTTTTATAGAAATGACCATAAACACCATATTTAAATCAACTATTTAAGCAACTATAAATGATATACACTGTACAGTACAAAGCTTTCTAAAGTGTTCTGTATATAAATCGATTAAACAGGGCAATACAGTAACTAATCACATAACATTTTATTTAATCAGAAGGTGAAGGAACACCTTCATCAGGGTCATGGAATTCAGAAGGGCTTCTTTGGGGAGATTTTGGGGAGACTTAGGGCCATGTGATGGCTTTTTGAGAAACTGATCCAGGGATATTTGTTTTTCTGCCCTCTTTTTCGCATTGTAAATTTCCCTGCAGTGCTGTAAGTGTGAAGATCCAGTGCCGTAAGTAATAACATGGGTATAAATGGCACTCTCTCTTCTGCTTAGTTTCTTGCTTCACATTATAGAATCTGCACTCACTCCTCATAAAACATTTCCTATTCCACCTGCTCCTCTGTGCAGTAGCAGAACTTTTCTGAACTGTAATTACATATTCATGCATTGGTATCTGTTCAATTCCAAAAGCTAGAATGAAACTCATTACAGCCATGTAGAAATTGAAAAAAGGTAGTGTAAAGAAAGTCATGGCTTTCAAAGTCTCAGTTCCATTTGGACTTGTAATGCAATAGCTGCTTAGTTGCACATGAAAAAGACAAAAAAACACACACTACATGTACTAATTAATAAAGTATGCTAATGGACTGTGTCCTTACTGTGTGCCACAGCTTCACACGTGATGCTAAATACACAGGTTTATTTATTTCCTTTCCCTTACCTCCAAGCCTTGTGGATAGAATCAGCTGTGTCTTCAAAGTGTTTTCCACCAGCTTTGGAAAGATCCACTTGCTGTTATTCTATTTATAAAAAACTTGAGGGATATTTTGGCAGAGGCAAAGTGGTGTGGGAGGGAACAGCTCTCTTCAAGAGGAAAGAGATTATTTTCCTAGGTAATTATGCAAGTGAGGCTTGTTGACAAGGTAAGGAGCAAAGTTCTTGGTTAAAGTTATCTGATATTTATTCTTTCCTTTCAAAGTGGCCAAGATTGGTGAAATCTGAGCTATGGGACTGGATAGAAAGAACAGACAGTAAAATATAAAGACTGTATAACGGTGGGTGGTAGAAATAATAAAAAAGTTGTCTAATCGGAGTAGAAACAGATTTGATACTAAGACATGGTGACTTGCATACTTGTCTTGCAGTGCTAAGTAGCTGAACAGGCTTTGGAGAAGGTCCTTATTAACAGAGTTAATCTCTGAACCCTGTAAAGAAGAATCACAGCTTTTATTTAAAAGAAAATAAGGGAGAATGTGATGTTCCACTCTCCCTGAGCTTGCTTAGCATAGATAATAGTGAAAGGAATGAAAGGGAGTAAGCGTGGCACTGTCATCTTTGGGCCAACCTACTAATGTGACACTTCTATCTTACCTGTTGTGGCCTAGGGCCCTGAAAAGCTGATTTGAGAGCTGATAAGACTTTAGAGAGGACAGCCAGTGTCCTGCTGCTCCCTGGAAAAAGTGACACTAAGCTTTTCACTGGACTCTGTAACAAACAGACTTCCTTCCATCCATCTATCTGGTGAGAAGTGGGCAGCGGTGTCCCACAGGAGTCAGTGCTTGGTCCAGTACTTTTCAACATCTTTATTAATGATTTGGATGTGGGGATGAAGAGCTCACTGGCCAAGTTTGCAGATGACACCAAGTTATGGGGAAGCATGGTCACGCTTGAAGATAGGCTACAGATATAGGTGGACCTAGACAGGCTAACAAGTTGGGTGGATTGGAATCTGATGAAGTTCAAAGTCGAGAAATGTAAAGTGCTCCACCTCAAGATGAGCAACCCCTAACACACCTACAGGCTTGGTGGCACCAAACTGACTAGCACCACAAATGAAAGGGGCCTGGAGGTAATAATAGACAACAGTATGAATATGAGCCGGCTGTGCAATGCTGTAGCCAGGACAAATGATACTCTGGTATGCATCAATCGATGCATCTCCAGCAAAGCCAAGCAGGTGATTCTTCTGCTGTACTCAGCACCGGTGAGACCATAGCTGGAGTATTGCGTCCAGTTCTGGGCACCAAACTTTAACAAGAGCATGGACAAGCTCGAGAGAGTCCAAAAAAGAGCCACCCGTATGTTCAGGGTCTTAAAAGGCAAGCCATACAAGGAAAGACTGAAGGAACTGGGACTCTTCAGCCTGAGGAAAAGAAGGCTGAGAGGGGACCTGGTAACAGCTTACCACTACACTAGGGGATTACATCAAGGTCTTAGTGAGCAACTGTTCACCAGGGCACCCGAGCAGAAAACCAGGAGTAATGGCCACAAACTCCTGGAAGATCAATTCAGGCTCAACATTAGGAAAAACTTCAGTCAGGGTGTGCAGACTGTGGAATAAGCTTCCTCCAGAGGTGGTGCAATCACCTACCCTGGAAATCTTCAAGAGGAGACTGGATAGTTACCTTGCTGGGGTCACCTGACCCCCATTTGTCTTTCCTGCTTGATGCAGGGGGCTGGACCCGATGATCTTCCAAGATCCCTTCCGGCCTTACAATTTATGAATCCATCCATCCAATTTTTTCCTGCCCTTCCCAGAAGAGGCTTAGGACATCCTACAGCAAGAAAACAGAATAACTTAAAAACAGGAATGTCACAAAATGACAACAACAACAACAAAACTTAGAAGGGAACTAGAATATCAAGATAAAACAGAGATCCTCCTAAACAACAACTCTATCTAGGTTTGTTCGGTAAATGCCCGCCCAAATCAGGTCTTACAGTGCTTCTGAAAGATGTCCAGGCTTGGGCTTTGGCAGGCCTTGATGGGGAGGGAGTTCCAGAGTTGAGGAACAACTGCAGAGAACAAGCTCCCATGTGTTTTCACCAAGTAGACTTGGCATACTGATGGTACTTATAGGAGGTTGCTCTTGGCTGACTTAAGGGATCATAATAAGGCATGAGAGAGAAGTTAGTCATCACTTAGGTAGATAGGACCCAAACTGTTTTAAGGCCTTGTAGGTCAAAACCAGCACCTTGAATTATGCTTGGAAAGCTTCTGGGAGCTAGAACAGGCTATGGAGCATTAGAGTCATATGTTCTTGGTGACCCAAACCTGTCAGATGAGCTGCTGTATTCTACACCAGCTGCATCTTCCAGACCATTTTCAAGGGCAGCCCTATGTGGACTACACTGCAATAGTTTATCCTAGATGTTAAAAAGGCATGGGTGATGGTGGCCAGATAGTGACCAGCAGATTACACTGCTGGAATGGGTCAAAACAGACTACGTCAGGATGGAAAAAGCAGCCCTAAATCTCTAGCTCTTTCGCAGACAGCCTTGGAAATGAAAAATCTCTAAAACAAAAAAGATGCAAGCATATTATCCAGATCAAAAGCAATATTCCTTTGGCTTTGTATCTGAATGAGATGGTGTGTGGGCTTACCTTCAGGAGAGGATTGTAGATTCTAAGTGGAGCACTGAGTAAGAAACCTCCACAGCAGAAAGCAGTAGGAGTTCAGAGACAGTTGGTGGTACCTTATGTGCTAACTTTAGGCGGCTGCAGGGTAAGCTAAGCACATGGACACAAAATGACTCACTGCTTGATATACCAACTGCTGAAGTCCCATTTGGGGGAGTCTGACTCTTCCCATGCACTATATGAGGAAGCTAAGCACTTAACCACAAGGGTTTGGACTCCATGGTGCCCAAAAATTAGCCAGGACAACACCAAGCATTGGAAGAGTAAAATCCCTTATGGTCTCCTGCTCTCAGTCTCTCTGCAGTTCAGTTTTCTGTCTGTGACATAAGGATAATGAATGAAGCTGAACCTCAGAGCTGTTGGGAGATGCTGTCAAGTAATCAAACATGGAAATCCTTCACCAAAAGGAGAATAGGAAAAATAATTAATTTTGTTATTGAAAAAGATGATAACTATGTGATTGTTATGTGCAGCTTTTTACCCACTGATCTCATATCACTTGACTTAAAATTCAATAACTTTCATATATTGAAAGAAATAGATTTAAAAAGGGAAGGGGATTCAAAGTTGCAAGAGGGAGTTAATAGAGGAATAGAAATGCAGAATACAGCCTCGGAGAATAAAAAGATTAAAGAAACTGATACCTTTTCTGGATATTGCCAATACGAGCAGGGAACCAGAGAGCTGAAATCTGGAAGACAATTGGAGAAAGATCCAATAAAAATAAGAGGATTGCCTTCCTCCAATAGAAATCCAGTTGACTTCTAAACCTACTGTGGTGAGCATTTGCTATGCTCATGTGAACATCCTCTCTTCTCCTGCAGAGGATTGGGATTTAAAAGAATAAAAAGAATTTGCTAAACCCATAAAAATTAATTTGAAAAAAAAGCCCTACAGAATGTATAAGTGCCAGTGGAGACTGGCTTGGCTCTCCCCAGTCCTAAAGTGATTTGAATTAAGTGGGGTCAGGCTTATTTCAAGGACAGCACTTGCTTTCTCTTTTTAAAAAGAAGTAACTGAAAGTTCCCTTGTTGAGAACTCATGCCAACTACCTTTCATTTTTAACTGAGAAAGGCCATGCACATGATTTTCTCTTTGCAAGTTGAAGGATGTGGACTTCCAGTTGTAGCTATAAGCTAAAGGACAAAAGTATAGAATGAATAGAAAAAGATACTTAAGTCTATGGAATCAAAACACGAAAAAACAAAAAACAACCCCTGCCCCCCAACTCACCCCCCAAACAAAACCAGTCCTAAGGATTAATACTGCTATAATCTTGAGCTAACCTATGTATGGCAAGTATTTCTTTGGTCACATAGCTATAGTATGTGTGCTCTTCACGATCTTTAGTATATTTGTACATGCCCCTAGTGGCATAGTGATGTGGCCAGGTCCCTGGGGCCCAGGGGCAGCAGCGACTTCTGATTGTTGCTGCACCACTGGTGTGATCACAAAAAGTCAGTGCCTGTGGCAGTTGCTCCTGTCACCCTGCCCTAGTTATGCCACTGCTTGCTTCTTTCCTGTGAGGGAAGATAGAGCTGTCATCCAGAGCCATCGCTTGGGGGGGTGCAAATCAGGGTGACTGCCCCAGTCCCACACTTTGGGGGGCCCAGCGGACAGTGCCATTGGCATGTGCCGAGGGTGGCACCACTCCGCGCAGCCACCAGTTCCATGCTCCGGCCGCTCACCTTCCCGCACCCTCCTCCCCACTCTGGCTGCTCACCACCCGCGCCCCCACTACAGGTTGATATGCCCCAGGCCCTGCACACTCCTGGGGTCAGCTCTGCTGTTATCCCAGCTGTATAAATGTAAAACTGAGGCATGGGGACAGCATCAGTTAACATATGTGCCTTAATGTCACATTTGTAGCCAGGTAACTGCTGTTCTTGTCACTTGCATGTAGTTTTGGATTCAATTTTCCTCCTTGGAAAAATAGATTTGTGTTAAATCACAAAGTGTATGTAAATGAAAGTTGTATTCATGGAGCATGAAAAGTACAGTAAAATTTAGCCTTAAGTGACCTACTGAAGATCATTGAGGGAGTCTGTAGCAGAGCTATGAACAGAGCCTGGAACTCTCCAGTTCTATCAACCTATTTACTGGACCATCCATTTTCTGCCAATGTACAATAACAAAGGCAAAGGCAGCCATCTCAATGAATTTCAACAAATCTTGTGGAAGAACTGACTTGTCTATTTTAGAGAAACACTTAATGAAGTAACATGCCCCAGCCGGCCAGCTCAGCATCTACACATGCACTGCTGCGTATGAAAAAACTCTGCAGCAGGGTAGTACTTGTATTTACAGCAATAGACAATTTACAAGCACTACCCTGGTGCAGTGTTTATTACTTTTGTGCACCCTAAAATGGTTCTTGTGTAGACACTGAGATGTTTACTGTGCTGTTAATTAGTCAACTGCACAATAAATATCTCATGTAGATATGCCCAGTTAGGTTATGTTAAAGTAGTAGTGACATTTTTTTGAGCTTCAACTGTCTCTGAAAAAGAACTTTGGACACAGAGAAATTATTCTGAGACTTTGAAAATAGGTATTAGGTTAAGGTTCTCAGTTCATGTCTCCTGACAGCTTTCTCTATACAGCTGCAGCCTTTTCCAGTTTGCTTGAACAGACTCCTGGCACCAAGGGCCTTAAGCATGCTGCTGCACTCAGACTTGCTATTCTTGTCCCTCTTGTGGCCTTTGTTACCAATCTGCCTGGAGCTGAAACTTTGGTGTACTTGCTCATTTGAAACATGCCTTCCTTTTTTTATGAGCAGTGTGGGTGCAAATGGAAATGCAGCACCCCCACTGTAACTGGAAATGCTTTGAAGGGAGCTTTCTGAGTTACAACGATCCCCTGGACCAAACAGAAACCTTTGGGGCTCCAATACACCCAGCCCACCCTCCAGCAGGGGCTGAAAAGACTCCAGACCAAACTCCCTCCACTCCTTTCCCTGCCCCCATTATGAAAACAGCTTGAGGCTGGCAGGCAGGACGACACAAGTGAAAGAAAATGCTGTTTTGAAACTTCTTCATCTGAACCCTGAGGGCACAGACAGAAGTGACAATTTTTACCCAATCTGGCCACAGAAAATTGTCTATAGCTATGATCAAATTAAGTGCATGGCTTCAGACTGCTTAAGAAATGGCCGATTGGGCAAAAATCTGAACCCTCGTTCCAGGGTTCTGGGCAATGTCATCAAATGAGTCCACTGCCCTTGGAGCCGTGCTGGACCAAGCAAGAGCAGCTCTAAAGCTCTTCCCACCCTGGCCCCAGAGGTAGAGATAGAGGCTGTGGTGGGTGTGGGAGGGCAGGGGAGGTATCACTGACCATGTGGGGAAAGAAGCAGGGGTGGGAATGCCTATCCAAATTGGGGACTTCAAGTCCCCAGCTGCTGTACCTGTGGTAGCATTGACTGAAAGGAAGGGGGTGTTTGAGCCACTGCACCCCTTCTGGATCCACCCCAGCTCCTGCTTATTACTTGGTGTAAACTGGAGAAGTATCAGAGTTGCTCTGCCTTAGATGTGGTGGCTGATGCCCCTGTAAAGCTGTTTTGGGAGCTGATAAGACTTTAGAGAACATGACCAAAGTCCTGCTGAGCTGTGGGCTGTAGAAAAGGTGCCCACTGAACAGTATGCAACAAATAGAGTTGCTGGAATGGGACAAAAGGGGATATATCAGGATGGAAAATCCTACACCTGATCAAGGAAATGTAGGTTCAAACCCACTCCGAGTGCAAGACACCTAAAACCCAGGTCTCCTACTCCCAGGCAAGTGTCCAAAACACTAGGCTCTCTGGTAAAAAGGTGGGAGAGCCTTCTTCTAGCATCCTACACCTGATATTCTTGGGCTTTGCCCAACTAAAATTTTAGGACTTGCCAAGCCTTATGCACATAGCTGGATGACTTCATTTCCCCATGCAGCTGCGAGCCACAGTGCAGTCTTTCTGAGCACACTCAGTAGGCTAGCTGGGGCAACACTGAATCAGGAACTGTATGTAGGTGCCATAACGTGCAGGTACTCAGCACACAAAGTGAAGTGGAATTGAGCTTTAAGTGACTTGCTGAAGGTCATAGAGCAGGGGTGGGCAATTATTTGGACTGGGGGCCACTTAATGAGTTTTGGTGAGCTATTGTTTGCTGCACACCTAAAATTAATGGTGTTTAACAACAGCTATACTTAAAACTTGTTTTTGCACTTACAGTTTTCTGCACAACATTGCTATATTTCCATGTATCATTTTGGAAAAAGTTCCCAAATTACCACACAGTTTTGCAAATGTCATATTTTCATAGACATTTCCACAAAACTGTTCCCAAATTACAGCAATCACATTGCAAACATTTCCACACCTCCTCCCTCTGTGCTGTGGCAGTGTCTGGTGCTAGGTCCTGCCCAGGGCCCCCTGTACCCACCCCTCTGGCTGCACTGCCACTCTCCTGGTGCAGGCCATGCTGCACTCCCCACTGCAGAGCAAGCCTGGGGTGTGACAGATCACAATGGGTGCCCCATGTCTGCCGCAGCCTGGAGCACAGTGTGACTTTTGTGGGCTCCCCGAGAGTGGCAAACCCATCTGGGCACAAGGTGAGCAGAGGGGCCAGGGACAGGTGGTGTGGAGCCATGTCCCTTCAGCACTGGGCTCCATGGAGGAGTGGCTTGGTCCACATCCTGCTTGGCTGTGAACCCTGAAACTTGGGGGAGCACAGAGAGGGGAGTGGACAGGTGCTGCATGGGGTGAGGAAGGACATTTCCCAGCTACTTTGTCAGCTCTGTACATGCACAAAGGGCCCCAGGGCACATGCTGCTGTCCTGCTGCTGCATGTGGACCTGGAGTGATGTTGCCCTGCTGTGGACAAGGGCATGGGTGAAGCATTGGGCCATGCTGCCCTTTGGTGATCAAGTGCAGACCTAGGAGCCAGAAGGCCCATGCACAGAAGTGGTTCTCCAGGCTTCATTTCATTTCCACACTTACTCAAAATAACAAACACCAAACTTGACACCAAACTTTGGGGCAAAGCATCCATGCCAGAAGACAGGCGGATGATCCAGGCTGACCTGGACAGGCTCAGCAAATGGGCGGGTGAGAACCTGATAGTGTTTAACACCGAAAAATGCAAGGTTCTCCACCTTGGGAAGAAAAACCTGCAGCATCCTTATAGGCTCGGCAGTGCTACGCTGGCTAGCACTACGGAAGAAAGAGACTTCGAGGTCATCATTGACCACAAGATGAACATGAGCCTGCAATGCAATGA
>NW_017728907.1:13817617-13826186 GCF_001723895.1 Crocodylus porosus
CCAAAACTTATCCAGGCAGGGCCAGGTAGAATTATGGCCTGTGGGCCTCACAGGCCAAGTAGATGGCCTCTGGTGCACCTCAGTTAGTTCTCAGTGGTCCAGCAGCAGACAGTAGAGAGATGTTTGTAGTAGAAAGGCACTCCAAATGTTTAAGCACCCTGTGAGTGTGCCTCAAAAGGCACAACCTGCCCACATCTGAGGATGCACGAGTGTAACTTAAGTCACAATTTTAAACAAATGTATGTAAGCTACAGTAAAAGGCTGTGGACAGGCACACTTATTTGGGTTTTAGCTAGGCTTGTAGTAATTTAATTAATTTAATTTAAAAACAGGTATAAAGAGTAACTGAAATTCAGCTGGACAAGCCAGGGACTGAAACCACATTTATTGGCCTCCAGATTAAGCACCGCTCAGAGATAAGCTCCATCTCTCATGCCTGGTCCATGTCATGCCAGGACAGACAGCACAAGCAGCCACAAGTAAGCATTGGGGTGAGGGGAAGGTAGTTAGCAGGGATCTGGGGTACTAGGGAGAGGTAGTGAGTCTGATATGGCCAGTGGGCAAGCGGCAGGGAGTGGAGTGTTTACACTAAGGTGCAGCCTAGAGTGGCTACACCTTAATGTAACATGAAATAGGTCACACAGATCAGAGAGAAACTTAGGCTGGAGTGGCCTAACTTTCATCCACCTACTGAGTGCTCACAACTAGTTTTAGGTATTAATGTGTGGACAATCAAGGGTTAAGAGCTCCAGAAGCTACCTAAAAAGCCCTATGATGTACAGCACAAGTGTGGTCACCCTTACTTTCAGAATGAAGAAGAGTCAACACTCTTGCACACTGGTCCTAGGTTCCTGATTTTTTTTTAACTTTGTTCTTACTCCACTGATGAAATGCAGTAAGTTTCTAAGAGGAAAAAACAAGGGTCCTGAATTCCCTTGAGACAGTGCATTGACTGTCTTCAAGAAGATTATTGTGTCTCACTCTGGGGTATTTTGCTTGTTTTATGCAAAGGATTCCATTGGTTTCTAAAGAGTATAGTGGAGAAGTCAAATGTGGCAAAACCTGATTTATAAAATCAATCAATAAACACTATTCTCCACAAAAGAGAGTCCTTCGGCATCTTTATCATTGTGAGTTGATACCTCTCTACCACATATGTCTGAAACATACTTTGTTTCTTTTCCTTTTTCCACTAAATAAAGAGCACACATCTAACCAACCTTCCTGCCACACCTACCCTTAAAGACCTGTGTAATCCAACGCACTCATCACCACAACAGGCATCACTGCACCAAAGAGCTTGATCAGACTGACAATAGTAAACCTGGCCTTCTCAAGATGAGGATTAAAGATGTGTTTGTACAGACTTTCAGGTTTCTGACTTTCAGGACAGATTCCTCCAAGAAAGGGAAAGAGAATGTGTATCCTGTGGCAAAAACAATGATGTCAGTGGGCTCCTCTTCAGAGCTATCCTGAAACACAACTGAGTTTTCCTTGAACTCCTTTACTTTTGGTCTTATTGTGATTTTCCCTGTGATGATACGGCTTGGGAAGTCACCAGTCAACACTGGCTCCCACACCATTCTTCTGTAGCGAGACAAATAAAAGAAGAGTCAAGGTGCAGGGATACCCAAGACAACATCTGCTACTCCCACATGCTTCAACAGAGTTAGAGCATGACTTCTCACCTGCAGGTTACAATGATGACAAATGTCACCTGCCTTGGGATCCTGAAAGCAATGCCCCACGTTTCATTCCATTTCAGACAAGACTCTAGGGACTTCTGATCTCATTCATGCAGGAGTGTCCAAGCTATGTCTTGTGGAGATGTATCATTTTTCCTGCAGTGCTGTCTGCCACATACAGTATGTGCTGGTTCTGGCCCTGCACACTGCATGTGGCATGCAGAACACATCCTGTTTGATTGGGACACAGCATGGGGCCAGTCTGGGGCATGTGCTACTTCTGGCCCTTGCGCTGGTCCAGCCCTCATGCTGGATCTGAGGCTGGTATGGATTAGGCCCACAGAGTGGCTGTCTGTACTGGACCTAGTGCAGTGGTTCTCAACCATTTTAGACCGTGGAGTGGAAGAGACTGTGGACCGGCAAATCGTGAGCCAGCATATTGCAGACTGGAAGTGACCAGCATACTTTGGACTGGCAACCAGCCCTTTTTTATACTGAGTCTTTAAGGGTAGGTGGTCTTTAAGGGTAGGTGGATCAGGAATGTTTTTTATACTCAGTTTAAAAAAGGGTTGGGTGCCAGTCTGCAGTTGCTGGTCACTTACGGACTTCCAGTCTGGCAGCCACATGCTGCATTGGGCTGGAGCTGGCACACAATACATGTGACACCTGTGCCAGACCAGCCCTGCGCGCTGGATCTAGGACTGGCTGAGATCATGCCTGAAGACTGGCCCCACATGCTGGTTCCAGCGCACAAGGCCAGGCTGGTGTGGGTGCTACATGCAGCTTGTGCCCCAAATTGGCCTTACATGCTATGGGTAATGTGGACCCTTGTTGTGTGCCACATGCAGGGCTGGGGCCAGTGTGTGTTGCATACGGCATGCAGGGCTGGAGCCAATGTAAATGCTGCAAACAACATGCACACAGAGTCCAGGATCCTGCACATGGGGCCAATCTGTGGCCCTGATCTGGTTTGTAGACCAGCCCCACACCCTTCCAGCCTGTCAGGCCAGATGGGTCCAACACCCCTGAATTAAAGGAACCTACTCCTGCAGCCTGCTTGATTCACACAGACATCACAGTCATCTCCCATGTATGCTGTCTGAGCTGCCCAATTTAATTTTAGATTCACTTTTCATAGAAAAAGACTGCTTTAATCTTTCTTTACAGGTTGCTGCAGGAGTGAATGCATAGCAGACATACGCTAGTTCTTTGCAACAGGCTATTCAAAAGTGCTTCTCATCTGCATGATGCAAGTAAGGAGATTGTCTTCTTCACCTGGACTATAAAGACCTTTTGGAATAACGTCCAGTGAGTGGATTTGCACTGGTCAGGGGGCAAGATCTTATTTACCTCAGTTCAGAATGCACTTCTCCCTCCATTCTCCAGTGCAGAAACCAATTTAACATCATACTGAATAGAAGCCCCCAAACTATCTGTCCTGAGGAACCAGGCCATATTCTGAGATACATCCTGGAGAAGAAAGGAAAAATTCTTTTCCTGACCAAGAAGTAAAAAATAATAAAAACGATAAAAGTGCAGAACTAGACATTTGCCTTATGCCTATTACATGTCTGTCTAGTTATGAGAGAATAAATGATTATGGTAACCACCTCTGCCCCTCACTGAAGAAATGTAGGTGTAGGGTTCTCAGATCTGTCCTACTGAGACCAGCAGGAACAAAGCTAGGGAGAAAAAAGGAACCAGAATAACCACTTCCCACCTTTTCCATCACAGAAAACTTGGAAGCTGCGGGACCATGGAGCAGGGAGAGAGGTATCAATCACTTTTTACTCTCTCCTCAACTCCAGCATAGGAGCATACCTCTTTTCCTGACCAAAAGGTAAAAAGAATAAAATGACGGAAGTGTAGACCTAGACATTTACCTTGTTCCTATTATATCCTGTCTGACTTGGGGAGAACATCTGACACTGGGTGTAGCACAACATGAAGCTGCTTTGATCCAGAGGATGGAAGAAAAGCAAGAAAGAAGAAAGCAGTATGCTATAAACTTGAACTCCAGCTTAGGCAACATATGCATCTATAAAACTTGTAACAAGCTGTGTTGCTCTTGAATTAGACTCATCAGCAAGAAGTGGATTCATCAGACACCTACCTGACTAGACCTCCTGTGTGTACAGCATGATCCAGAGGGTTGACGGTTGCTTCTATATATATGTCTAGTGATGGGAGAATAATGATCATGGTAGCAACCTCTGCCACTCACTGAAGAGATGTGGGTGTCTAAATCTATATACTCAGCCAGTGATACAGAACATCTGACTTAAGGAGATGGTGGACTTTTCCAGTTTTTATATTAAAGACCAGATGTTTTTCTGGGAAACAAACTGCAGATGATCTCATGAGGTCCCTTCCAGCCCTAAACTACTGTGAATCTGTAAATTCTCAGGCTTGTGCCGTACTGCCTGGAGAATCTTTACAGTCCCTTCTGGCCCTACAATATTTGGAAAATGATTAAGAGGGTTCTCTGTTCTGTCCTACTGAGATCAGCAGCAACAAAGCTAGGGAGAAGAGAGGAACCAGAATAACCACTTCCCACCTTTCCCATAACGGAAAACATGGAGGCTGCAGGACCAGGAACAGGGAGAGAAGTATCAATCACTTCCTGCTCTCAGTCCAGCTCCAGCAGAGGTGATGAGGAAAGGAACCAGGAACTGACTTTGAATGTATGTAAATGGTTCATGAGACTGTGTACATATGGATCTATATATGCATGCATGTGGGTAAATCGTCTCCACCTCTGAACCAAGGGCTATGATTTGAAAAGCTGAAATAATGCAAACAAAAGTTTTTTTAAATTCCTGGTGGTAGGCCCAAACCACATCATATTATGATCTGTAACATGTTAGCGCAGACCAATTCTCTGAGTAGTTTGCCCAGCATAATCATATTGTACCTTGCACACCTGTTGGTGATGGCAACTGTTGATCCTCCTGGATCATGGTGTATGCATGTGGGCCACCCAGACCTTCAATTCATATGCCTATGCAGGAATTTTTGGAGGAGTGGAAGCTGCCCAGACCTTCCATCCTTCCTTTACGCCACTGAGACAAAACCTAAAGACCAGAGTGAGTCCAGATGTTTAGTGCCTCCAGGGCTGTAGTTGTATAAGTGTCTGAGAATCAAACCCAGGTCTCCTGTGTGGTAGACAAGGATTTCATCACTGAACCACAGGGGACTCCTGCCTACCTGTTAGTGAATTAACAATGTCTGTAAGAGGTACCAAGGAGAATAAGACATTTCCCCAATAAAGTAGGTCACTTGATGGCAATAGGCAAAGCCAGGAATTTAGCGTACAGGAATGACATGTTTTCATTGGATTTATTAGTCTTCATGCCAAACACATGGAAGCACTTAACAGTAAATACAAAACACGTACCATGGAAGATTCCAGTGGGAGGACAGGCTCTGAGAGGTATCCAATGCAAACCATAACAGCATCAAAGACAGATGACCCCTGCTTCCCGTTGGACTCCGTGACAACATCCCATTGGCCAGTGGTAGAGAAATCTGAGCGTTTCTTTATGCTGATGACTGTGGTCTGAAAAATTAAACAGATAGATAGAAGTAAACTAACCAGGTCAAGACAAGAGGACATATCTTCTTTCTAGTGTGTTGGGAACAAGCCTATGGGGCAGGGACCATCTTTTGTTCTGCTTGTTCAGTACTAAAACCCTGCAGGCCGGAGTTTTAATGGTGTTTTTTCAGAAGTAGATGTCTTGCTCTTAGCAGTTTCAGTGGGAGTTAGGTGTCCAGGTGCTTAAAGAAATCGTACTAGGAACCTACCTGCATCTATAAGTGCCTAAAACCCTTTGAAGATCTGACCCCAGCCCAAAACTGGTACCAACACATAACCAAAATGCAAGTGTTGTTACTTGTGGAAGGGGTTTCACATGTCCCTTTTCTCAGTCCACAAATCAGTCCTGTATGCAGCTGAATATGCAATAGGGATTAGAGACTGATAGTTCATGGAGAAAACAAGAGGGTCTAGGCAGCCTTAAGTTACTTGTGACAGTGAGCATTGGGGATTTTATTACCAAGCTACATAGCATCTCCATAGGCTGTGCTAAGAACCTAGTAGTGATGGGTAGTTTGATGACTAGCAGGATGCCAGTGCTGGTCATGTTCTGGGACTCTCCAACTCAAGTAAACTGGAGTTTACTGTAGTGGGGAGGCAACTCTCAACTTGGGGATCAGACTTTGGAATATAAGTGTTATGGAGGTTAGTGGCCCTGTGTCTAGAGCCAGTCTCCCTTAGACTTCCTAGGACAGAATGTCCTTGGGAGCCAAATGACAAACTTTGATTTTTAACTCTACATTACGAAAGATATCAGCCTTAGACCCATTAAACATCTACTTGCTACTATATACATAACTACTACTATATACGTGACTGATTCCAATTGGCCCACCAATGAGCCTTGATTGCTTGTCTAAAGGTATAATTCTTTTAACTGGCAGCAATAGCAGGCTCTTATCCTCTTGTTTCAATGGAGCAATACATTCTGTAACTCACCTTGAACTGGATGTGCTTCACAAGTTAAAAATGCATTGCATACAGCTTCAGATATTCAAAGAAGTTGGAGTTCAGCAGATAGTTTGGAAAATGTTCCGGACAGGGGAAGTCTGAGAAGGCTGATATCTCCTTGCAGGAGTCGCTGACCATAGATTTGTACAGGCTTGGCTTTCCATCTTCACTGTGTTCCTATCAACACAAGAGCACAGGGAAAGTGAATCCCACTCACAACACATGCAGTGAGACAAAGCTTTAAGTTTCTGTTAATCAGGAGACACAGGATGTGTTTAGAATGTGTTTTACCTAAAAATCTTCAATTAGAACAGGACTGGATGGATCTCTTCATCCAGTCATGTAACACAATAAACAGAATCATAGAGAATGGGAATGGAAGGGACCTCAAGAGGTCATCTAGTCCTTCCCCTTGTCCCGAGGCAGAATCAATTACTTTTTTCCAGTCTGCTGTTAAAACCACCAAATGGTGGACCTTCCCTAATACTCCCAGGTATCAACCTTTTCCAGTTCTAAACTCTCCTCATAGTTAGAAACTTTCTCTTACTATTTAAAATACTTTTCCTTTGTAGCAATTTAAGCCCATTACTTCTAGCTTTATTCCCAGCCAAAATGGAGAACAGACCATAATCTTTGTTACTTTAACCCTTTACATATTTGGAGACCGTTACTGTATCTCCAATTTGGTCTCCCTCTTTCTTGATCAGGGCTGTTCAAATTAGTGGCTGGGATGGCACACTGTGCATTGTGCTCCAGCATGGGCTACATGGGCCATGGCTCCCTACCATACCAGACAGGCGAGCATTCCCAGAAGGTGGGCACTTTGTGACCTCTCCCTACTGCATTGAGCACATGGGCACTTTTCTCACCCCCATTACTCTGGGTTCAGGGCACTGGACATGGGTGCTTTCTCCCCACTGCTCCACTGTGCATGGAGGTGCACAGGAGCAGTTGCCTCAGACCCACCTTCAGGTCCCTAGGTAAGGGGATGGACTAGAGCAATTGTCCCAGGCCCATCTTGAGGTTCCTCTGTTGTATCATGCTGCACCAGCACTCCATGCCATGGGCTTCCCCAGCACTTGGGAGTATTCACTGCAGTTCTCCCCTACCCTCTAGGGAAGGCCAGGAAGAAGCAGCTAGAGGGAAGAGGTGTCCAGAGCCTCCAACTACTGCTACACCTGCTGCAGCTGGAGCAAGAGTGGAAGCAAGTAGTGGCCACATTAGAGCCCAGGGACTGCAAACTAACCCCTCACAGGCTGCATGCAGCCCACAGGCTGCCAGCTAAACAGCCATGCTTTAAACGAAACAAGTTTTGACTAGGGCCATGGTCATTTCTAATGTTTGCTCTGGATCATCTCCAGTTGGTTCAAAACTTCTTGAAGTGTGGTGCCCCAAACTGGACAGAACACTTGATCTGAGCCCTTTCCAGTACAGAGTAATATGGACAGATTTTCTCATACCCCTCTTTATATGTGCCAGTGTTGTGTGGAGGTTCTATTTTGTTCAACATCATGGGTGATGTACCAAAATGACATGGGAGAGCAAGAAAGCACGGGGTTTATTTTTATGCCACTCCATACTAGGGCTGTGCGAGGCTTTGGACAGAGCTTCAGATCCAGAGAAGCTTCAGATGCTTTGGGGTCCGAAGTAGCACATCCGGGTCAAAGCGTTGGCCTTGTTAGGCTTCCAGAAGTGGTTCGGAGCTCCAGAAGAGCTTTGGAGCTGCCTCGGAGATCTGGCCATAGGGTATAATGGGGAAACAATAAAATATCTATAACTTTGTTTTTTGTCTGATTTAGATGAAATTTTCAAGGGTGGTAGACTCAGCAGAGAGGATGAATTCTGCCAAGTTTCAAGAAGATTGGTGCAGGAGTTCGGGGGGAACGGAACTCCAAATTCTTGAAAGCAAAATTCCTGTCACGTCTATGTGTTATAACATGGGGGAGGGGGGGTGAAAACTGCAGGGGTCATAGCTCTTACTGAGGCCACAAAGCCTGCCAAGGTTCAAGAAGATTGGTACAGGGAGTTGGGGGGAACTGCCCCTCAAGCTGCAGACAAGCAAAACTCGTGCCATGGGCGCTGTAGGACTGACTGTGTTTGTCTTGGGGCGGGGAGGGGAGACTGCTGCAGGCCTGGATGCTAAGCTGCCAGTTACCAATCAATCAACCATGATTCACTCAGGGACCATGGACTCAGGGACCTGTTCAATATGAGGTAAAAAAAACTCTCTCTCGGTTCGTTTTCTTTGGAGGCTCATTGAATAACAAATTCTTAGGCACACATTGTTGGTGAGACAAAAGGTATATATTTGCAAATAGGGTCAGAGGGAGAAGACAAA
>NW_017728907.1:13826286-13852351 GCF_001723895.1 Crocodylus porosus
AATACACAGGACCTAGCTACTACATAAGGACTTGACTTAAGGAGCATCAATTAGCACCTACAAAACCAGGCTAAGGAAAGGAAAGACTCAATACAGACAATCAACTGCCCCAGGACAGACACAGTCTTGGCACCGGTTTTGTCAGTCAGCAGCTAGGGGTGCAGGGCCCCAGAACCCCTGTGGCAGGGCACTGTTTGTGCCTGCTGGCAGGTGCCTGATGGAGGCAGCCATTTTGGATTCAGGGCTGCCCATATAAACAGGGCATTTTGCTGCTAGAAGGCCAGGCAATAACATTGCCTAGCTGCAGGGCTGCTGGTGTCATCTGGAGATAAGGGAGGAGCTGTAGGGGATGGTCAGGAGGCTCCTGGACCTGGGTATAACCTAAAACTGCACCCTGCCAGGAATGGGTGGCCTGGTAGGGCTCTCAGTAGTGAGGGAGCCCCCAGGAAATGCCAGGCCAGTTACCACCCCGGTGAAAGGTGGGTCGGGGCACTTTAAACCCAGCTCCCACAACTGGGTAGTTTACCCCTTTGTAGGGTCTAGAAGGTGGACCCCAGAGAGAGACAGAGTCAGGCCATAGACTCTTAACCTGTCTTGACATCCCCCAACAGGTCCAAGCTGGGGCCAGGACCAGAAGGGCTGGGGGCCCACCATGAGGGATACCTAGAGCTGAGACTCTGACTGGCCTGGAGGTGGGCTGGGGCCAGTAGAGCCGAAGGTCCCAGGGAGACCACACCCATAAGGGGGAAGCCGCTCCAGGAGCTATGCAGCCGGGAACGAAGGCAGAATAGATTGCCTCAACAGAGACATCTAAGTGGGGTCCAACTAGTAGGATTCTGGGGCCCAGTGCAGGGCTGGTGATCTGGATAACATCTGGATGCCATCTGCAAGGCATGGGCTGTGGTGTAGGGGAGGAATGGAGCCGCAGATAGTGTCCCCTGGCATTGGGGCAAGAAATGGGCATCGTCATCAATTAATTAATTATCATCAAGGCATGGCAGGTGAGAAGGCGGGCGGTTAGCCCAGAATCAGGTGGGCAGGCCACAGTGAGGTTGGCCTGGAGCAGGCCCCCCTGTTGCAACCCCTCTGCACCAATCTCCTTGACAGCTGGCAGGCATCATGGCCTCAGCAGGGTCCACCATCTCTGCAGCTGTCACCCTGCTGAGCCTTAACACACACAAGGTCACCCATGGCATGGGTTTTGCTTGTCCGCAGATTGAGGTGCAGTTCCCCCCCAAAGCCCTGCACCAATCTCCTTGAAACTTGGCAGGCTTTGTCACCTCAGTAAGAGCTACCACCCCTGCAGTTTTTGACCCCCCTATGTTGTAACACACAGTCGTGACATGAGTTTGGCTTTTAAAAATTTGGGGTACAGTTCCCCCCAAACCCCTACATTGATCTTCTTGAAGCTTGGCAGGCTTCATGCTCTCAGCAGAGGCTACCATCCCTGCAGTTTTCATCCAAATTGGACAAAAAACAATAAAGTTATAGATATTTCATTGATTCCCCATTATACCCTATGGCCGGATCTCCAAGGTGTTTCCAAAGCTTTGGAGCTGCTTTGGCCGGATTGAGGTGGAAACCCAGTCCAGAGCTCTGGATTGGATCCCTGGCATCCAAAGCAGCTGGATCCAAAGCTGGATTGGATCACTGCTGACTCGCACAGGCCTACTGCACACCTGCACAGAAGGCAGATAGAGCAGCAGTGCCCATATTCGCTAAATGCACAGCAATGAGGAGTGCTGCGGACCCCATCTCTGCTTCCATGCCCACTAGGGCTCTAAACCTGAGGTTACTTGACACCTTCCAATACGGTTGCCACTCCTAACCATGCTCCATCTGGGTCTCTGGTGGCACTTTATCCTACCTCACATGAATATAAATTTTGCCTGCACACAGTGGGAATGTCAAGAGATGGCAGGCTTGGGGAGGAAATTTCCTCTCAGGTGGCAGCTTGAAACAAGGTTAGCGGGTATATTGGTAGCGTGGTGCCAATCAGATTGTGTAGCTTCAGGGAGGACTGGGTTCAGCTAGTGCCTGCACAGGACTGGCATCATATTCCATCTTTTTGAATAGGGCACTTGCTTTTCTATTCCTGGACCAAGGTTGGTACATTATTTGGAAGTCAAAATGGGAGAAAAGCAGTGCCTGGCACAACTGCCTCTGATTGAGAGCTTCTGCCTTACAGAAATAAGTTCTTGTGCTCAGTGAAGATCTATACCTTGTACTGTGCTCATTCTCAATAATGCTGCCACTCCCTGAAGGCAAGTAGATGGCCAGGAATTCGCAATCCAGGATCTCATAATTCTGTTCCACTGGGGTACGTTTTTGGGAAAAGAAAATGCAGGGCTGTAAGTTCTGTTTAGGACCCTGTGATTGGGAGATCATGCCACCTGTGTCTGTGCTAGATGTGTCCATTTCTACCACAAATGGCAGGGCTGGGTCAGGACGAGCAAGCACAGGATCAGAAATGAAGGCCTGTTTTAGGGCTTTGAGTACTTGCTGGGTTTCCTTTGAACAGCAGAACTGAGCATTCTGCTGCAATAGTATAGTGAGAGGACACACTTTGTGGGCAAAATTGACCATGAATCTGCAGTAGAAGTTTCCATACCTTAGGAATCTTTGAAGTTCCCTGACATTTCAGGGGGCCTTCCCGTCGCAGGGGGCCTGAACCTTCCAGGGGTCCATTTTCAGGACTTCAGGGCATAAAATGAATCCAAGGAACTCAATTATCTCTTGGTCAAATGTGCATTTCTTTTATTTTACAAAAAGGCCAGGTTGGGACAGTTTTTCCAGCAGTATTTGGACAAGTAGTGACTATTGGATAGGCTGATTTCTTTACTTTACCTGCTCCTTTTCCCAAAAGGATAGGTTAGTCATTGGAGAGTTGGCAAAGACTGGACTTTGGGGAGAATGTCCATCAGCTACATCAAAGGTGCTGGGTGGGAGTCTGATGGGGAGAATTAGCCATTTACAGCCACAGGCAATCAAGCAACACTTATTGTAAACCTCCAGAGTCATTGCTTTTCTCAAAGCAGGTGGGGAGAAGCCAGACAGCACTTGATGGACACTGTGGTGGGGTGGGGGTGAATAACACAATCTCTCTCCCCTGGGGCTCACCTGCCACGCTTTGGAATGATGGAAGAATAAGTTGTTTATTCCCCCAATGAATGAGGGTGTAGTACATCACCCCAGAAGCAGGATACAAGAAAACTGGTTTATTAGTAACTTCCCTGCAGGTTGTGGAGAACCCTGGCTGTTCTCATAGCTCGTGGTCTTCCTTTTGCCCTCCACCACTGTGCAGCCCACTCCCCCAAGCCAGTCAGCTCCACTCCAGTCCCACACTCCTTTTCTCTTTCCTGCCGTTACCAGCGGATCCTTTCTCCGTGGGATCTTGTCTCATCCAGCAAGTTTCTCCTCTCTTGTTCACCTCCTTGCTTCCCCGGTCGCCATGGTTACCTACACCCAGTCGACTGGTCTTATCAGCAAGGTGCTCCAGCGCTGGGTCTGCCGCTCCTGGCATCCCCACTGAATCTCTCCATGCTGTGGCCCAGGGGGCAAAGGGAAACCTCTTGCTGTGGACTTTAGTAGCTGCTGGCTCCTAATCAGTTAACATTCACCGCAGTGCCATCCCCTTCCCAACTATGTTTACTTAGTAATTAACTTTGCCCTGTCCCTGACCTGACTTTGCCCTCTCCAAAGTACTTGGAACTTTGTAACATCAAAGAAACAGGGCTGTCCTTGCTCTGTTACAGACACCAACCAGTTCACCGACACCAGCTCCAACAATTACCACTCTCTTTACCATGGTCTTCTGTATCAGAGGAAGATTAGGTTGAATCAGGTCAGTGAACACAGTTGTGAGGGTTCAGTCTCTGCCTCACTTCCTCAAAAGCCTCTGAAATACTTTAAACAGTGAAGACAATGCTACGGACAAAGTCCTTTCCTCCCTAACAGGCATGTCTGCACATATACCTGCCTGTAACAGATGTACACCAGATAGATCCATATGGAGCACTTTCTCAATGAAAGCAACAACCCAGGAGCATTTCAGAGCCTGTGCTACCAAACTCTGGACAATAACTCTTTAAAAGGTAATCATATTGATAGCAAATACCACACCCTCTCCTTTTCACTGATATTGACCTTTCTTAGTAGGTTGCTGACCATGAGTTTAACATTTCATCATGTGAATCCTCCCACCAGGATTCAGTGCCAAATTATTTTCTCATGCAGGAGAATTTCTAATAACGCTTGTTACCTGGCTCCTAACATTGGAAGATAGGCAACTGAAGAATTTTACATCCCATAGCTTAATACTATCATTCATTATACTGATGTCCTTTTGAGTGCAAGTTACAGAGTTACATGTTCCTGGTGTATTTATTACTGAACTAGAGTTTTTGTGGCTAATTTCACTCTTCATTGACTAGGTTAGCCAGTCTGATGTTAGAAATATTATTGAAAATGCATTATCAATAGTGTTGTTAGAACAGCACAGCTGCCAGCTCTCCCTGGTGGGAGGGGGAGGTTGGAGGAGAAGCTACTAAGGGCTCTTTGTATTAAGGTATCACTCTCTCTTTGTTTTGCAAATTTACTATCTCTTTGTTACAGTAAAGCATATACTCCTTAGCGTTCTCATGCAGATAAGAGTAAATTGCAATTTTTAATGGTCCTGGCCTTGGGGCAGAGAAGGTTTGAACTTTTTGTAACCTAAAGTACTTTCTGAGCAGGCGCAATTAGCTAATGCATATAAGCCTATCCGCCCCGCATACTTAAGTAGTTAATTATAATGCACATGCGACAGATGACGTGACGTCATTTCATATATGTTTGTATGAACCAGAAATGAGTTGTAAGAGTTCCTGCTTCTGCACACGTGCTCAGGAGAGAGGGGATAAAGCCTGCTGAGAGGTGTTTCCCGTGGGCAGAGGGTGGTCTTTTGTCTTCGCTCTGACCCTATTTGCAAATATATACCTTTTGTGTTACTAATGGAGTGTGTCTGAGACTGAGAGTTCTTCGCCTCCCGAGAAACGAACCGCAGCCATTTCTGCAACACTGACACCTAGAACAGTGGTTCTTCTACACAATTCAAGACTATCCAAACCACATCCAACCTTCTCATCACAGAAAATGGACAATATCACATGAAGCCACCTCCTCTCTCTTTATACTTCTAATCTAGCCAACACTTTGGTTTTGGCATCTTCTGCTGTTTGTCTTCCCTTTTTTGTGGGAAACTGTGAGGGAGAGAGAGGGCCAGCAGGCTCCAGGGCTCCCAGTCAGAGAGGAGGGCCGCGGGTCAGGGGCCCGCACGCCCAGGGTGATAAGCAGGAATCCACCTTTCCCAGGTGTGTGGGGAAAGGAGGGGCTGGTACTCCCGTGGCCAGCATAAAAGAGAGGCCGGGGCAGAAAAGCAGTAGCACTGCAGAATCGGAAGAAGGCGGCGGAGGGGATGGAGCCGGTCGGAGCGTGCTGCAAAGGATGCGAGCAGTGTTAAGTTGCAGTAGGAACCTCGGGAAGAGGTGTAAGCCCCAGCAGGGTTTTTGAACCCGATCAGCTGGCCCGTGTGGGGCATCAGACTGTTTTGTCTACCGGTCGGGAGCAGATGGGACCGGGCTGGAGCCGAGTGCCGTATAGACCCTGACAGAAGGGCACTGGGAGAAGGTGGATACCGTAGCCCCTGTAACAGGGGCATAGTATCAAGAGGGAGAGTTAACTGTAAGGAGGGGAATTGATTCAGTCCTCGAGAGGGACACCCCCCCCCCAAGAGCCAGAGAGGGGGTTCAACCCCTCAGGGGGTAAGGGGACATCGCAGGGTGACTGCAGAAGGCTGAAGTGGCCGCTCCGATCAAGGGTGTCCCTGGACCATAGTATTTGTGTTGATTTGGATACATTCTGTTGTGGGCTATCTGTGCAGCCTATGGACATGTGGCTGGACCTGATAGGTGATCATATCCCAGTGGAACAGGTGAGGGTGTAGGGATGGTGGAGCCCTCAGAAACATGGGACCCGCGGAACGCCGGAGAGTCTCATAATTGGACGTCATGCGTTGGACACTGGAACCAACTCCATTAACATCAAAGTCGTGGCAGGAGAGGCAGGCACGTGTGACACACCCTACTAAAGGTGAGCAGACCCTCAGCAGCCGGTAAGCGACCCCGACGCGGGGAGAGTGTATGACCTTACCCCGACAGTGGTGCATTGGCCGGGAATTCGGCAGCGGCTTCCCTGGCAGGGCTAAGAGGTCTAGATGGAGCACCAGATTGGACTAACAGGGACAGAATCCCTACAGCAGGCTATGAACTTGATGGCCCAAGTGCTGCAACAACAGCAGCAACAGGCCTTGAGGTAGACGAGCATACAGGAGCATTTGCTCCAACAACAGGTATGGGCACAAAGGGCCCCATGGGACTTCAGAATCCCTAAGATGTCCAAAGAGGACGACCCAGAAGCCTTTTTGGAAACATTTGAAAGGGTGGTCATAGCCGCGGGAATCGAGAAGACGAAATGGGCTGGACAGATGGGGGTCCTGTTAATTGGCCAGGCCCAGGCAGCATATAGGGCTATGACCCGCATTGATGCCCAAGACTATGAGAAGGTAAAGGCTGAGATATTACGGAGACTAGGCATAACACCAGAAAGGCACCACCAGGCATTCAGAAGGAAGAAATCAAGAGAGGCAAAGGCCCCGCGAGTGTTGTGGCAGAGCCTGATAGATCTAACGAATAAATGGCTCCAACCCGAGGCTACCTCTAAAGAGGGAATTTGTGACCAGATACTGCTGGAGCAATTTATGGCAGATCTCGATGAGGACACCCAGAGGTGGGTGAGATGCCATTGCCCGACATCATCCCTGGAGGCCTTACAGTTGGCGGAGCATTTCGACATGGCCCAAGGAGAAATGCGACGGGAACGAGGTATGCGGGGGCAAGATATAAACATGAAAAAGGATAAGGAGAATAAAGAAAACAGGAAAGGCAGTCCTCCAGGACCGGTATGCTTCCTTTGTGGACAAAAGGGGCATATCGCCCGGAACTGTTCTCGGGGTATGCGGACAAGGCCCGGAAAGGAATTAGAATTTCCTGAACGCCGGGCAAGGTCGGGGGAAACCCCTGAGGCCGAGTTGATGGATTGTGGGGTGTGCAACAGCTTGCCCGCCACGGTTCAGCCCTTACCTGAAGTACTGGTGTGGGTTGAAGGCCGGCCAGTCCTGGCGGTCGTGGATACAGGATGCACGGAGTCACTGGTGCGCCCATCCTTGATTGATTGGAAGCAAGCACCGCAATGTGCTGGGGTGCAAATGGTATGCCTCCATAAACAAAAATTGTATTTTGAAAGACGTTTATTAGAGGTCCAAGTGAATGGGACCCAAAGAAGAATCCCGGTGGGACTGGATGAAGGAATCTTGTACCCCATGATTTTGGGTCGGGATTGGCCCGAGATATTTGAAGTACTAACATCACTCCATAGCCCCGAGAGCCTGAGGGAGGGGCTAATCGGGACTGGCCTAGAGGCAGCAGATGACATAGAAATAGAGGCATTGGCTAACAGCAGCCGGTTCCGTGAAGCCCAAGAGAGCGACAAGGAACTGCAGCCCTTCCGAGAGACTGGCCAGTCGGGAACCGACCAGCAGTTAACACCCCATGAACACGATAAGCTGGTGCCCTGGGTGGAGATAAGAAATGGGCTGCTATACTGGGTTAAACGGGGTAGGGTCGAGGGAGAGGAGCTCGCCCAACTAGTTATACCCCGACCCTACAGAGAGCCACTGCTCCACCTAGCGCATAGGAATCCCCTTGGGGGGCATCTAGGAAAAAACAAAACGGAGGCTCGCTTAGCTAGGTGGTGTTTTTGGCCTCATATGTACGAAGAAGTTGAAGAATTCTGTAAGATATGTGACTTATGCCAGAAGGTGAGCACTTATTTGCGGCCAATGCCGGTGGTGCAAGAGCCGTTCGCCAGGGTGGCTTTAGATGTAGTAAGCCTGCTGCCCTGGAGCATAGCGGGACACCAGTTTGTCTTGGTGCTCATCGACTATGTGACCCGATTCCCGGAGGCTGTCCCACTGAGAGTGGTTACAGGACCCAAGGTGGCGGAGGAGTTAATGAAGTGGGTAGCCAAATTTGGAATCCCCAGGGAAATTATTACGGACCAGGAGTCTAATTTTATGTCCGTGGTGCTGGGGGCTATGTGCAAAGTGCTACAGATCCGTCAGCTGAAGACAGCGGTGTACCACCCCCAAACAAATGGTTTGGTAGAGCATTTTAATGGTACATTTAAGGGGATGCTATGCCGGTGCGTGCAAATAGAACCAAAGCGATGGAATCTAATGGTTCCCCCCTTACTGTTTGCAGTCAGGGATGCCCCACAAGCATCGCTGGGATATTCGCCCTTCGAATTAACATTCGGGCACCGGCCGCACAGCCTGTTAGATGTCGTGAGAGAAGGGTGGGAGGCAGACCCAAATCCGGGAAGGGGAGCCTCCGAGTACGTCAGGGATCTGCAGGAGCGTCTCTGGGTAGTCAGGGAGGTGGCCCAAGACAATTTGAAAAAGGCCCAAAATGAACAGAAAGAAAGATACGACACACACGCAAAAGAATGGGAGTTAAAGGTAGGGCAAAAGGTGCTAGTGCTACTGCCAAGTTCAACTAGCAAGTTTTTGACTTGTTGGCAGGGCCCATTTACCGTATCAAGGAGAGTAGGACCTGTAGATTATGAAATATTGTGCCCAGGGGCAAAGAGGGAGAAACAGATTTATCATATAAATCTCCTGAAAGAGTGGCACGAGCCCGAGGGCCTGCTGATCTCTCCCGTGCCCAAATCAGATGAGTTTGGGACACAGATTAGGGATAACCATGGAGATCCTAAGGATGGAAATCAGGTTCCAGTGGGGAGGCAGCTGAAGACAGGGCAATTGCAACAATTGCAAGGTCTAGTGAAGGAGTTTGAAGACATCTTCACTGATAGGCCAGGGAAAGCAGCCGGGGTGGAACACAAAATTATAACCAAAGAGGGTCAGGTTGCACGCAAAAAATGGTGAAGAATCCCGTACCATAGGTACCAGCCCATTAAAGAAGAGTTAGAAAAGATGCTGGAACAAGGGATTATCACACCATCCCATAGCCCATGGTGCAGCCCCTTAGTGGCCGTGACAAAACCGGATGGGAGCTTGAGACTGTGTGTGGATTTTCGAAAATTAAATGCCCTGACGCAATTTGACGCATTTCCCATGCCTCAAGTGGGCAAGCTAGTGGAACGCAATGGGCAGGCGAAGTATATATCGATGCTCAACTTGTCTAAGGGTTATCGGCAAATCCCGTTGAGGAAGGAGGACCAGCCAAAGGCAGCCTTCGGTACACCTTGGGGCCTTTTTGAATTCCAAAGAATGCCATTCGGCCTTAATGGGGCAGCAGCCGCTTTTCAAAGGCTGATTGACTGGATCCTCGCGCCCCATCAAGGGTATGCCTCAGCTTACATAGATGACATAGTGATATATACGGAAATGTCGGAACACCATCTAAGAGCTCTAAGGGCAGTCCTGTTCGAATTGAGGCAGGCGGGACTAACGGTGAACCTGAAGAAATGTGCACTGGGCCAGAGGGAAACCAAGTATTTGGGATTCCTAGTGGGGCAAGGACATGTGAGACCCCTTGCAGACAAAGTAAAGGCTATCAGGGACTATGCAGCTCCGGCAACTAAGAAACAGATGCGGGCATTCCTGGGACTTGCCAGTTACTACAGGAGGTTCATACCCAGGTTTGCGGAAATAGCAAACCCGCTGGTCGAGACGACTAAGGGTCGGAGGACGTACAGCATAGAATGGACCACAGAATGGTGGAAGGCCTTCGAAGACCTCAAACAGGCACTGTGCCAAGAGGTAATCCTCCACACCCACAACTTTGCTCTGCCTTTCACTTTACAGATGCCTCCACCTTCGCGCTCAGAGCGGTACTATCCCAGGAGGTTGATGGAGTGGAACAGCCAATAGCTTAAGTCAGCCGGAAGCTCAACGAGCATGAAAGAAGGTACTCCACAACAGAACAGGAGTGTTTAGCTATCCGGTGGGGGGTAGGCTACTTTCAATATTACCTTTTGGGGTGCGAATTTAAGTTAATAACCGATCATGCCCCCCTGAGATGACTAAATACGGCCAAAACTGATAACGCCCGCGTAATGAGATGGGCCCTGGCGCTTCAACCTTTTCAATTTCACGTGGCATACAGACCGGGGAAGTCGAACACAGTGGCAGACTTCCTGTCAAGATGCAATGAAGAGAACCCCAACCTAAGGCCAGAAGAACAGAAGGACGGGGAAGATAAAGGTGACGAACAAGACGGAACCAGGCAAGAAAGAGAAGTGCCTAGCGGCGTCTTGAGGGGCGGGATATGTGAGGGAGAGAGAGAGAGCCAGCAGGCTCCAGGGCTCCCAGTCGGAGTGGAGGGCTGGGGGTCAGAGGCCTGCACGCCCAGGGCGATAAGCGGGAATCTACCTGTCCCAGGTGTGTGGGGAAAGGAGGGGCTGGTACTCCCGTGGCTGGCATAAAAGAGAGGCCGGGGCAGAAAAGCGACAGCACCACGGAACCAGAAGAAGGCAGCGGATGGGATGGAGCCAGTCGGAACGTGCTGCAGAGGATGCGAGCAGCGTTAAGTTGTGGTAGGAACCTCGGGAAGAGGGGTAAGCCCCAGCAGGGTTTTTGAACCCGATTGGCTGGCCCGTGTGGGGCATCAGACTGTTTTGTCTACCGGTCGGGAGCAGATGGGACCAGGCTGGAGCCGAGTGCCGTATAGACTCTGATAGAAGGGCACTGGGAGAAGGTGGATACCGTAGCCCCTGTAACAGGGGCATAGCATCAACAGGGAGAGTTAACTGTAAGGAGGGGAATTGATTCAGTCTTTGAGAGGGACACCCCCGCCCTGAGAGCCAAAGAGGGGGTTCGACCCCTCAGGGGGCAAGGGGACATTGCAGGGTGACTGCAGAAGGCTGAAGTGGCTGCTCCGATCAAGGGCATCCCTGGGCCATAGTATTTGTGTTGATTTGGATACATTCTGTTGTGGACTATCTTTGCGGCCCATGGACATGAGGCTGGACCTGATAGGTGACCATATCCCGGTGGAACGGGCGAGGGTGTAGGGGTGGCGGAGCCCTCAGAAACGTGGGACCCGCAGAATGCCAGAGAGTCTCATAATTGGACGGCACACTGGAACCAAGTCCATTAACATCAAAGTTGTGGCAGGCGAGGCAGGCACGTGTGACACACCCAACCAAAGGTGAACAGAACCTCAGCAGCCAGTAAGCGGCCCCGACGTGGGGAGAGTGTATGACCTTACCCCGACAGAAAGAATGGATCTTCAAGAATACCTGGACTTTCTTCCTCTTCAGCTATTTTCCAGATTACCTCAAACTAAGGTTGCCAACTGCCCATAAAATTATGTACTGCCCATAAAAAAAATAAGCTAAAAATACCTGTTCAGAAAGTCTGTAAGAAAAATGAGCCCTCCATAAAAATAAGCAAAAATAGTTAAGCGGATTGAAGAACCCTCTTGGAAAGAAGCTTGCAGGCAATCTTGAAGGACAGACTGCAATCGGCAATGCAACCTGATGTCTGAATGGGAGTGAAGAACTCTGCAGTAAGCATTATTCTCAGGGCTTTGTATTTCCTTGGTCCCACTCTCCCTTTTCTATGCATGTGCTGTCCTCTTCCTACAGCTATTTGTCTGGAAGTTACAGGAATAGGGGTGGTGTAGCCAGGAGGGAGCTGAGGAGCTGGGAGGAAGGAGAGGAGGTGGGTGGGAGTCCATGCCCAGATGGGGGCGGGGGGGCAGCTGGACTGGCAGGGAAAGGAGGGGGGTGGACTAGGAGGGGGCACCAGGATGTGGGGCTGAGAAGTAGCATAGTTAGGGTGGGTCAAAGGGCTTAGAGGGGACACCAGCATGGCCCCCTGTCTCCAAGGGGTCTGTTCCATGTCAGGGGCAGCCCTGCGCAACCTGGTTATAGGGAGCCGGGCAGATGCAGCCCCATGCCCTGTAGTCTATCTGTGGGGGAGAGGGATTAGCAAGGTGAGGAAAATGTGCCCATCTGAATGTTTGGCCATGAGAGGTGCAGCCCTGCACCTAGAAGTGTTTTTGGGGGGTGGGGGGAGAAGAGAGAGGGAGTGAATAGGGCAACATGGAATCCGTGTTGACTGACCTGCTGCTGCAACGTGAAATGAGCCCATCCCTCAGGTTCAGCAGCCAATCTCAAACTGTTTCAGCAGAAGCTGTACCAACTGTTGCCCAAGCAGAGAGTGGGTAAGGTTCTGCATCCCTTTCCCCGCTGCCACTCTCCAATGATCAGCATAATTTCTCGCCCACCCCCCACTTCTGCCACAGGGGCCAGGTGTGTGTGTGTAGGGGGGGGAGGGGGGAGCAGCATGGTGCCATGTACCCTGGAGGTGCCAAGTAGTAGGGGTGAGTAGGAGAACCAGTTGTTTCTTACTGGCAGTAAAACATGTCAGTACAAAAATTTGTAAGTAAATAGTCTGCAGATTGTCAGTAAAAAAATAAAAAAATTCTTGGGTTGGCAAGTCTGCCGCAAACTTTCAGTAGTTCCAATGTCAGCTGAAGCTGTTATCACCAGGGGAGATTGTTTGCTGGTTCAGAATCCAGTCTGATATTGCAACAGGGTATTAACCCAACTGAATTGGCACCACACATATTAAAGTCTGGCAGTACGACTTTAATCACCACTCACATGGAGAAATCATCTCTCATAGCCTGGAAACTCTTCAAAAGGCAGAGATAAACTAAACCCAGAATTATTTATAGCAGAAAGGGTCGAACTACTTTTGTCAGAAAAATGTTAATTGAAATGAGGTTGAAAATTTTTTTACCAAACCATATAATTTCCTATGAATAATTTAATGTTTTGTCAAAAATTGTTTAGCTTAGTTGGTTAAAGCATGGTGCTAGTAACACCAAGATTGTAGATTTGATCCTAGGCCTAGGTGAGCTTGTGAGGTCCCTCCCAGCCTTACTTTTCTACGAAAAACTTGTTTTATTGTTTGGGTTCTTTGCATTTCATGTTTTCAGTTTCTCAAAATAAACCTTTCATTTCTTTGATAGAAACATTTCCACAGGGTTTGGAGGTGCTGCGGTCAATTAGCAGAAAAGTCAATTAGTAGGGAAAGTCAACTAACTCAACTGCTTGGTTTCTTACCTTCCAGCAGTGAATCTGCATTTGCTCAGAAAAAATCCTGTGTCCCACCTGCTCTTTTTCACTGCAAATTTTCTGAATACTACCTGCTTATTTATTACACACATTTCTATCTATTAAAGAAACCCTGAAGCTGTCTGGAATGCAACAATTACAGGCATGTTGAGACTCAGCAAAACTAGTGTAAAGAAAATCATGACATCTAATGTCTTAACTGTATTTCAGTTTCCAATGTATGAAGGGTTCAGTTGCGCATAAAAAAAACCTGTTAGTTTCCAGTTGACTTATCAATCAACACAGTTACAGATGCATTTCTAAAGTTAATTGAATGTATTCCAAGCAAACAACTATCAATTAAATGTGCTAATTAATTGTGCCCCTGCTATGCAGTGTTGACTGGATTACTTTGTACATGGTAATTAGATTTCTCTGCTTCCTTTTTCTTCCCTTCACTTACCTCTGAGTCCTTCAAGTACAATCCACTGTCTCTTATAAGCATTTTAGGGCAGCTATGAAAAGATCCACATGCTGTTATTCTATTTATGGAAAATTTGAGGGATAGTAGGACACAGGGTAAGGGAGGTTGGAGTGGGCTTGAAGAGCAAACAGTCCATTTTCCTAGGCAGCTGTGTAAATGAGACTTACTGACATGGGCAGGAGCAAGGTACTTGATTAAAATTATCTGACCTATTTCCAGAATTCATGAAGTAGGACAAATTGGTGAAATCTGATACATGGGACTCAAAGGTAAATAGAAAATGCTGAGGCTGCACGCTTCTGGGTAGTGGAAATAGTTAAAAGAATATCTAGGCTTAGTATATACAGATTTGATTCCAAGGGATAGTGACTTGCACAACTGACCTCCAGTCCCAAGCTGAGGAGCTCAATGGGCATTGGGGAATCTTCTTGTTTACAGTCCAATCGTAAAGAAGAATCAGCACTGCAGGGTTGGCTATTAGGCCTGTGCGAAGTGGTTAGTATTTGCTTCGGATTCAGATTTGGCTGATTCAGGGCACAGTGATTCAATTCCGTGATTCAAATCACTGTTCTGATTCAATTCAGCTGAATCTGATTCGGAAATTCGGCCGCTGCCAAATATCTGAATCAGGCAGGCCAGGCCCATCCACCACCCCTCTCCCAGCTGGGCAATAGCTATCCCAGCTCCTGACTCTTGTTAAAAAAAAAGCCGTGACTCAGCGGGTGCTGCCAGGTGGGGGGGGCAATCCCTGCTGCCCCCCACTGCCCCATGCTGTGTGGGGGGCCCTGCACAAGCCCCCTGACCCCCCCTTCTCGCTCCCCCAGCCCCACCACGAGTGCCCCACCCGGGCCAGCTCCAGCCCTTTTCTTTTTTGTTAAAAACTCGAAAACCCCCCTGGACTCACAGCTCCTGCTGGTGGGGGGGTGATCCCTGCTGCCCCCCCACTGCCCTGTGCCATGTGGGGGGCTCTTCCACAGCCCCCCTGAAGCCTGGAGGCTACTGCAAGAGCAGTGAGTCCTGGGGCTTTTCTTGGGTTTTTTTGCCTTAAAGGGCCGGAGCTGGCTCAGGCAGAGCACCTGTGGGGTGGCTGGGGGAGCAGGCGGGCATTGAGGAGTCTCATGCAGAGCCCCCCATGCAGTGTGGGGTAGTGGGGGGAAGCAGGGATCTCCCCCTGTCTGGCAGCACCCAGTGAGCACCAGGGCTTTTTTTTAAAGTACCAAGCTGGGGCTGGCAGGAGCAGCCATGAGGGGGCTGGAGGAGTGGGAGAGGGTCAGGGGGAGCTGGGGGGGTGAGAGATCTGGCAGGAGTCCCCCCATAGTCCCCTCCCCACTCCCTCCTCTCTTGCCCCTAGTACTTACCAGTTCGGAGTGGCTGCAGCTCCCTGGTGCATCCACCATGGACTGCCCAAATCATCAAAGCTCTCCAAAACTTTTCTAAAGATTCGGAGATCTTTGATTTGATTCAGACATTTAAATTGGTCCTCTGATTTGATTCGGATTCAGAGATTCAGCCACTGAATCGGCCAAAACTTCTCGGAATCGAATCACCACCCTAAGCTTGGCACAGCCCTATTGGCTACACCCTCTGCTCCCAGCCTCCTCTGTGCCATGGAAGCAGCAGCCAGGGACTTTTTTAAAATCACTCAGTCAAGTAACAATCTTCCTTCTCCCCTCTCTGCCCCTCTGTGCATGTTTCCCTTCCCTCCTTCGTTCCTTCCCCTGCCCAGTGCTGCTGCTGTCCCCAGCTGACATGAGTACCGATGGAAGACTCCAGAGCTGCTTCTGTCCTGCTCCAGTTGGCCTTCATGTGGAGCTAGACTTGGTCAGAAATAAGAGGAGCAGCAGCAGCAGGTTCCCTTCCCCCTTTCTTGTTCCTTGGCTGGCAGGAAACATGGGCAGGGAAGGGGAGATGGCATGGCAGGGCAACATGCCCATCACAGCTGCTTCCCCAGATGAGTGCACACCCCATAGAGTCTTGCTCTATGGGGCAGCCAGAGATAGCAGCAGTGGTGTGTAGGGGAGAGCTACCATACAGCATGGAGGGAAAGCGAGGGAGGAATTCTTACTCAATTTGGGGACTTCAAGTCCCCAGCTGCTGTTCCTTGGTGGCATTGACTAAGGTGTCTGAACCTCTTCCCCCGCTTTGAATCTACCCCTCCCCTGCCTCTGCTTACCCCCAGGTGTAAGCTGCAGAAGTATCAGAGCTGCTCTACCTTAGCTGTGGTGCCTGATGCCCCTGGAATCTGTTTTGGGAGCTGATAAGACTTTAGAGAAGATGCCAAAGTCTACAAAATGGTGCATGACTATTACCCAAATCAAAAGTGATGTATGTCTGAGCCCCTTTTCATGAAGGCAAATCTGTCAAATTTGGGGTATGCCTTTCCACGTTTCATTTTGCTGATCCTCTCTGATCTCTCAGGATCACCATGTGCTCAGAGAAAGAAATGGATTCCTTCTGGATGACAGGTGGCAAAAAAAATGAATTCAGGTTTCATTGGACCAAGACATAGGGAGTGAGTGAGTGGGAGCATGGCTGGGACTCTTACCTAAGAGGTGGACTCTTCTAAGTCTTGTCCTTGCACAAAGGGCTTCATTGTTGGTTTTCTTTCTAAATGATTCTCTCTGCTAACAAGTTATAGGAATGGTATAGGAAAGAAAGGGAACAAGACATGAGCATCCAGCCAACACATATATTGAAATATAGAAAGAAATAGCTTTAAAAAGGGTAGAGGATTCAAATTATTAGTATGTGTTAAGAGAGAAATCTAATCCTGGAATTGCAGAAATCAGCTTCTGAAAAGGAAAGGATCAAAGAAATTGGTAGTACACTGATACCATTTCCTCGATGTCCACATATACAGCAAAGAAATAGAGAGCTGGACTCTGAGAACCCATTTGACAAAGGTCTAATATAAATAAAGGGACTGAGGTTGGGTTAAGAGGAACTCATTGGGGTGGAATTCAGCATTTGCTAATCTCATGTGAACAGCCTCTGATCTCCTGTAGGGGGATAAGGACTCAAAAGCAGAGGACGAATTTGCTGAACCCATATAACCCACCTCCCAGCCCCAAAACAAAACAAAAAGACCCCAACCCAAATCCCCAAACCGCCAGAATTTGTAAATGCCAGTTGACACTAGCCAGCATCTTCTCCATCAGGAAGGCTGAGATTGTGAAACTGTCATAAAGAGACTTTTAGAAATCAGTTAACTCCTGCCATTCCCTTAGACCATTGTTCAAATACAATATTTACTCTACCTACAAGCCAATTCCTAAAAGCAAATCTCTAAATATAATTTTCTAGCTATCAGTGGACACTGGCCAGGCTCTTTGAGCTCCTAGAGAAACTTGGACAAGGAAGAGATAAGACTCATTTTAAGCACTTCATTTTTTTCTTTTTGTTTAAAAGCCACTGAAAGTTTATGTGATGGTCCTCAAGGGGCATGTCTACAAGTACTTTTACGCGTGCCTAAACTTAATGTGCATTTGCCTAATGTGCGTTAAGATGATTTAGATGTGTGTCTACACATGTATGTGCTAAGGCACATTAACGTAGTGTAAGGACCAATTTGGGATTCAAGTTAGTCCCAAGTCAGTCAACATATACAGCGTCAATGCACAGTAGTGCGTCTACATGCGTGTTAAGGCGCTTTAGCTATTTGTGCATAAATTTGTCACCTGCTTTTGCAGGTATCAGATTTAAGTGTGAATAGCCTAAAACCACCATTTTAATCACACACTTGCTTAATGCACCTTAAATCAAGCTAAAGCACCTTTAATCAGCATGTGTAGATGCACCCAAGGTACCATGTTTTGGACTGACTACACATCCAGGTATACGCTAAATGACAAATGTTTAGAATGAATGGTGAGACAGTTATTTCTTACCTAGTCTATGGCAGCAAAAATAATTAAACCTCCCAAACAAAGCAAGTGCTAAGGACTAATGCTGTTATAATCATGAGTTAATCTACCTATACCAAGTACCTGTCTGTCCTTCATAACTATAGCAAGTGAGCTCTCCATGACATTTATAATTACAGTTTATATATGTATTTGCCCCTTCCTGTGAGGGAAAGTAATGCTGTTATCCCCACTGTATAAATGGAGAACTGGGGTACAGAGAAGGATAGGATTGCTCTATGCATTATCTTTCCAGAAGGTGGAGGCATTTGGGCAATGCCTACCCATTGTCTGGTGGTTTGAATACTTAACTGGGAACAAGGAAATGTAGGTTCAAGCCAACTCTGAGTGAGAGAGACCTACAACCCAGGTCTCCTACTCCTTGTTAAGTGTCCAAAACACTAGGCTCCCTGGTAGAAAGGTGGGAAAGCCTTCTTCCAGCATTTCACACATGCTATTCTTGGGTTTTCCCCAACTAAAATTGTAGGATTTGTCCAGCCTTATGCATATAACTGGATGACCTCACTTCCCCGTGCAACTGTGAACCAGAGTGCAGTCTTTCTGAGCACACTCAGTAGGCTAGCTGGGGCAACACTGAATCAGGATCTGTATGTAGGTGCCATAACATGCAGTTACCCAGCACATAAAGTAAAGTATTAGTGAGCCTGAAGTGATTTGCCAAAGGTCATAGAGCAGGGGTGAGCAATTACTTGGGCAGGGGGGGGTCACTTAACGAATTTTTGTGAGCTATTGAGGGCGGCACACATAAAATGAATAGTGTTTAGCAACAGCTATACTTAAAACTTGTTTTGGCATTTATAGTATAAACTTTATGCTACATATACCACAACCAGTTTTCTGCAGAATATTACCATATTTCCACACACAATTCCAGAAAAAAGTTCCCAAACTGCCGCATAAAATTACAAGTTTTCTACATAAAAAGTCACATTTCCACACCTTTCCAGAAAAAGTTCCCAAATTACCACACAATTGGGTGTGTACCAGGATGCACTGCGTGCCCCATGTCTACCGCTACCTGGAGCACAGTGCACCTGCGAGAACGGTGAATCTGTGTGAGTGCAGTACGAGCAAGAGGGCTGGGGGCAGAAAGCATGCAGCTCCATGGAGGAGCAGTCTGTATTTGCCTGCTGCTCAGCTAAGACCCCCATTAACCAGGGGAAAATAAGGAGGGAAGTGGACAGAGGCTGCGTGTGGCAGGACTGCAGCTCATTTCCCCGTGGAACATTTTGCATTTACTTTGCCAGCCCCGTACATGCCAAAAGGCCCTTGGGCACATGCTGCTACTCTGCTGCTGCTGCACAAGGCTAGTGAAGATGGCGCCTGGAGTGCTGCTGCCCTGCTGGGGGCAAGGCCAGGGGTGAAATGTTTGGGCCCTGCTGCCCTCCAGTGATCAAGGGCAGGCATAGCAGCCAGAAGGGCCTCATGCAGGAGCAGTTCCCCATCCTTAATGTTGTTTCCACAATTAATCAAAATAACAACACTTACTAACATGCTAACAGACATGATACAGGTCTACCCAAAACTTATCCGTGGCCCAGATAGAATCAATTGACGGGCTGGATATGGCCTGCAGGCTGTATTTTGCCCTCCCCGTCAGAAAGGCAATTTTCATAAGAACAGAGAATGGAGCCTGGGCTTCCCTTCCCAAATTCAAGGGCAGCATTCCAGTTCTTGGACTATTGATTTTCCAAAAAGAGACAATATCATAAAAGAAAAGGCTTCCAAGTCAATATATTCAAAACAAACCTAAAGGAAGAGCTGACATGTTTATTACTTTCAAATGACAGTTAATGAAGTAATAGAGCTGAGATAATTGCATCTTTAGGATTCACGACCTCTAGAAAGAGTAAGATAATTACAGGCAAGAGCAGAAGCTATTTCCATATGTATCAGTCTCCTGGTAAACTAGCCAGGCAACAAGAAAAGTTAAGTAAGGACCCTTCCCTGGGCGTCTGTTTAGCTCTGATGCTCACTCACTCCACAGAAAACTGAGCGCACTCTGGGCAACCGTTAGAATTGCAACGCACCCTCTACCTGCAATACCCCCTCCAGCAATGCATTGCTCCTCCTTGCCCCTCCTACACAGGAGACTATGAAAGCAAAGGAGATTTGAAAGACACCATTCCTAAAAAATGGTTGATGTATGCCTATCATTCATACCAGTTTAAAATGATTTAATATCACACCACTAGTGAAATCTGCACATCTTTCACATGGAAAAAGGGTCTTAATATGTAGCTCAGCTGTAGAAGAAATGTTTCAATGGCACTGCTTTAAACTTGGATGTATAATCCTTACCTTTAGAAGCCTTTCTACTCTAAAGAACTTTCCTGAGAGGGACATTTTTGAGAAGTGTGTGTTCCCTGCCACCCTAAATGGAGATGCTGCGTAGTCAAAAAAGAATAATATGGCAAGGAATGACTACAGGATTGTACATTACCTCTGGACTACTGGAAGCCAAGAAAAAGTGCAGCAAAGAGTGCAAAAAGCCCAAATATTTTAAGCAAATATGGGCAGAAGGTTGATGAATCTTCTATAACTCGTGTTCTTGTGGGCTTCAGTGTCCGGTCCCACTGGGTCAGGATGGCATTTCTGGCTCCAGCCCATTTCCCTGGTCCAGCCAGGCGATACTGATAGTTGGTGCATGGCCCAAAGAAGATTTCCAGGGCCAGTTTTGGTTCTTTGAAGAAGAGGGCCAGTAAATTGGGTTTTGAGCCAATGAAGGAGGCAAGTTCATCAACATAGACAAGGCAATCTGTTTTCAGAACCTCGTCGAAGGAGAAACCAAACCTTAATGAATCAGAAAAGAAAGAAGAGGGATGTTACTGCCAGCTAATTAAATCCACATTGGGCTTTAGGGCAGCCCAAAGCCGTCTCCATTATAGATCTAGGGAATAGCTGCAGCACTGGTATCTGATTTCAGCTGCTTCCCATACTTCTAGTCAAAAAGCCTGAGGATGAATTGATTCAATCTCCTAAGATTAGTCTAAACTGCACAGATTGAACTGATAAGCAAATGAATAGACATTCCCTTCTGAGTCCAGAAATGCAGCCATATGCCTGCAGTGGCCCAGGGCAGGAGCTCGGGGGTGCTAGACCATGGCTGTCTTGTCGACTGGAGCAGGCAGCTTGGGCCAAGGCTAGCCCTCTCCCCATGATGGGGGATGTGCAAAGTATCCTGGGATGCTGAGGGACTTAGAGTTAACTTGAATTGGGAGAGGATCTGGGACAAACTGATTTAATCTAACTAAGTTAAGTCGGATACTACCTCCATCCAGGTTTATCTTAAACCAGTTTTGACCATTTTTGAAAGCAGTTTATGTGTATTGAACTTCTGTTGTGTTACAAATTTGAACTCATCTCTGATCACCTATACCAGTTTATGTATAATTTCTGTTCCTAGCCCAGATGGGAGTCAAAATCCTTCGCATTATGCAAAGTTGGCTTACCAGTGAATTTTGTTCTGCTTCTTCTCGGTGACCTCTTTCACCATGGTGGTCACTGGAGGCAACTGACAGAGGCCTAGGAAACAGAAAAGGGTTTCCCCGTTAAGGGCTTGCCTTCAGTAAGAGTTTCATGCGTCACCAGAAGGGGGTTTGTGGGGTGTCCTGCATGATTTCTTGAGTTTATTTAACTGAAGTGGCATGTGTAGTCCTATATAAAGGTAACATCAAACTGTATGTAACCTTATTGTACTTGTATGTATCTTAGTATTTGACATAAATGTAATTTTGATATACGTTTATACTCTAGCTAATGTTGTTTTAGTGGGGCAGCAATTAACTTAAATGATTCTCACTTATTCACACTTAGAAGAGGTAATCTCTTAGAATTAGCATTTGACAGGGCTTCTTTGACTCCTTGCCACCTGCCTATATGCTCTGAGGCATAGAAGCGAGGCTACGACCAGACAATGGTGAATTTACATTTTAAAAGCAAAAACTCTAATTGACATAACACCTTGCAACAGAGAGACTGAATACTGGATTAACAAATCTCCATGTCTGAAAGGATGCATTTATGCTCCTGGTCTTAATTAGGTCAAGAAAAATGTTTGCTTTAGCAAATAGGCACCTTTGGGAGGCAGGAAGTTACTGAGTCAGTGAGCTCCCTTTAGAGTCAAATAGGTAATATGTGTCAATAGCCAGGCAACTGTACTTAAGTCGGCCTTGAGAGCAGGCTTTGCCTTCAGTCTTCCTGGGCATTTTTACACGTGCTCTGAAGGTAGGGTGGCAGCACTTTAATAATCGCGGCTCTAATTAATGTGTGGACATTCCAGGGGTTAAAAGCTCCAGGAGTTACCTAAAACTATTGTGTAACCCTCTGATGTACAGCATAAGTGTAGTCACTCTTACTTTCAGAATGAAGTAGGGCTAACACTCTTACTGTGGCTTCCTAACTTTTTTTTAATCCTTTGAACCCTATTCTTACTCCACTGATGAGCTACAGTAGGCATTTCCAAGCGGAAAAAACAAAGGTCCTGAATTCTCTTGAGACAATATATTTGAGCATCTTCAAGAAAATTATTGCATCTCACTCTGGGGTATTTTGCTTGTTTTATGCAAAGGATTCCATTGATTTCTAAAGAGTACAGTGGAGAAATCAAGTGTGACACAACCTGATTTAGAAAGTCACTCAATAGGCATAATTCTTCTCCACAAAGAGAGCCCTGTGGAATCTGTACGACTGTGAGGTCACTCTCTCTACCATGTGTCTGAAACATACTTGGTTCCTTTTCCTTTTTCCACTACATAAAGAGCACACATCTAACCAACCTTCCTGCTACACCTACCCTTAAAGACCCGTGTAATCCAACGAGCTTGCATCTCCACAACAGGCATCACTGCACCAAAAGGCTTGATCAGGCCGACAATAGCAAGCGTGGGCTTCTCAAGATGAGGGTTAAATATATATTTGTACAGAGATGCCTGTTTGTTTTCCACTTTCAGGACAGATTCCTCCAGGAAAGGAAAAGAGAATGTGTATCCTGTGGCAAAGACAATGATGTCAATGGGCTCCTCTTCAGAGCTGCCCTGAAACACAACAGCGTTTTCCTTGAACTCCTTTACTTTTGGTCTTATTGTGATTTTCCCTGTGATGATACGGCTTGGCAAGTCATCATTCAACACAGGCTCCCGCATTACTCTTCTGTAGGGAGACAAATAGGAGAGTCAAGGTGCCCAAGAGAACCCAAGAGAACATCTGCTACCACTACATGCTTCAATAGAGAGTTAGAGCATGACTGCTCATCTACAGGTTACAGTGATGACCAATGTCATGTGATTTGGGATGGTGAAAGCAGTGCCCCATGTCTCATCCCATTTCAAATGAGACCCCAGAGGATTCCAATCTAATGCACGCAGAAGTGTCAAAAGTACATGTCATGAAGCTGTATCATCTGCCCTGCTGTGCTCTCTGCTGCATGCAGCATGTGCTGGTTCTGGTCCTGCACACAGCACATGGCATGTATAGCACAGGTGTGTGAGGTGGACACAGCGTGGGTTCAGTCTGGGGCATGTGCTGCATATAGCCCTTGCACTGACATACTGACACTGAGGCTGGTCTGGATCGGGCCCATAAAGAGGCTGCCCAGCTCAGATCCAGTGCTCAGGGCTGGTCTGACTTGGGCACAGTATGCCGCATACACCCTGGGTCAGTCCTGTGGCACTTTGTGCTGCACTGGGCTGGAGCTGGTGCACCTGCACCAGACTGGGCCTCTGTGATGGATCCAGGACTGGTTCAGATCATGCCTGAAGCCTGGGCCCCTACGCTGGTTCCAGTGTACACAGCCTGGCTAGTACAGGTGCTACATGAAGCCCATACTCCAGATGGCCCCGTATACTACACGTAGCAAGCAGGGCTGAAACCAGCCACACGCACTGCAAAAAACACATACAGAGTGTCCAGGATCCTGCACATGGGGCCAGTCTGTGGACCTTACCTGGCCTGCAGACTAGCTCCATGCCCCTCCTCCAGCCTGTTGTGCTGCATGAATCCAATACCCTTGACTTAAAGGAACCCACTCCTGCAGCCTGTTTGGTTCACACAGACATCACAGTCATCTGTCTTGTGTGCTATCTGGGCCACCAAAATTAATTTTACATTCACTTTTTATAAAAATAATCCCACTTTAATCTCCCAGCTGCACCTTAACAGGTTGCTGCAGGAGTGTAGTCATAGCAGGCATACCTAGCTCTTTGCAACAGGCTATTCAGAAGTGCTTCTCATCTGCATGATGCAAGTGAGGAGATTATCTTCTTCAGCTGGGCTATAAGGACCTTTTTGAATAGCATCCAGTGAGTGGATTTCATAGTTGGTAGGGTAGGGTTGGAAGGGACCTGAGCAGATCATCAAGTCTGACCCCCTGCCATGGCAGGAAAGTACTGGGGTCAAATGACCCGGGCAAGGTGTTCATCTAGCCTCCTCTTAAAGACCCCCAGGGTAGGAGCCAGCACCACTTCTCTTGGAAGTTGGTTCCAGATTCTAGCAGCCCTGACCATTTGCACTGGTCAGGGGCCAAGATCTTATCTACCTCAGTCCAGAGCGCACTTCCCCTCCATTCTCCAATGCAGAAACCAATTTATCATTACACTGAATAGAAATCCCTGAAGTACCTGTCCTGAGGAATCAGGCTGTAGTTTGCATGGTCAAACCACTGACTCATCTTGTTTGCAATCATCCACCCCAGGATGGGCCCTGGCAAAGAATTTCTGACCAGGTTCATGAAACGCGTTATGAACACCATGTCCCAGGGATAACCATTGTCAAAAACTCGACTCAGGGCCCATGCGCCTCGGCCAGTGCTGATCATCACCTAGAAGAGAAGGGAGCACCAACATTTTGGGGCAGTGAGAGGCTTCACAAAAGACAAGAGGAGATAAGCAAATAAGGGCAGGCTTAGGCTCCAAGTATGAGGAGATATGCAGATAAGAAGAGGCTTAGGCTCTCCCTGCCTGCCTGCTTTCCCACCCCCATTCCCTGCTCCCTCTGGAAGGAGATAAGCACTGTAAGAAATAAATTACTTTTTGATAATGTGTGCTGTTCAAGTCACAAGAGTTATGGAGGTGGTGTCTGGAATCTAATGAGGGGTGTCTTGAATCTAAAAATTTGAGAACCACTGCGCTAGCAGCTAAATTTCCTTCATAAAACTGATCCCAGAAAAAGGTTGTCCCCCTGACTTTGTAACACTAACAAATTTTTTTAGCTTCTCTTAGAAGTGTGAGGGAAAAGTGCAGAAGGACAGAGAAAAAGCCATCTTCACCTGGTTGTCCCACCAGTCATTATCTCAGACCACAGACCAGACCATGGGCGACTGGTGTTGCCTTAGTCAGGAGGGGCATGTGCCCCGCCCTGCAACCAGTTTCACTGCTTGGGAGGGGTGGGGTCCCCCTGCAGCAGATCTCACTGCCTGGAGGGAGTTTTGCAGCTATCAATGGATGCAGCCGCTTCTGGGAGTGGCTGCAGCCACTTCTGGGTGCAGCTGCAGTGATTGGCTGGCACTTGCAGGGGGGGCACCAGCACTCCTGCCTGCCCTCTCTGCCCATCACCTAAGTGGTGAGCACAGCCAATCAGGGGGTGCACTGGAGTTCTCGGGGGTGCACGTGCACCCTATATGCATTGCCACTGCACTGGAATGGTATATGTGGGTCCTTGTAAAATACTAGCAACCCTAGGGGCTGATAGCATTTGCCATCACCTCAGGTTTCTAGCAAAGCATTGTGAATACTTAGATATTTTCCTAAGACTTTGAAATGTAGCAAACTAGATTCTCTTGATAATTTCCTGTGTGCCACTGTGGCCTCTCAGGGCTTAATTACATGGAGGTGGCAGGGAGTCCTGGTACTGAGGGGCTTGAGTACACCCTGCCACCCTCTGTCCACTCCTGCCATAAGGCTTGTGGCTCTCCACTTGTCCCTCTGCCTGCTCTTGTGGCCTTTATCACCATTGTGCCTGAAGGAGTCTCACTGGTGAATGTCTCCACTGGAAGCACGTCTTTAGGTAGGTAGAGAATATATGGACAGGGTGCACCCAAACCCCTTGAAGCTGGGTCCTGGTGCCATTGCTGGCTGTAGATACATCCAACAATACTTCATTGCCCCTCCCCTCCAATTGAAAAGCAGTTGGACAGACTACCTTTTCAGCTACGCAACTGGCCTCAACTGCAATATCGACTCCAGAATTCCCCATGCCAACCACCAGCACTCTCTTCCCCTGAAATACATCTGGATGCTTGTAAAACCGGCTGTGAAAATATGAGCCTTTAAACTTCATAATTCCTGGAGAAGAAAGGGAGAAGATTACTTGTTGAATGATCTAAAGCATTTTTAAAAGGTATTGAATAGCAAGAAATCAGAGTCCAGCAGGACATATCTCAGAGTCCACTGATGTTAATGAAATTGTTTTCCTGACCAAGAGGTAAAAAATAATAAAAACATCTGGATGCTTGTAAAACCGGCTGTGAAAATAT
>NW_017728907.1:13852362-13854006 GCF_001723895.1 Crocodylus porosus
GGATAAAAGCCTGCTGAGAAGTGTTCCCCGGGGGCAGAGGGTTTGATCTTTTGTCTCTCTCTCTGACCCTATTTGCAAATATATACCTTTTGTATTGCTAATGGAGTGTGTCTGTGACTGAGAGTTTTTTTCCACCTCCCGAGAAACGAACCATAGCAGATTTCTGCAACAATGTGACCAGCCTCAACTGCAATGGCTGCAGACAGCTTCAGAACTGGCCGATTGGGTGAAAATCTGAATCTTCGTTGCATGAGGGGTCAGATGGAGACATTTCAAAACAGCGTCTTCTGTAACTTCCATCTATGCTGTCTCCCAGACTGTCACTGTTTTCAGAATTGGGTGGGGGGAGGGACAGGGAAAAGAGCAGATGGAGTTCAGTCTGGATTTTTTCCAACCCTGGCTGGAGGGTGAGGCAGGTGTGTTGGAGCAGCTCCATAACGTGGGGAGGGGGCTTCAATTCATCCACCACACCCTCTAGTGCTGGCTGGGGAAGCCCTAGAATGAGCTCCCTCTCTTTTCCCCACTTGCCATTCTGAAACAGGGGCAGGCTAGGAGAGAGGAGGGGCCATTGTTAGGGGAAACCGGCTGCGGACTCCCAGCCAGCAGCTAGATTCCCCTCCCCCAAAAAACCAACAGTGAACTTCTGTTTGGTTTGGGGGCTGGTTGTAACTCAGAATGCTATTTGCAAAGTGCTGTCAGTTACAGCCGGAGCTGCACTTCTGTCTGTACCGTTTATGCCAAGTTGGGGAGGGAGGGAAGGAAGAGAGGGAGGTAGCACTAGGAAGTGATCAAATGATGGAAAATCAAAATGAAAAAAAAAAGGGGGGGAAAATAAAGGAGCGTGTTCAATAAAACTGCAAAGACACATACAGCTACCCCAGCTGGGGTATTGGGGGCAGCCAGGTCAGGTCTGAGACAAGGGGGCTTCCTTCGACTACCTCCCACCAGCTCCCACCATGGTAAAGCTGAGCTGGCAGCTGTTTGCTGCTGCTGCCACTAAGAGGCTCAAGGCCTTATGGGCCCTGCCTGGCTCTCCCAAATTTCCCAGCTGGGGTACCTGGGGGGCTGTGAGGCAGGGGGTGCTCCTCTTCCCCATCCTTGCCCAAGCCTCTTGACAGGCACAACGTGTAGCTGCCGGCTTGCTATGGCCAGAGCTGGGGAGGGGTGGGGACAGGACTGGAGAGAAGGTGGTTTGGCCAGGGCTGGTTCAGGCAAACATGAGCTGCCCTGACCCAACAGGTGAATGGCTGTCTGTTGGGTCAGGGTGGCAGGGGGTTCTAACTCATGGCATTTTGTGTAAAGCACCATAAGTTAGAGTGCCTCCACTAAATGTTTCATAGTTTCATAGTTGGTAGGGTTGGAAGGGATCTAAGCAGATCATCGAGTCTGACCCCCTGCCATGGCAGGAAAGAGTACTGGGGTCTAATGACCCCAGCAAGGTGTTCATCTAGCCTTTTCTTAAAGACCCCCAGGGTAGGAGCCAGCACCACGTCTCTTGGAAGTTGGTTCCAGATCCTAGCCGCCCTGACAGTGAAGTAGTGCCTCCTAGCCGCCCTGACAGTGAAGTAGTGCCTCCTGATGTCTAGCCTAAATCTACCCTCTGCCATCTTGTAACTGTTATTCCTAGTCATTCCTGGTAGTGCT
>NW_017728907.1:13854273-13873884 GCF_001723895.1 Crocodylus porosus
GGAGTTCCGCAGCCTGTAGGTATGGAGCTAATTGTTCCTCCCCAGGTGCATCACCTTGCACTTGTCGGTGTTGAATCCTATCCTATTCTCATCCGCCCACCCTTGTAACCTGTCTAGGTCTGATTGCAGCCTATTCATCCCTTCTAGCATACCCACGTCCCCCCACATCTTAGCAAATTTGAACAGGGTGCTATTTACCCTTCCTCATCCAAGTTACTGATGAAGATGTTGAATAATGCAGGCCAGAGGACCGAGCCCTACGGAACCCCACTGCCCACATCCCTCCAGGATGAGAAGGACCCATCCACTACCACCCTCTGGGTGTGGCCCTCCAGCCAGTTGGCAACCCATTTGTGTCTACACCACAGCCCCCCAGTTTCTTAATGAGAACGGGGTGAGAGACAGTGTCGAAGGCCTTCCGAAAGTCCAGGAAGACTAATATCCACTGCCACCCCTGCATCTAAGGATTTGGTGATCTGTTCATAGAAGGCCACCAGGTTGGTCTGAGAGGACCTGCTGCTAATGAACCCATGTTGGTCGGGTGGTCTGTAGTAGACCCCCACCATTAAATCTCTTTCCCCTCGACTGCCTTGTATTCTAACCCAGAGCACTTTAGAGTGCCCCTTCTCTGATTCTTTGCTAATTGACGAGGATGTGTATTCTTCCTTAATGTAGAGCGCCACCCCCCACCTTTCCTCCCTGTCCTGTCCCTCCTGTACAGCCTATAGCCCTTGATATTCACTCCCCAGTCATGTGTTGGGTCTCACCACATTTCAACGAGCCCCACTATGTCTGGATTGGTGTCAGCTAGCAGGAGGGTAGTTCCTCTTGCTTGTTTCCCATACTATGAGCGTTTGTGTAGAGGCATTTGAGGCCTTCTGAGGATGAGTACACTGGTCCCCTACTTTCAGCATTACCCTGGCCCCTGTTGCTTACTTGCATATATGTTCCACTCGTCAGTTTAGGCTGGGCTGTACTTGTGGGTGTTGCTTGGTTTGGCAGTCCAAGGCTTCCTCTGCCCTTGTCTTCCCCTTTCCCCAGTGAGCCTAGTTTAAAGCCCGCTCGAGGAGATCCGCCAGCCTAGAAGAAAACACACACTTACCTTTAGGGGAAAGGTGGAGCCCATCCCATCCGAGCATGTCTCTTGTTGTGATGTGCGGGTCGTTGTCGAGGAAACCAAAGCCCGCCTTGAGACACCATTCCCGAAGCTGTCAATTGGTCTCTGTGATGCATGTCGCATGCTGTTTTCCACGTCCACTCACTGGTAGGACAGAAGAGAAAACCACCTGTGTGCCTATCTCCTTCAGCATGTGGTAGTCCGCCATCAGGTGATCAGGGCTTCTCCTGGCTGCATCATTAGTACCCACATGGATTAGGAGCATGGGGTAGTAATCGGTGGGCTGGATCACGGCCTGGATCATCCCCTTCATATCCTGAATCTTTGCTCCAGGTAGGCAGTAGACCTCATGTGTCAAGGGGTCCTGGCGACAGATGGGGCTCTCTGTACCTCTCAAGATGGAGTCGCCTATTATGATCACTTGACGCTTTTTCCTCCGTGCCTGCTTAGCTCCTTCAGCCTGTTCAGAGCGTGGAGTGTGGAGTTGCCTCCTCTCCCTCCTCCTCCAGTGTTGCCAGGGCCTCGTACCTGTTCTCCAGCCGGACTGGAGGGACTGGTACTGCTGTGTTACGAGCAGCCCTGATTCTGAAGGTGACCGTCTACCACTCTGCAGTGGAGGGCACTTCCCAAGGTGCTTCTTCTTTGGGTGTGTGGCCCTGCAGGGAAAGGAAATAGCCATCAATTTCTTCTCCCACCTCCCTGATTCCCCTCAGCCTGCTAATCTCCTCCTGGAGCTCCCGTACCTGCATCTCCAGGGCCCTAAGGCAGGTACCTGCAGGACAGGTGTGGGGGTCACCAATCCCTGCTCCCCCCGGCCTTGCTGGGAAACTCCCACAGGCCAGGGGATGGGGAGATGCCAGCCCCCCATGGGCTCTGTCTGGGTGGAGGCCTAAGATAAGCCCTGGGTAGGCTGCGCCCCCTGGGCAGGGGCCCTGGCAGCACTCGTGTTGACATAGGAGTTGCTGCTTGTTTATGGCTTAGTGCGGTGCCTTCGCCCTGCCCAGCAGGAATCTCCCTCCTGGCCCTTCCTGCTCTCCCGCTGGCGCAAACCTTGACGCAAACACTGGCGTGCTGTATTCATGCGGCGCGGCTCGGTAGTGCAGCTCCCTGCTGGCTCAGCTAAGAGGGATCCGGGGGGCTTCCCCTCCGGATCCGGCTCAGCTGCGTCCGGGCCCTCTGCCCACTTTACCGTAGGGGGATCAGCTGCTGCTGGCTCTGCTGGTGCTGTGTCCGCCTCCGCTTTGGGTCAAGTAAGGGGGCGCATGTGCGTGCGGGATACACGTGTGCCTGGATCTCTCTCCTCCCTTCTTCTGGCTACATCAAACCGTGGCTTTTAAAGGCCACAGTTTGAATTTCCCACCACTGCCTCAACAGCCAATCAGGTGCTCCGGTTTTCCTGGAAGTGCCTGCCCGCAGTCCTGCCCGCTACACTCCCCCGCTGGGGGGATCCGGTGCCTCCTGGGCCTGCTCCCCAAGGGGGACAGTCCCTGGCTTGGAGGGACAGTCCCCCCCTAGCCTACGTGGTGTGGCTCGGGAGCGTGGCTCCCTACCGGCTCAGCTAAAAGGGATCTGGGGGGCTTCCCCTCTGGATCTGGCTCAGCTGTGTCTGGTCCCTCTATCCACTTACCTTAGGGGGATCAGCTGCTGCTGCATCCACCTCGGGTCAGGTAAGGGGACACACGTGCGTGTGGGACACACGTGTGCCTGGCTCCCTCCTCTCCTCCCTGCTCCTGGCTCCCATTTATAAGCACTTCTAAAGGGAATAAGGTCATGTGAAGAACAGGAGAAACTGAGGCGTTTCAGGCAGGAATAGAATGGCCAGTTCCCCATCTCTGGAGGGAATTAAGGGGGAAAGGGCATCTCTCGTCTGAGCAGCCAGTGGGTACTACATATGCACTTGCAGGGGTATTTGAGACAGATGATGTTTTAGCCTTAAGCCCTCATCCACTTTGGAAGGAAGCTGCTTGTCTCCAGTGTCAAAAGCAGAAGGCAGGTACATTTCTCCAATTTATTACATTAGCAAATCCAATTTTTTAAAAAGCCTGTCTCATGATGTTTTGGAGTCTGACTTATGGCTTTTGAATGTGGGTTTCACTCTATTGCAGGGGGAAAAGAGGAGAGAGAGAGAAAGACAGAGAAAATCCTGGAGCTAGTAAGTGAGGTAAGAAAGAATGCGCTTCATAGAAAGACAAGGAAAAAGAAAGAAAAGAGGGAGATTACTGCCTAAGGAAGTTACTTGCTCAGAACAGATAGTAAAACTCAGAAAGGAGAGAAAAAAATGTGAAGGAAGTGGTAGGAAAAGATCTTTTGGTAGTAACATGCATCACATCAACAATGTCACTCAAGGACTCTCTCTCACCTCCTCCTACTCAGCAAAACTTAGGTATCCAAAAAAGGTAGCCTTCAAAAAAAAATCACTACTCCTATTAATGTTATGTATAAAGTATTCAAATATTGGATAGACACCTTCTGGAAGGAAGCCAGAAATAATTTACATTTTGTTAGAGATGTTTCATGCCTTTTTGAACATGTCCCAAACATCATGCCAAATATTTCCTGCAAACTTTGTAATAAAGAAGGAAGATACATGCTTAGAGGTCTCAGGAATGCATTTTATTGCTTTATTTGATCATCCTCCAGAACCTTATTACTCGCAATGCATCAAGCAAAAATCACAGCAGTGGTAGTAGCTAATATTCATTACAGAAGAGATGGTTTTCCAACATTTAGTTACCTTGAAGGGAGAATAGGTTTTTCACTTCCACATCCTCAAAAGAGCTGTGCTTATTTCTAAAGACAATTGCTTGGTATCACGGGAACTTATAGTTAACTCCCTTATTTTACTGCAAATGTATAAGTATCAGAGTTCAAGCAGAGTTAAAGTACAAACTTGCATTGGTTTAATCAAAACTGGTTTAGCTAAGCCAGTGCAAACATGTTGTTTCAGTTAGTCGTCTGATTTAGGTTCATTTAAATGTCTTCATTTAAACTAAATAAAGAATAAGCTACTCTCAAAACAAGTAAAAACTTCCAAACAGAAACTTGCATCATTTTCACTAACTTGGTTTAAATTTGCACCTTCATTTGGTATAAACTGCTGCATGGACAAGGGCAATGTTGCTGTAGATACTGTTCTTACTTTCCTAGCTTTGAAAGTTTTGAAATCTCAAAAGAATGTAGAATTAAAAAAAAATCACATTGAAGGTCTTTAAATTATGAAGGTAAAAAAAGAAGGAACTAACAAATGCATTACCCATTCGTTGGCCAAGACAGCGATTTGCAAAGAGTGGGGGGAAGGTTTGTTTGTGTTTTGGTTTGTTTCTTGCAAAAGATTTGAAAGAGAATCTACGTATAATTTTGCTAGCTCCATATGTGTATGTATATGTATATGTATATGTAGCACTTAGGAAGGTCTTTAACACTTTTCTCTCCTCCACCTTCTGAACATAACTTAGCATTCTCTCTGTCTCCCTCCTTTCGTATATGATAAAAGTGGCATAAATGGCAGCAGTTATCAAAGCCAGTGAGCATTTTATTGAAGATGGTAGCTGTAAGCAAATAATCATAAATAGCAAATGCTTTCAAATCAGTGTTCTTTGGTAATATTCATGGTGTTGAAAATAAGTCAGAGCTTTCAGCAGCAAAAAGGTGATAAAATGTACTTACATCATCAGGTGCAGATATCAATTTTAAAATGAGCTTGTTTAAAGCAAGTGCACTCTTCAATAATGTTTAACCACTCTTTCTTTTCACTTCAAAAACAAAGCATTTCAACTCCTTGAGTATCTTGGACTCATTTGGGCCCATGTTTTACATTCCTGTCTTTCAAAACATCTGCAGACTGCCACAATCTCACCTTTGCAAACAGGTTTTCAGACTGAGTTAACACTATACAACTTTTCAAGGTGAAAGTAATTTTGTCACTTTATGAGCAACTGTAGACATAAATTTGTACTGAAATAAATCTCCCGTCTCAACCTTGACTAGAACATCACTACTACAACACTCATAAAAATATAGCTTTTACTGTAGTCTTTGAATCAGAGTCTTTATTGAAGTAAATCAGCCTGAATTTCAGTGCAATTTTGCTATGGTGATTTATGCTAGCTGAGATGCTTGTTTTTATCTTGCTGATTTTTAATTGTATCCTTTAATTAGTAAATAAAAGGCAAATTCATCAGCAGCCCAGGTAGCTGACAACTTTAAAGAGGCTAGGACAGTTCACAGGGATTTTAGGAGCTTTATGCTCCTATTTTCATTCCAAATTTTACCTTAAATAAGAAATAGATATTCTGGGAAATGAAAATAGTATTACACTACAGGCTAATCCACAGACACGCCATTTTGCACTAGTTTAACTATGTTGGTCAGAGGAGTGCTTTTTTTTTTTAAATGGAAAGTTATTGCATACCAGCACAAGACCTGGTATGGATGCCATTATATCAGTACTTAAGTGCTTATACTGGTATAGTTAGTTTTCCTTCTCTTATAGACATAAACTATTTGGGTACAAGTCACCTTTGTGCTAGTAAAAATACATCTACTGATATAACTATATTATGATAATTAAAGTGGTACTGCTTGTGCACTGAGTAGTTATACGCTATGGAATAAAACTCAAACCTGCAGAATAAGGTTAGGCTGACAAAAGGATTTCCTCAATTTAAATGGGAGTGGCTTAGCTAACTTCCTCAGTCTGTTTTGAAAAATCTCAACTCATAGCTTCACTGAAGAAGTTCAATCACCTAATCTGATCTAAAATGGCAATGATGAGTCCCCACAATATTCACTGGAGCCATTCAGAAGCTGGAAATGTTCAGCACCTCTCAGAATAAGCCCCATAGGGTGCTACATGGCAAAGAAGCTGTTATTTTTGAAAGGCAAGAATTCTGTGTAGGAAAGAGCAGTATGTTACATCTGTGAGAACCTACACGTATAAAGATATTAGGATTGCTGGAAGCCAAAGAAAACAGCACTCAAGACAGCAAGAAGACCAAGCATCATGAACAAATAGGAGATTGAGGAATGATTTGAGGAACTGTGCACAACTCGAGTTTTTGTGGGTTTGATAATCCTCTCCTTGCAAGTCAGGATTGCATTTCTGGCTCCATCCCACCTCCCTGGGCCAGTCAAGCGGAACTGGAATGGACTGCAGGGGCCAAAGAAAATTAACAAGGCCAGCCTGGGGTCTGTCAGAAGTAGTGAAAAGATTTTCGGTTTTGCACCAGAGCCTTCTGCAAGCTCATCCAGATACTCGATATGATCCGTTTGCAGAGTCTGGCTCCGGCTGGTACCAAACCTTAGAGAGAAAAGAAAAATGCTTCACATATCATGATTATTAAATGATTAATGTAACTTGACCCCAATATGCCCTTTTCACACAAAAGCAAAGAGTTAGTATGTAGAGAATTACAATGGAAATCCAGAATGTTGCCAGCATCAACAATACTATGTATACTAGAAAAGAAGGCCAAATCACATGGACAACTCTGTTCCAGAGAATAGTATCTGTCTCTGTATGTCGAAGAGATGATATACTACAGCCATATCAACCTATTGCTTAAGAGCAGATAGAACAAAATATATTACGTCTGCAACTCCAGAAGAGATTAAGAGATTGGAGTCAAGCTATTAAAAGCATTTTAGGTAGACTTGTGGGTGCCTGCAGCATTGTGGCTGAATTATAGTTGTCTTCATGGTTTGCCCAAGAAGGTCTTATGAAAGCATTAATTGCTTATAACATACAGATTTTAATGAAGCTAAGGTTTCAAGATCAAATTAAGTCAAACTGTAAATGGAAGAGTGAGATGCTATTATGCTTTTTTGCAACCAAATGGCAGTTTTGCAGTCTTGTAAATGACCTTTTTGGCACTTGTACACAATGTGTGATTCTGTTACCCATGCAGTATGAACAAATGCTTGTGCAATACATTAAGCGCTAGTTGTGCTGGTATATGACTCCATATGCATGGCACAAGTCCCAGAAAAAAAACAGTCCTGCTGCATGAGCACCAAAACTGCAATGTAGGCACACACAGAGTGCACTTTAATGCACATTATCCTATTTTAATGCGGATTAAAGTGTCACAAAAAGTGCTCTTTAGCTAATGCACATTAAAACAGGATAATGCGCATTTTTCTGGTTTACCTCACAATGGAGGTACTAGATTTAATACACATTACCTAAAGTACATTAATGAGCATACAGGCACTCCCAAAGGGTAATAGAATTCCTCTCTCATGAGAGTACAGTTCTGATATGGGGAATCACTAAGAAACACTGACCTGAAGCAGAGCCTTGTGTTTAACATGTTTTGGTTTATGGGTGTAATCAAAATTTTTGGTTTCAGGATGTAATCAAAAGGTGTATTAACATTAAATATTGTTATCACTGTTAAAATTAAATGTATACTGTTGCTAAAGTGCTGATGCATATTGGCATGTTTAAGATAACAGGCTTAAGTAAGAAGAATAAAATACTATAAAAATGGATCTTATCTGAGATCAGGGATTTGAAATGCATCCTGGCAATTGGGAATCCTTTCTAATTACAGACTATACAGGTCAATCAGCTGTGTTTCTTTTATTTATTTATTTGTTAAGGTAATTGCTAGTATGATTTGATTCTGCCATAACCACATAAAAATTCTAAATTGTCGAATAAAGATCATCTAAGAATTCTTTATATTTCTTTAAAAAAAGATAAAATAACTGGAATCATCTAAAAAAAAAAAAACACATATAAAACCTTCCCTCCAAATAAACTCCAACCCCTTACTTGACCCAAATAAAACCCCCCCACCCCCCAGCTCAAAACAAGCAAGCAAGCAAGCAACAAGAAACAAAAATCTATAGGCCCAAATCGGCTATTAGGTAAAAGTGCCAAGAAGCCCTGCTGAAGTGCACCATATATAGACGTGGGGTGAGCTGGGTCAAACTGATGTGGCTCCTCTTTCGGTAAAGTGCTGTCGTTTCCCCTCGCCTTCCCCCCACATCTGTTAGTGGCCTATGTATGCAAATCACATCTACCCTAACAGGCTATTTGCATATGTTCTGGCTGTAATTCCATACACAGCAGTATGTACAATAGGGGTGTGCGAAATGGGTCATATTTGATTCAGATTCAGATTCAGCCTGAATCTGGGACAGTGATTCAATTCGTTGATTCAGATCTCTGTCCCCGATTCGATTCAGCTGTGTCCCAGGGAAAGAAGTAATGAAGAGTACTTACCGGCAGCACGAGATGCAGCACAGAAGGGGCGGACTGAAGAGCCTGCGTGGCTCATCAGCTGCCTCTTTATTCAATTACAGCTGGCCGATGACGTCAGCGTCAGACACCGGCCGGCAAAAAAAAAATGGCAGCCGGTTCTGTGGAGGAAGAGGGCAGCACGAGAGAGGAGCTGCAGCCACTGCAGGGAGTGGAAAGGATCCTCCCCATGGGACCTGCGGAGCCTGCTAAGCTGGGGCGGACGCTGGCAGGGCAAGGTAGAGCACCCAGATAGGAGCCCGCACGGGACAGAGAGGGAGCGACAAGCACGCCGGCCACAGAGATGGAGCTAGAGCTGCACCTGGAGGCTGAGCTGACCCGAGGTGGGAGTGTTGCAATGACTGGGGCGAGGAGGAAACTACGCCGGGGGAGAAGACCCTGGGAGAGCCCTGAGGGGTTTATAGTCGGGTCGGGTATCGCTGCCAGTCCCAGCTGGGTTGACAGGAGGACAGGAGTGAATACCGGGGCGACAGGTCAGGACTAAAGCAATGCCCCCAGCTAGAGTCCAGGGAAGGATAGTAAGGGGGCAGGGTGCAGCCACGACAGGCAGTGGATCTTTATTTTGTGTTTTGTTACTATGTTTTATTTAGTTGCCCTGTGCAAAAGGGAATAGAGGGAGAGTGCAGTTACCCCAAGGAACTGGGCTAAGGAGAAGCCTCAGAAGGTTTACCTTTTTTGTGTTTCCCCGAAAAAAGGGGTGGAGGCAAGGAGGGCCAAGGGAGTAGGCCCATATGGGCGAACGTGGTTATAGGCCATGGGCACCTAGACACCAAGTCGGAAGGAGTTATCCCACCGGAGGGGATGAAGCCAACAGATGGATGACTCACTGAAGGAGGCGTGAGGCGAGTCTCTAAGGTGCTTGCCGTCTACCACCAGAGCGGAGCCTGAGAGCAGCTATTTGAGGCCCGGTGGTCACAGGCTGAATCCAAATCTGAAGATTTGATGCTGATTCAGAGAAACAGAGATTTGGCCACAAACACAGCTTTAAATATTTTTTCTACATACCTTGAGGTACCAGCACAGCTTGTGAATGCTGTAATGGTGGGGCAGACGAAGCATCCCACAGGAGCATGGGGGGAGGGTGTGCCGTGTCCTCCATGGTGGACCCCCACTTCTGGGTCCACTGCCGAGCACACTGGGGGGCCCCCCGTGCCTTCACTAGCTTGGTGATCAGCTGTGGAGGGACTCTGGGTACCCCCCCAGACCCAGGAGGCACCAGCCATGGATCCAGGGGGTGGGGGGCCTGCATATTCCCCGGCAGACCCAGTACTTCTGTCCACTTTCAGATCTGCTATCGAGCATGCTGGGGACCCCCCTGTGCTCCTGTGGGACTCTTCATCCACCCCACCATCTCAGCATTCACAATCTGCCTGGTACCTTGAGGTACGTAGAAAAAACATTTAAAGCTGTGTCTATGTCTGAATCATTGAATCTTTCCGAATCTCTCCAAATTGATCTGGAGGGTTCTGATTTGATTCAGAGAGATGAAAGGGTCTTCTGATTTGGTTCGGATTTGGGGATTCGGCCACCAAGTGGAGCTGAATCTCCACCAAATCAAATCAGCGACCAAGGCTTCATATAGCCCTTGTGTACAAGTCTTTTGCAAACAATTCCTTGTATGCTATTCTGAAAATCTGGCCAAATAGTAACAACTCTAAGAATCACAGTCTCCTAACTGCCAGAGATGGAGGGACAAGAAAAGCTATTACATAAATTCCATCTTCTTGCAGGGTGCACTTTGCAGTGATTTAAAGGTTACACTACACTACACTTCAATTAAGGTAAATAATTGGAAATCTTTTCAAAAGACAAACATCTCTTAAAATATTTTGTGAATTTCCAGAAGGTTAATATTATTCTTAATTTGGCACTTGGATACCACAGCAATGAAGACTATTTAAAAAACAACCACCGCCCTCATACAGTAACAATCTTTTCAATCTGTTGAGTATTTGACACTTGTATATACCGTTAAATTTCTCCTCAACTACTGTATAGTTGAAGCCTCATTTTTAGGGGAATAAGGAAATATTTTTAATGCAACTAAGGAAGCTTGATCATCTCTCTCTCCTTCCCTCTAACAATGACTCTCTGATGAGAAAAAACTGTGAAATTCTTAAACAACATGTACATTCTTGGTTGAAGATGTGCAATTGACAAAAAAGGCATGTGATACAAGGCTGATTGATACAGTACTCAACATGTATCAAACAGAATAGGTAGGGAAATCCTCTACCACTTTTACATAAGAGGAAAAAGGACAGAAATTAGAGATTGGGTTAAAGTAGAGGACAGAAGCATCATGGGACTGGAGGCCTTTGGAACTGGAGGAGGAGTTAAAGGAAAGATAGTTTTTTCTGGAATCCATTTGGAAAGGCTTTAGGTTTTCCTTAGGATGCCAGAGTGAGGTGACATTTTGTTATTACAAAACGTGAGTATTTTGGAAAGATGCTTATCTCATTGTCTCTAGTAAGTGAACATGTAAGTTAACTAATTCACATGGCCTATTTTTAGAAAATCTGGTAAGTACTGAGGCTGTTAGACTATCCTAAGCTTGAATGTTACTGAGTGAGTCAAAAGGCAGCTGTGCAGATCTTTTCCAGGTGCTAAGATCAATTCACTGTTACAGAGATTGAAGGACTACAGAGGTGATATTGGCATATGGGAACAGGAACCTCTGCAACCATGGTTAAAATATTCAGTAGGCCTGTACAAAGCAGCTAATCTTTGCTTCAGATTCAGCCGATTCAGGGGACAGTGATTTGATTTGAATCCCTGTCCCAAATCACTCTGACCCATCACCTGCCTGCTCTCCCAGCTCCCAGCACTTTGAAGAAAAAAACCCCAGGGGTGGGGGGCAGCGGGGATCATGGGGGGCAGCGGGGATCGTGCAGTCCCATGCTGCATGGGAGGCTCTGCCACAGGCTCCCCGACCCCCCACCCCTGCTGTTTTAGCCACCGCATGGCTGCCCTGCCTGCCCCAGCTCCTGGCCCTTTGAGAAAAAACAAAACCAAAAACCCCTGAACTCACCAGTTCCTGCCTGGCGGGGAGCAATTTCTACTGCCCCCCACTGTGTAGGGGGCTCTCCATGAACCCCCCGAAGCCCTGAGGCTGCTGCAGGAGCCAGTGAGTCGAAGTTTGTTCGTTTTTTTTTTTTTCCTCTAAAGGGCTGGAGCTGGGGCAAGCAGGGATAGTGTGCAGGTGTTGGGGGACTCGTAGTTTCATAGTTTTATAGTTTCTAGGGTCGGAAGGGACCTGAGAAGATCGAGCCCCTGCCATGGCAGGAAAGAGTACTGGGGTCAAATGACCCCAGCAAGGTGTATATCTAGCCTCCTCTTAAAGACCCCCAGGGTAGGAGCCAGCACCACTTCTCTTGGAAGTTGGTTTCAGAACCTAGCCACCCCGACAGTGAAGTAGCGCCTCCTGATATCTAGCCTAAATCTACCCTCTGCCAGCTTGTGACCGGTATTCCTGGTCACTCCTGGCAGTGCACGGGGGAACAGGGACTTCCCCAGTGCCTGCTGGACCCCTCTGACTAGTTTGTAACAGGCCGCTAGATCCCTCCTCAGCCTTCTCTTGTGGAGGCTGAACAGGTTCATGTCCCGTAGCCTCTCCTCGTAGGGCCTGCCCTGCTGCCCCCTGCTCAGGAGAGTGGCCCTCCTTTGGACCCTCTCGATGCTGGCCACATCCCTCTTGAAGTGCAGCGCCCAGAACTGGACACAGTACTCCAGCTACAGCCTGACCAGTGTCGCATAGAGGGGGAGAATCACCTCCTTGGACCTACTTGAGATGCATCTGTGGATGCATGACAAGGTGCGGTTGGCCTTCCTAACTGCATCCCCACACTACCGGCCCATGTTCATTTGGGCATCAGTGATGACTCCAAATCCTTTTCTGCCTCTGTACTGACAAGACGGGAGTTCCCCAACCTGTAAGTATGGCACCGGTTGTTCCTTCCCAGGTGCATCACCTTGCACTTGTCGGTGTTGAATCCCATCCTATTCTCATCCGCCCACCCCTGTAACCTGTCTAGGTCCAACTGCAGCCTATTCATCCCTTCTGGTGTGCCCACATCCCCCCACATCTTAGCAAATTTGAACAGGGTGCTATTTACCCTTCCTCATCCAAGTCACTGATGAAGATGTTGAACAGTGCAGGCCAGAGGACCGAGCCCTACGGAACCCCACTGCTCACGTCCCTCCAGGTTGAGAAGGACCCATCCACTACCACCCTCTGGGTGTGGCCCTCCAGTCAGTTGGCGACCCAATTGACTGTGTAGGTGTCGACATCACAGCCCCCCAGTTTCTTAATGAGAATAGAGTGAGAGACAGTGTCGAAGGCCTTCCAGAAGTCCAGGAAGACTATGTCCACTGCTACCCCTGCATCTAAGGATTTGGTGATCTGTTCATAGAAGGCCACCAGGTTGGTCTGAGAGGACCTTCCATTGATGAACCCATGTTGGTTGCCCCTAAGCATAATTTCCCCTGCTGGCCCCTCGTGGATATGCGCCAGAATAATTTTTTCAAAAAGCTTGCCTGGAATCGAGGTAAGACTAATTGGCCTATAGTTTCCTGGGTCCTCCTTCCTCCCCTTTTTGAAGATGGGAACAACATTGGCCCTATTCCTGTCCTCTGGCACCACAACAGAGCACCATGAGCGCTCATAAAGCCGTGCCAGGGGTCCTGCAATGACCTCAGCCAATTCCCTCAGTACTCTAGGGTGGAGATCGTCCGGACCAGCTGATTTGAATACATCTAGCCCTTCCAGAAGTTCCCTAACTAGTTCCTCGCTAACCCTTGGACTAGGTGTGCCTTCCCTGGGATCTAAGGGGGGCCCAGAGCGGGGGTGACTGTTCCGGTCCCTGCTTAGGAAAATAGAAACAAAGAAATCATTAAATATGTTGGCTTTGTCCTCTGGCGTGACGACCAAATTTCCTAACATGTCTTGCAGGGGCCCCACATTACCTGGAACCTTCTTTTTGTCCCTTATATATTTAAAAAAGGACTTCTTTTTGTCCTTGATCCATGAAGCTTGTCCTTGGTCTTCCTGACCAGCCCCCCCTGCATCCTCGAGAAACTGCAGTACAGTCCTCCCTGGTGATGGCCCCTCCCTTCCATTGGGTGTATGCCCCCCTTTTAGCAAGGAGACATTCCCGGATGCTTTTAGTGAGCCATGGGGGCTTTTGTGCCCTCCTGCTCCCTTTGATCCATGTTGGGATTACCTCCCTTTGGGCTTGGAGGATCATCTCCTTAAGGGGCAACCACCCTCCTTGGACACCTGGCTCTCCTCCCCTCCGGGACCTCAGTGCTTCTCCAACTATCCTCCTTAGCTCACTGAAGTCTGCCCTCCTGAAATCTAGGGCTGCTGCCTTGCTGCAGGCCTTTGCCACCTTGCGCTGGATGGTGAATTCCGGCAGGTGTTGATCACTGTCACCCAGGTGGTCGAGCACCTGCAGCCCCTTCACCAGGTCATCACCCGTGGCCAGCACCAGGTCCAACAAGGCATCTCCCCTGGTGGGGCTGTGCACCTCCTGGGTTAGATAATGGCAGAGCTCCCCATACAGTGTGGGGCAGTGGCCTGCCAGCACCCAGTAAGTAGTAGGGACTTTTTTTTAAAGCACTGGCAGCTGGGATGGGTGGGGCAGCAGGCAGGGGATGGGGCCTGGCAGGGGTCTCTCCCATGGTCCCTTCCTCCAGCCTCCCCTCCCCCACCTCCTACTTACTAGCTTGGAGGCTGGGTCTAGCTCCCTGCTGCAGCAGGTGGGGACTGTCCGAATTGCCAGAGCTCTCCGAATCTTTCTCAAATCAATTTGGAGAGCTTTGAATCCATTTAGACCTTTTAATTGGTCCCTGATTTGATTTGGATTGGGAGATTTGGCCACTGAATCAGGCTGAATCTCCTCCAAATCGAATCAGCACTCGAAGCTTTGCACAGCCCTAATATTCAGCCTGGGGTAACACCTTCTGAAGGTCTGGCAAGCATAAGAGATATGGAGGTATCCCAAGTGCACAAGGCACTGGGAATGTGTGCCTACTTGTGACCTAGTAGAAGCTGGAGTATATTTTAAGCCCATGTATACCAGTCACAACTTTCAGAGACTTTGGACTGTTTGTTCTGAGGGGGAGCATAAAAGAAAAAAGATGCATGTTCTTCTATGTGTAAAAACTGCCTCTAGGCTGGACTGGAGAACAGCAATATCAGTAACAGGAGCTCTCATACCAGTGAATCCTTTTCTCTCTCCTCTTGAGAGTGTCAGTCATCATGGTGTTCTCTGATGGCAGTACACTCAGCCCTGGAAATTAAATGTAGTAAAATAAAATTACTAGTAAGAAAAGCCCCAAGTTCAGATTTGGTTTTAGAAAAATTAAACACTTCCCACTGTTTACTATAGAACTTTAAAAAGTGTGTCACTTTGCCATGATACATATGGTAAAGGGACGGTATTTTTCATTGCAACGCCCTGGCTTTCTTTTGGGTATTACGGTATTGATAAATTCACTTATTCTACCCTTATGAAAGAAGGAAAAAACATTCTGGGGTCATTAGATTCTTTCACAAACACTGCTCTTTGACACAGAGATACTGTTAAATGCAAGAAGCTAATTCTAGCTAGGGTTGTCTGAAATAAATTGTGTGACAAGTTAGTGCATTTCTATAGTTGCCCTCCTCAGAGATGAATGCAATTCAGCTCATTCCATCACTCGGTTCTCAGGAAGCAAAGAAAAGCCCTTTCTGTTCCTAACTTCATTTGTCTTTTAGAATATTTTTATAAAGGACAAGTGAAATAGACTGCCAATGGTTTTCATTTCTGCATTATTTCTGCATCATCATAAGTACTTGTGAAGCTTTTTATAGAAAGCTTATGCAATTTGTTTTAAAACCAGGTAGGCTGGAATTTCAGCTGTCAAAGCATATAAAAATATGCATACTGTTCTTTCGGGTCTTTTCAAGATCTATTGTCCGTTAAGGTAAATATTGGCCCAAAAGGGTCATTAAATCTTGAAATCTATTTCAAGAGAAGAAATTGTTTGTATATTATATAAACTCTTGTTCATCAGTAAGTGGTCTCATTGAGTTTAAGGGATTCAGCTAAGCTCATACCATTGCAGATTGGTGGCAGAGCTGGAAATAGAGCTCAGGAGTCCTGGCTCACAGTTCTGTGCTAGATAACACTTCTGCCTAGAGAAGTGCCTGCTTTTGGAGGTAAGTGCATTAGATATCATCTTGGGTCCGGTCAAAGACTGTGGTCAAAATAAAGAAATAAACATCAAACTAAGATATTCACAATAAACATATTGGACACTCTCAACAACTACAGCCTTGTTCCCTTCCCAAGTAGGTATGTTATCAGCAGAGATCCGGGTTTTCTGTTGGCCACAGAAAACTGTGGATTTTCTCCTTTAAAGGATAAATATGTGGGAAATTGTGGGTTTTCCTTGTAGGCTGACAGGTTTCCAGCCTGCAATGGGCTGCTGGGGCTGGGGGGAGCATGAGGAGGGTGAGCACAGGCAGGGGGAGCCATGTGCATGTGCGTGTGAATGTATACGCACAGCAGCCAGGCAGTGGGGTGGAAAGTGTCTCCTGCAGCTCCCTGCAGGTAAGTCTATGGGGGGTGGGGCATAGGTAATGTGTCGGGGGGGCATAAGGGGACAAGTGACCCCCTGATTTTTGTGCCCACAGCAGGCATGGGGCTGCAGCCAGGCTGGATCAGCACAGGCAGGAGCTGCCACCACTGTCCAGGGAGTGGGACCTGGTGTGGGAGTGTGGAGTGGGGTGGTGAGACTCATTGCTCCTGCTCCTGCTGCTAGGTCCCCTGCACCAGCTGTACCACCAGCAGCATGAGGAGCAGCATGGGAGAGGGGTCATGCTGTCTTCACCTCTTCCCCTCATCAGCTACTCACACATTAGGCTCTACCTCACCGCCATGGCCCGACCACTGCTTTCCTCAGGCCGTGGCTGTAGCCTGGAGGGGAGGTGGGATGGAGGGAAGCATGGGCAGCCTCATGCGAGTGGCAGCCAGGCCATGGTGGCAGGGTACAGTGACAGCCTGGTGCACAAGCAGCTGGTGGTGGGAGAAGGTGAAGGCAGCACCCCTCCTCAGTCCATTATTTCTTGCACTGCTGGTGGCGTGGCTGGCATGGGGGCCCAGTGGAGGTGGCAGCTGCAGCAGCAAGGAGTCTTCTCACCCTGTGGCCTGCTGGGCCACAGAAGTGACTCTTGCCTTTACCATTCTGGCCAGGCTTTGCCTTCATGCCCTGCTTGTGGGCATGTGCACCCCACGCTCCCCTAACATCTTGCCTATGGCTAGGCACCCTCCCTGCCCCACACACCTCACCCTGCCCCACATACTGGGAGGGTTGGGGCTGGGGTTTGGGAGTGAGGGGCACTATCATATTAGGGCCGCTTAGCACCACAAAAGTAGCAGGGGGGATAAGTGCAGCTGGACCTGCATCCTGGTGAGCAAAGTGGGAAGGGGGAACTCTGATTTTCTATTATAAAAAAGCCAAAATCAAATACAAAATATATAGTAATTTAGAATTATAATTTATTATAATGATTGGTAGGCTTCCAAATTGTAAATATATCAATGAAACACTGTGTTGAACTGATACCACTATATATACATAGTGGCATTTCATTTTAATAATGGAAAAACGTAGATTTGGGGTTTTTTAATCAGAGATTTTTTGGATTTTTTTAATTAGAGAAACCTATGGTCCCTGGTTAATCAGCTCTTTCTGTGACAGTAGCTAGCAACCCAACTCTGACCAAACAGTACTTCACAGGTCTTGATCTCTTCTCCCCTCCGCTCACAGTTTAGTCAGAGACATATTCTGTTGATATTTTCTGTCCTCTGTGTGTGATATATCTATCTGTATATCTAGAGATAGATATGGATATAACCAACGTATTGGCTGCTGTGCCACATCAGGAAAAAATAATTAGCTTCAACAAGCCTTTCTTTAAAACTCTGGCAGAAAGTTATACTATTGATTTGTATACATGAAGTCCAGAAAACATTTTTTGTTGAAGTCTGAATCTCTGCATAATACAGGGCAATTTCACCCAATGGTTTCTTGCACCAAGCCCAATGATTTGTAATTGAACTGGAGCAGTGATTTTAGGAAAAAAAATCTAGTTCTGATTTAAGAAGAGTCCAATGGGTGTAGGAGTCATCTCATTGTGTAATAAATTGTTCTTCTAGTTCAGCTATCCCCCTCCCCCAACCCCAAAATCTGATGAGATCTGCACCTTCTTTTGAGAAATATAAGGATTCAGTCCCCTGAGAAGAAGTCAAATGTGAAATTATTACCTTTTAGAACTGCATTGGCATCTCTCCCCATTTTTGTTTTCTCAGTTATCAGTTTTATCTGATTTAGGCCTGCAAATTCACTGCAGTAGAGACTATATGCCATACCTAACCTGGTGTAAAGACCTATTGATCACCATGGTAGTTTTCAACACTAAAAGCTAAATTGGATCAAGCTAGTTTATGTTTTTCCCCTTTTTATTACTGTATGTGAATCACATCTTACCCATCCACTTACCCTTGAAGACTCTTGTGGCCCAGCGAGCCTGCAGTTCTGCTGTTGGCATGATAGGCCCAAGAGGCTGTATAAGCCCAATGACAGCCAGTGATGGCTTTTCCAGTTGAGGAGGGAAGACATGTTTATACAGAGGGGCTTGATTGTTTTCTACTTTGATGACAGACTCCTCAAGGAAGGGGAAAGAGAAGCTGTATCCTGTTGCAAAGATGACAACATCAACATTCTCCATTACAGTTCCATCTTCAAAGATGGCGGAGGTTTCAGTAAACTCCTTCACGACAGGCTTCACCACCACACTGCCGCACAGGATACGGCTTGGCAAGTCATCATTGAATACTTGTTCTTTCATCAGGGCTCTGGAGGGAACCAAGGAGATAGAGACATTTGATTTACTGATATGATGCAAACTACAAGCCAAGGTAGGTTAATCCATGTAAATAAATAGCAGAGTCATAGACATTAGACATTAGGGCTGGAAGGGACCTCGGGAGATCATCGAGTCCAGCCCCCAATATCCAGCAGTACGTGACACAGACCCAAAACAAATTAACTGTAGTGAAGCAATTAAAGTTAAGAATGCCAAGTAACCTGGAGAAAAGTAAAACTGAACCACTCACCTGAGTTGGAAAAAAAACCCTGTGTCAGTCCATTAGAAGGACTACAAACAAGACTCCTCCACTAGAAGTATCACTTTATTTATTACATCCTCATTTTTAATAGGTCAGATTCCTCATACAACTTCAAGGAACCATCTTGGCATTCCAAGTTCCATATCTCTGGGACAGTTCTCAATGAAAGCTGTATGATTTGCTTGGAAGTTAATGTTAGGTTTTGTTGGGGGGGGGCGTGGTGTTGAGTTTTTTTGTTGTTGTTTTTTTTTTTAACGGATTCACTATTTTGAGAAATGCACATCCTGATTCTCAGGGGCATGAAACACCTGTTACTCTTACTGACATTAGTTGCAGGTGCTAAAGGAAAAAAAAATCAATTGCAAAGTTTTACTTAGTGGTGACATGTAGGGGGCATACCCCCGACAGGGTATGCTCCCCACTTAGGTGACGGGGCAGGTGGGAGCACTGATGCCCCTCGTGAGTGCCGGCTAGGGAGTGGGAGCACTGGTTGAAGCGCTGCAGCCACTTCCAGGAGTGCTGTGCGCTTTGGCCACTTCAAGCGCGATCGACCGTGGGGGGATCCCCCCAGTTCGTTGAGATTGGCCATGGGGGACCCCTGATCCTCCCAGTTGTGGACTGGTCACTGGGGGGGGCACATGCTCCCTCCGACTAAGGTGGAACCAGTCACCCATGATTTTGCTTATGTTGAAAAATCAATTTTAATTAAAGCAGGGTGTGAATTTTAAGTGCAATAGCTAGTCCAGGTTAAATCCGTGTATAAGCATTCCTATGCTAAGTTTAAGTGTACCTTTCTACTGTTTATTTTAATTCACAAAGGACATAGTTGTATAAGCAAATCATCACAGGGTAAAAAGAGAGCAATCTTTACCATAGTTTCATAGTTTCTAGGGTCAGAAGGGACCTGAGCAGATCATTTAGTCCGACCCCCTGCCATGGCAGAAAAGAATACTGGGGTCAAATGACCCCAGCAAGATGTGCATCTAACCTCCTCTTAAACACCCCCAGGGTAGAAGCCTGCACCACTTCTCTTGGAAGCTGGTTCCAGA
>NW_017728907.1:13874149-13895757 GCF_001723895.1 Crocodylus porosus
GGCCTTCCTGACTGCCTCCCCACACTGCCGGCCCATGTTCATCTTGGAGTCAATGATGACCCCCAGATCCCTTTCCGCCTCCGTGCTGACATACATCAGCTCTTCTATGGTAAGTGCTAATATACATGCTTTTACCTTACAGTGGGCACACCTACACAAGGCGCTATGTCACTGTAGCAATACACTACATCACTGTGGCATCGGCAGTCACGAATCGTGACACTGTGGCTACATCACCATACCAATGCACTCCCCAGTTGTGGTGAAAAAAACCCCATGCACTGCTGGCACAGTGCAGTATGGGCTGCTACTGTGCTGTCATTTAGGACTTACAAAAGGAAGTCCTAAATGGCAGTGCAGTAACAACGGCACCATACGGCCACATGTAGATGCACCCAGTAAGTGAAAACAAAACCAGACTGACTTGCCCCTTTGTTTTACTAAAGGCAAAGTTATGAGGTGTCCCATTTACTGCATGGTAAAATTATGCAGGCAAACTTATAGTGTCCATGTGTACAGTTATCCCTCGAGCACTATTTTGGAACAAAACAGGGAAGAAATGCACTTTATAGATTAACTGAATAAAAAGGTGCATCTCTACCCTGCCTTCTGCCTGACTTCAGACTAACATAACTAACTACCTCTCTGGGTATGTCTACACATTCTATTAATTCAAGGTTGGCTTGCTTCACAGTAAAAATACTGTGCAGTAAGCCTACCTGGGAGCAGATTTGCTCCCACCTCACTCTGCCCTTCTGTAGCAGCCACGGGAAGCACCACAGCAGACATCACAAGCCAGCTCTGGTTGGCTTATGGACTTGGAAGGCCGGGAGAAAAACCAGGCAGATCACTTTCCCCAGGAAGGGGCAGTGTGCAGGCAGAAACAGACTGCAGCACAGTTTGTGTGGAGGCACAGAGTTTAGCCAGAAGAACCCAGAGACCAGGAGTGAGAGAAATCCAGAGGAGAGCTGGCGTGGTGAATATGGGTGACATGGTGGCTATGGGTAGCTGCATCAGAAGTCAAGACAGGGACCAGTGAGATGAGTCAGAGGAGTGACTAATTTAATGATCAGAAGGGGGCCAGGGAAAGGAGGACTGGCTATCTAAAGGAAGAGAACTGATTTTCTGTCTAGGAGTCTGACAGAGAAGAAGTGAGTGAGAGCCCTTCAGGGAAAGAATAATCCATTGATGTAACTAAGAGTAAACAAAGCCAGGTGACTAAAGAATAACGTATTCTTCAGGGGTTAGATACTAAGTAATTGAGACTGGATTAGTGCCATAAATGACTGAGGTGAGGAATTAACTGATGACTGACAGTTCCTATGAAGGAGAGAAATATATGAAAACTGAATGAAGCACAGACTAATTTGATTTTGTAAGTGGGGATCATGAAGGCATTAGATACATCTAGAACAGGTGTGATCAGGACAGGATGTAGGGAAGCTGGAGCCCTATGGAAGAAACTTCATTGGACTTGCGTCTCAGTACAGACCAGACCGACAACTAACCTCCCCATTCTTGTATTTTCTCTAACATGAAGGTGTGGCAGGAAAGTGAAGAGGAGGATAGGAACAGGGATTTGTGTGTGTGTGTATGGGGGGAAGGGGTGGAGAGCATCAGATGCACCTGTGAACAGTGGCTTTGATTTAAGCAGCTATATAGTAGATAGCATATTATCTCTTAACTATCATATAGAATCTCCTCAATCATCACCTTTTGAAAGGAAAACTGCATAAAAAGAACATTTGTTTCTTAACGTATTCCAGCCTGGATGTTGTACAGAATTGTAGTGGTATTAAGAAGAGTTGTTCCTTAAGGAGATGATCCTCCAAGCCTAAAGGGTGACAATCCCAACACAGATCAAAGTGGGCAGGAGTGCTCAAAAACCCCCATGGCTCACCAAAAGCATCCAGGAACATCTCAAAGCTAAAAAGGAGGTGTACACCCAATGGCAGGGAGGGGCCATCACCAGGGAGGATTATACCTCCTTGGCTCGAGATTGTAGAGGGGCTGATAGGAAGGCTAAGGCAGAGATGGAACTGGGACTAGCAACCTGGATCAAGGATAACAAGAAGTCCTTTTTTAAATACATAGGGGATAAAAAGAATGTACCGGGCAATGTGGGGCCTCTGCAGGATGTTAGGAAATCTCATGGTCACACCAGATGACAAAGCTAATCTCTTTAACAATTTCCTTGCCTCCATTTTTCTGAGCAGGGACCGAGACATCCCCCCCACCGGGATCCCCAGTGGTCCCAGGGGAGGCACAGCCAGGCCCAGGGTCAGTGAGGACCTAGTTAGGGAACTTCTGGTGGGACTAGACACATTCAAATCAGCAGGTCCTGACGATCTCCACCCCAGAGTGCTGAGGGAATTAGCTGAGGTCACTGCAGGATCCCTGGCATGGCTTTATGAGCACTCGTGGTGCTCTGGCGAGGTGCCAGAGGACTGGAAAAGGGCCAATATGGCCCCCATTTTCAAAAAAGGGAGGAAGGAGGACCCAGGAAACTATAGGCCCGTTAATCTTATCTTGGTTCTGGAGAAGCTCTTTGAGAAAATTATCCAGGAGCATATCTGCAAGGGACCAGCAGGGGAGATTATGCATAGGGGCAACCAGCAGGGGTCCATTAGAGGCAGGTCCTGTCAGACAAACCTGGTGGCCTTCTATGACCAGGTCACAAAATCCTCGGACGCAGGGGTAGCAGTGGACATAGTCTTCCTGGACTTCTGGAAGGCCTTCAACACTGTCTCTCACCCTATTCTCATTAAGAAACTGGGGGACTGTGGTGTTGACACCTACACAGTCAACTGGGTCACCAACTGGCTGAAGGGCTGCACCCAGAGAGTGGTGGTGGATGAGTCATTTTCGACCGGGAGGCATGTGGGCAGTGGGGTTCCCCAGGGCTTAGCCCTTGGGCCTGCACTGTTCAACATCTTCATCAGCGACTTGGACAATGGGGTGAAAAGCATCTTGTTCAAATTCGCGGATGACACTAAGATGTGGAGAGAAGTGTGCACACTAGAGGAGAGGGACAGGCTGCAATTAGATCTGGACAGGTTATAGGGGTGGGTGGATGAGAACAGGATGAGTTTCAGTACTGACAAGTGCAAGGTATTGCACCTAGGGAGGAAGAACCAGCAGCATACCTACAGGCTGGGGAGCTCCCTTCTTGTCAGCACAGAGGCAGAAAAGGATCTTGGAGTCATTATAGACTCCACAATGAACATGGGCCGACAATGTGGGGATACAGTCAGGAAGGCTAACCACACCTTGTCAAGCATCCACAGATGCATCACGGGCAGGTCCAAGGAGGTGATCCTCCCCCTCTATGCGACACTGGTCAGGCTGCAGTTGCAGTACTGTGTCCAGTTCTGGGCGCTGCACTTCAGGAGGGATGTGGCCAGCATTGAGAGGGTCCAGAGGAGGGCCACTCGCATGATCGGGGGCAGCAAGGCAGGCTGCATGAGGGGAGGCTACGGGACCTGAACTTGTTCAACCTCCACAACAGAAGGTTGAGAGGGGATCTGGTGGCCATCTATAAACTGACCAAGGGGGACCAGCAGGCAATGGGAGAGTCCCTGTTCCCCCCGAGCTCTACCAGGAGTAACAAGGAATAACGGCCATATGTTGATGGACAGTAGATTCAGACTAGACATCAGGAGGCACTACTTCACAGTCAGGGCGGCTAGGATCTGGGACTAACTTCCAAGGGAAGTGGTGCTCGATTCTACCCTGGGGGTCTTCAAAAGGAGGCTAGATAAACACCTAGCTGGGGTCATTCTTTCCTGCCCATGGTAGGGGGTCAGACTTGGTGATCTGCTCAGGTCCCTTCCAACCCTACCAACTATGAAACTATTATTTTTCCTCATCCTACTTCTACAGGAAAAAACCATGCAAATATTGAACCTTATAAAATCAAGAAAAGTCAGTAATGTTGTACATGGATAAGACACAGCAAAAAGTTAAATGCTCCCCTAATAATGAGCTAATATCTAAATTCCTTAGCGTTGATTCCCTTAAATCTCCCATTTAAGTCAAGAGTAGGCTCCTAAGTGCATGAGTGAGAACGGGGTGCTGAATAACAAAACATAAAGAGAGACAACAGAATTGTAAAGGGTCTGTAAAAAGATGGGTCAGCTGACTAGGGGAGAGATTGGAAAGACTGGAACCACATACACTGAACAAGTAAGAATATGTTAGGAATGCACAGAACAATGAATAGGGTACTTACAAGGATGATTTATATCTGATCTACTAAGGCAATTAATAAAGAGTTAGGCTGATTAAGAAATGAATAAAGCACAGAGTAAAGACAGGATTTGACCCCACACTTGTAATACTTAAATGATTTAGATTCCTTTTCCTTTGCATTGTCCAATGCATTAAATGATTTAAGGTACATTAAAAAAATGAGTACCTGTTTTGAGGCACAAGGCCATAGTTTTCATGGTCAAACCATTCATTCATCTTTTTTTCTGTCACCCATTTCAAAAGGGTCCATGGGAGGAAACTTCTGATGAGATTGCTATATCGTGTGTGAATAACTGTGTCCCAAGGGTAGCCATTGTCATATACACGGCTTATTACCCATGAACCTCCTCTGGTGCTGAGATAAACCTACAGGGCAATAAAGAATTCAGTTTTAAGTATGGATAATCTTTTATGTCATATTTATTGCTGTACTGCAAATCTAAGTCAAGGTTTAATCTTCTCACTGTTTAAGGTCACCAAAGCCAAAAAAATATAGAAAACTAGAACTGGGTAAGTTTTCAACCAAAACATTTTTTCTGGCAAAAATCAAAATATTTTTCAAACGTGTTTCTTTCATCGAATTGTTGATAAATGCATTGAAAGAGATGGCTTTTCATTTCAACATTAAAAAGACTTTTAAAGAGATTTTGAGATTAAAAAAATTGTTTTTTAAAAAAGTTTAAACATAAGCATCCAAGATGAAATATGTTTTTGTTTTAGATTGAGCAAAGCATTTTCCTTGACCCAACATATATATTTTTAAACTTTGATTTATCAAAATGTTTTCTTCAACATTTTAAAATTCTTCACAAGATAAAACAATACTTTCTTGTGATGCACCAATAAAACCAGTGCCTCAAGAGAATTAGTGAAGCTGGGAAGAAAAACTCCAGAGATTCCTTTTCAAATTCTCACAACATTGACTTGGGGTGGTTTGTTAAAAACAGCAGCAATATATAGCAGATGCAGCAGTCTCAAAAGAAATGTGGTCCTCACAGTTAACACATGGAACTGATGCAGAAATCTAGGTTCAGTTCCTTGTTCTGCCATAGATTTCCTGTATGTTTATGCATTGATTTTCTCTCTATTAATTTCATTTTGGGGCTTTTTAAAACAAAACAAAATGTGTTTTAATTCTATGCAATGTCCAAAATTATTTTATTTCCAGGAATTTTTTCCTTTCTTAAGCAAGGCACTTTACCATAATAGCCCTCAATTCTCATTTTACAGCTGGGTTTATTGGGAGTTTTTTTGCATTAAGTTTACCTTGTCTATTTAAATTGTAGGCTTGCCAAGTTAAAATATTTTATTGGGTGCATTCCCATATACATTGTTCTAAACAGAATGCTCCCAATTTCTGCTGAGGTCAATAGGCACCATTGGAAGACATATAATGAAAAAGAACCACTATCATGGCCAGCTAACTACATTGCTTTACTAACTTGTCCATGTTTTTCTTTTTGCTCCAGGAGGCATCCAGAAGAACAAACTGAACTCCAGTGTTGCAGGATGCTGCTCACTCTCATAGATATTTAAGCCATTGAGATGAATGCTATTAATTTCCTAGGCCAAAATACATGGTTGTGGCATACAGCTTACTTAATTTAAAACTGACACGTGCAATTAAACCTTAAAAAACCCCATACCCTGCCACTTAAGCATGGCAGTCTAAACCACTCTACCTGTGCAGCTCTCTGGCAGAGTTCCACTGCTATATCTGATGCAGAGTTTCCCATGCCAACCACCAAAATGGTCTTCCCTTCAAATCCTTCTGGGGTTTTGTACTGCCGGCTATGGAAATATTGGCCCTTGAATTTTTCGATCCCTACAAGGGCAGAAGAAAGAATCAGAATATTAGTGTTAGAGGTGGGCTTGACCTGTAATATTCATAGCCAAGATCAGGAATGCCTTAAAATAGAGGAGTGTTTGCACCCATGTTTGAGGTAGGGAGGGAAGAAGATGGAAAGAGTAGAAGTTATTTTGGCTCATTATAGTTTTACAAGTCTGATTATTTCAATTTTTTACCTGTCCCTACTGTTTAGAGACACTTAGATCTAGGGATTTGGTTCAAAGATACGTATCTAATTATGTTTAACGTTAAATGAAATAAGGCAGTAGGCACGTCTACATTCACTATTAATATGTTGTAAGCTTGCTGTGCAGTAAGCTTTTCTTGGCAGTGCATCTACATGCAGTGGTGATGTGTAGGGGGCACACGGGAGTGCACGTGCACTCCCTGACTGGCTGTGCTCCCTGCTTAGGCAATGGGCAGGAGAGGCAGTGTGGGAATGCTGGTGTGCCCCCTGTGAGCACCGGCTGGGGAGTGGGAGCACCAGATGTAGGCTGTGGCTGCTTTTGGGAGCAGCATGGCTGGTCGTTGGACGGTAAGTTTTGCTGTGGGGGGGGGGTTCCCCCCACTTAGTGAGATTGGCTGCAGGGGGACCCTCCCCCCAGTCAGGAAGATTTTCTGCAGGGGGACCCTCCCCCCCCCAGTCACTGACTGGCTGATGGAGGGGCATGTGCCCCCTATAACTAAGGTGGCACCAGTTGCCCATGTCTACATGTGTACCCATCAGGAGCAAAGTTGCTCGTGAGGGGAGCAGTTCAGTGCAGGGCTGCTCCAGCCATCCTATGCCCCGCTAGAGCAGCCAGGAGGAGCTCCCTGCTCTCCCAGGTGCCAGCTCCAGGCTGGCAGGGGGCACCAGGGTCAGGCCCTAGTCTGCAGATTGCAGCATGGGGCTAGAAAACAGCAGATGGGGGATGGGACATTTTCCCAGCCCTGTGCCCTGATCTGTGCAGTCTACTGCACAGTGTAGTGTCTTATGTAGACACTCCCAGTTTTATTTATTGCTTAGGAAGAGAACAGGATTAGTATTGCTCTAAAAAAGTAGCTTGAGAGTCTCACTTCTGAAAAGGGCTGTTTGAAAGTGGGGAGAATGGATCTGGCAGAACAGAGCAAAACACCTGCTATAGAAGACATAACAGTTATTCCAGGGGTGTTTTAGCTCCATCTCATCTGGGATCAGGGAACTGGAAGGATAAATTTAAGTCACTTGTCCTCCCCCTCCCTTACCCCTGCCCCATGTTGTATGTAAACTCACTGCAGTGGAGCTTTGTCATCTTCAGTCACTTCTCTCTCTGACAGTTAACTGTGTGGGAATGCCAGCTGGCCCATGCCATTTGTAAAGAACAGATTAAATATTTGAAGGGCTTTGGTATGTTTAACTGCTCCACTTGAAAGGACAAGCTGGCCTCTGATGTCCTGTGTCTCTGCCAAACTAAGATTGTACTAACAAATTTGCCTCATTAATGGGACTAAAAGAACTAGTTTAGATAAAATAGAAACTGAACTAAAACCTTGGAAAAAGTCAGAATGTAACCCATCTTGACCTTAAATAACTCCAGCTTTGATTCTAGATTTAGTAGAATTAAATTTGGAGTGGTTTTGCTGCCCAATCAGGAGAGAGTGGCATCATGCAACTATTTTGTTATTTCAAGAAGAGGCTTTTGAAAATAATTCCATTTGAGACCTATAGGGTTTCTAGTACTATGTTTCTTTATTGAATTTTAGTGATCTAATTTAAAATATGAAATCATCATAACACAAATCAGCAGTATGGGTCTCAAAACTACTGAAGTCAAGGGACACACTTACATTGGCTTCAGTGACCATTAGACCATGCCCAATATGTTTGCTGAAATATTGATAAAAGCAATCAAATAACCTACTGTCATACTTCAAAGGGCCTAGGTCTTCCCCATAGGAGGGATAAGAAGGAATACTGAGATATTGGTGAATCATTAAATTCTGGCCATGCAATGTTTGAACAGATGGATAAATAGAGCAGCCAACAGGTGCACAGGAATAGCTTCAAAGCCTTAAATGTGCAAAGACAGGTTACAGTGGGGTAGTGGCCAGAAGTCCTGTGCTATTCCTTTGCTCTTTTCAGGATGACATTAAACTGTTGCATTTAGCTGTCACTTTCCTTCCAACAAAGACAGGCAGAAGAGGGCTTGGGAGTAGGGCTGTGTGAAATTTTGCTGGCTGTTTCGTTTTGACACTGTTTCAGCTCATTTCGAGGTCGAAACAGCAAAATCAAAATGTAACAATGGGCTGTGAAACAGCCTTGAAACAAAACAAGACTAATTGAAACACTTAGACCATAGCACTGGGTAAACGAACTCAGCTCAGCTGGGCTTCTTCCCATCTCTGGCACTAGATTGTGCTAGGCTGACTTCCCATCCCCGGCGTTAGATCGCCCCAGGGTCGGAAAATCAGCCCAGATGGGCTGACTTCCCATCCCTGGTGCTAGATTGTGCTGTCCCCAGCGAAAAGTTGAAACAGCCGTTCTGTTTCAACAGAACGGACTAGAACAGCTGTTTCAAATCGAAATGAAATTCGAAATGGAACACCATTCCATCAAACTGTTGAAACTCAAAACGAAACAGAACGGTGCTGTTTTGCACAGCCCTACTTGGGAATATAGCATCAGTAAAACTGTAACCTCCTTTGTACAGAAGTGCCAGTGCAGCTCTCAAAAGTATAACCCAAAGCCCTGAATCCCAGAGCCAAGAGCGCACATAAATTGGGATCCAGTTTTCTTTTGAGATGGTAAAGGAAATGATTGTTACCACGTGATATTCTAGCAACTTGTTCACCTAGTTTTCAAATATACACTGTCACACAGCTTTACAAACAAGACTCTTACCAGGAAAAGACTGCAACGGCACATAGGATTCTCTATGGTGACCAATGCAGACCATAACAGCGTCGAATGTATCCGATACCTGTTTTCCATTGCTCTCAGTGACAACAATCCATTGACCAGTGGTAGAAAAATCCTGACATTTTCTTACACTGATGACTGTAGTCTGAAAGTAAACCAGAGCAAATGCATCACACCTTGGCCCCAACACAGTATGCTACACAGATGCTTAACAAGTCTATTATCTCACACGCACAGAAGACTCCAAGAACTAGCAGCACTCTAGGCTATACATGCAGGACTGCCTTATGTAAATAACATTAACTACATAATTGATGGGTCAAATTTGGTCTGGTTGGTACATTTATCCAGCTTCAATGACAGAGAGAATTTCCAGAATGCAAGCTTTCACTTAGCTAAAAAGAAAGATCATCTTTGCCAATACACAGCCTTTATTCCAGCTCTGAATGGAAGACAGGCTGAAATTGCACACAGGAGCATAAACTGCCCCAAATCTTCTTAACTATTAAGCCTACTGGTGATGCTTTAGCTGTGACTACATTTAATTTCCATGCCACAAGTTTCCTAGTAGGCCTCTCAACTCAGTTAGTGGTAAAAATGTCAACATTAAACCTGATGAGTTTCTACTGTTAGTGGTCTTTTAATATGGCATTGCTTGAGGCTGTTCAGCTCAGGTCTTATTGATCAAGAGCAGTAAAAATGCCACTTGATACCAACGTCTTGTCTACACTACTGTTTCCCAAGTGGTACCGCTGATGGAACTGAACCATTGGCAGCAATGCAATGGTAAGAAATTCTGACCAGAAGCCTAATACAGAAGAAAGTTAGAAGGGGCAAGTTCTCACATAACTGACCTGATAATTGTGCTTTTTGTCTGCATAGACAGCCATTTTACCTGTACAGCTGCAGTGCCTAAGTGTATAAGTCAATGCCAAAACAGGGCAGAAATGAGAAGATTATCAGAAAAACCTGGGAATGTTTTCTCCACTTTCCCAATAAGAAATGATACTTTGATTTCTTTTATACTATCCCAGATGTTGACCTTTTTATACCACTCAGTGCCTTGATTACTATAGGAAAGTCTGATTTACTGAGTAAATTCCATAAACTCCACAACTTCCCTTCTTCTCCTGGATGTGAATGTTCAAATTAAGACAGGTCAGACCATAACTGGATCCCAATCTGAATCTCTCTAGTGTCTCATCTTTGTCCCTATCTATTTAGGCATTTTTCCTGCTACTTTTTTCTCTCCCTCTATCAACTTTTCAGTAATGCTGGGTCAGGTCCTGGAAGATGTTTAAGCATCTAAATAGCAGTTAGTCCTAGATGCTTAATACTCAATACAATTGAAGACCAAGGCCTCTGAAACAGTCTCATCCCTGTTCAGCTGTGTGCATTTCTTCCAGAGTTGGTTATGCTTTCTCTCCATAGGATATTTGAAACAGCATATTATCAAAAATACTCTATTCCCTGACAGACATATTGGCACAGTGTGGATATGTTTTTGTAGTTCTGGACACAACTGCAAAATTTGTGGTTTACATTATGTAGCTAGATTCTCTGATTCTGATTCTGTTGGGCACTGCAACTTAACATTTCTATAAGTCAGCTGGTGACAGGAGCAGTGGCCATTTTGTGAGGCAGAAGCGATGTTAGGTATCACAGAAGAGATATTCACTGTGTTTTCCAATGAAGATATTACTGTTCTTTCTTATTTTGCTGCTTTCCATAATCTAAGAGAAAAATTATAAAGTTTAAGTAAAGTGGTTGCTTTTATGTTTTGGGGGAAAAAATAGCAATCCCCTCTTTCTATCAGAACATACCTTGAATTGGATATACTTCAGAAGATCAAAGTTCTTTGCATATAGTTTCAAGTATTCCAGGAATTTGGTGTTGTGCAAGAAGTTTGGAAAGTGTTCAGGCATTGGAAAGTCACTGAAGCATGACATCTCCTTGGAGGAATTGGTGATCACGGACCTGTAGATACTGGCCCTTCCTTCTTCCACCTTTTCCTACAGAACATAGACCAAACAGAAAGATGCCTTTTGAAAAAAAATATTGCTAGATAGGGCAGATTATGTGGAAGCTGACTTCACTAGGCCATATGGTTGCTACATAAAACAGTAGAGTTGGAAGGGTTGTAGGGAGGTCAACCAATTCCCTGCTCAAGGCAGAATCATTCCCAGCTACACTATCCCAGCCAAATATCTGTTTAATCTGCTCTTCAAAAGACTTCCATCCTTGGATATTCACAAGGTAGCCATTAGGGCTCTGCGAAGCTTCAGTAGCGGATTCAATTTGGAGGAGATTTGGCCCAATTCAGCGACTGAATCTCTGAGTCCAAATTGAATCAGGAGACCCACTAGAAGGTCCAAATCGATTTAGAAGCCTCCAAATCGATTTGGAGATTCAGGCATAGACTATACAGGCAGCAGTCCTCCACGACACTGGACACAGCTGCCTCCAGCTGGTAAGTCTGTTGTGGTGGGCAGAGTTGGGAGGGAAGGGGTGTGGAGGGGGCAAATCAACAACCCCACAGCAAGGGAGAGATTGGGGTTGGGACAAGCTGCCCAGCCAAGATGAAGGGGATTGGGGGGGTGGGCAGGACTTGGGGAGGGGGGTTCCTGCCAATGCACACTACTGGTCTGGGAGCTGCTCTTTCAGTGGTTCCTCCGGCAACTCTTGCTGCTGGTCCAGGTGGGCATAGGAGTGGGCATTTGCCTTGGATGTGCGTGGGGTGGATTGGGCCGGGCTGCGCTCCAGGAGGCTAGCCTCAGGTGCCTGCCACTGGGTTGTGCTCTGCAGGGTGGGTGGAGCCAGGGCTGTGCTCTGGGTGGCTAGTCCCAGCCACAGCCTGGAGCCCAGCCCTGGCTCCACTTGCCCTGCATAGTGCAGTGGAGCATGGGCTATGGGGAAGCTGCAGCCCCCCTAAATTCCCCATAGCCCCTGTCACTGGCCCCACCCCAATCCAGGTTCATATGCCTGGCCCCATGGCCTGCCACTGCTCTCCCAGCTAGGGCGAAGCTGCAGCTTGTTTGGGAGGCGCGGGGAGGCTGGGCGAGCAGTGGGAAGGCATAACCCCCACTCCCAGCGCCTTCTGCTGCCCATCCAGAGCACAGCCTGGCCCAGCCCACCCCAGGGCACATGCCTGCTCCCATGCTTCCAGGACTGGCAGCGAGAGCCGCCAGAGGAGCCATTAGAAGAGCAGCTCCCAGACAGCGGCATGCAGTGGTGGGAGCCCTCCTCCCTGAGTCTCACGTCCCCACACTGCAGCTGGGCAGCTTGTCCCAGCCCCAATCCCTCCCTTGCTGTGGGGGCATTGATTTGCCCCCACCATGCCCCTTCCCCCGCACTCTGCCTACCACAACAGACTTACCAGCTGGAGGCAGCTGTGTCCAGTGTCGTGGAGAACTTACTGCCTGTATAGTCTATGCCCGAATCGGGGCTGAATCTCTGGATCTGAATCGGCCGAATCAAATCGGGACAGTGATTTGAATCACTGAATTGAATCACTGTCCCTCCTAATTGGCCAAATCCAAAGTAAATACTTGCTGCTTCACATAGGCCTAATAGCCATCAGTACTTGTTTCCATCCTACACACTTTATTGCAAAACAATGGGTTTAATCTTTTGAAATGTTTGGAGCATCTCATTGCTGACCAGTCCAGCAAGTAAAATCACAGATGAGGGTTACAGATACATATTCAAATCATCCAGGACAACCCTCCCATATTCGTTTTCTTGAAAGAAAAACTGGCCTGTACGGAAGTTCAGACAAAAAAGCAAAGAGCCTGCAGTGTGGACACTGGGCTGCCATGGGCCCCCAGAACACACAGTCCAGAGAGCTTTGCAGACTTTTGTGTGCGCGCGCGCGTGTGTGTGTGGAGGTGTGTGTGTGTGTAGGCAGGGATCGTTAGGGTCAGGAGAGGTGGGAGTAGAGTCTGTGCCATGCACAGAAGTGTCCTCCAACTTTCTCTCCCCCATGAAGTTAGAGCTCAGGTAAAGCTGGGCAAAGCATATGCTTGTTTGCTTCCCTACACCCAAGTGCTGCAGTGCAATTTAGGCAGGGAACAAGCTGAGAGCAGAAAACAACCCGTAAGTGCTTCAGTGCTAAACTTTTCTAACCTGAAGCGGTCAGAGGATGTGTGGCTTTCCCCTTCCCCATCCCCTCCCATCTCCCTTCTTGGCTAAGACTGACACAGCTCTCTCTCCCCCCTGTGGGAGGGCACAGGAGCAAAGCACACTGAGACTGTGGAGGTCAGTTCTGCATCTGTTGCCTCTACGGAAGTTCTGTCTCCTGAGAGAGATTCTCCAGGGAGCCACTTCACTTTGGTTGTTCCCAAGTTATTTTTCTCCCAGAGTGGCCACTTTTAGTCTGGGAAAAAAATTATGAACTTATGTACACGTGGTTTCTCCTGAGAGAGCCTATACATGTGCTAGAATGCCTCTCAGGAGCCACTCTAATTAAAAAGTCCCAGCATCTGGTGTATTCAATATCCCGTTTCAAAATGGTGGCAGCCCCTGCTCATCAAACAAGCTTTAGTTAAAATGCTCCCACCACCATTTTGAAGCAGGATACTGAATACACATGACATTGCAGTACACTGGAATGGAGCGTTCCAATTAGAATGCTCCATCAAACTTGATTAATCAGATTAAAACAGATTAATTGAGTCGACTCAGACACATTCTAACCAGAAGTCATTGGAGCATATGTATAGGCACCCTAAATGTCTGTCCAAGCCCATGGTTTAGGTGAAGTTTTATTATACAGTGGTTACAGTAACTTAAGACCAGACAATCGTCTCTCTCCTTCTCCACTCTTCCCCATCATTTTGAATACCATAAACTCTTTCCAGCCATCCTTCTGTCTTTCTCTTCATTTCATGTCATATTAAGCTATTAGCACTGTAGAAACTATGAACTTGTAAAAATTTAGTTCTTGCTGCCTGGTGTCCTCTTCTGCCATGTATTTATAACAACACCTAGCAGCTTATAGGAAGCATGAAGACTTCCTTGGTTATGTACCCCTAGCCAGCTCCCATGTCTTCCCTACACACAGTCCAGGTCCTCTCAATCGTCTTTGGAGGGATAAATGTGTTTTTTCCATTAGTTTTCATTTCTTAGTTTTGAGAAGTTGGAACTTTTTTTACCTTCAAGGCTCTTCCAGATCCCCACTCATATGGGAGGAGAAGAGACAGGGGCTCAGATGACCTCCAGAAGCAACTAGGCTTCTGAGATCCTGGTTCAAAGGGGCCCTGAGATCCTGGCTCCTACTACAAGGGCCCAGGGAAAACATCTTGGAGTAGACATTCCCACCCCATCTCCTCCAGAGGCAGGGCCCTCCAGATGTCAACTTATGTGAGAAAACAGTATCAAGTGTCCCCAGAACAATAGTTCCACCTCCCTATCCCCGCATATGTGAGGAGAACAAGAAGAGGGATTTAGATTCTCTCAGAGGGGCAATGGCTTCCAGATCCCAGAATAAAATAGGACAAGAAAATATACAGCTAACAGACTTATGCTCTATTTTGCTCTGCTCCCCTTGCCACTTGGTAGGAGTGGGAAGGAATGGCACTAGACCATCTGATTTGGACCTAAACTGTCTCCACTCCCCTACCATCCATCACCACTGTTCAGTTCACAGTACTCAGCCCTCTCTTCCCTTCTATTACTTCTCTAGTCCATTACTCTTCGAAAGTCCTTTCCCAGCAGGCAGTCACAAGTGCAGTTTATTTTATTTTATTTCAGGAAATATTCGAATTTACCCAGCCAGTGTTGGACTTTCCTCAAGGTCAAGCCAGAAACAGATTTCAGCAATAGGCCTCAGCTCACTCTCAGGCTTGTGCCAAAGATAGGGTATAAACTTACATTATTTGGACAGTGTTCAGGTCCAAACATCACAGCACAACCTCTCAAGCCATCCAAGTCACATTAATAGGGCTTAGGTAAAAACTCTTTTAGATACTCATATGCACCATAGTTTGCCATGGAACCTGTCCAGAGAGCTTAATTTTGAGTGACACTGTCAACAGTACTTGGCAAAATGGGTAGGGGATTCTACTGTGCACTTGGTGGAACAAATGCCAGGCCATTGAGACAGGATAGCTCGAGCTCTTCTACATCTATATAATTGCAGCTAGAAGTCAGTCAACCTTAAGAAATCCTTCCTTTCCCTCCTTGCTCCTGCCTACCACATGGTGCTGTTTTGAAAACCCTTTGCTTAAAAAGGCCTCGCATTTCAACCATTTTCTATGCTAGTTTCCTATAAGCACAGCAAAAAATTAAAGGTAATTTGACAGAGCCTGTGGATTTTAGGGCATTTGCAAATTCTATTTTTAACCAGAAAAGGCTTATCCATTTTAAATATTACCAAGCTGACATTTCTAAAACACATTGGGGTCACTGAGACCCAAGGGACAATTTACAGGCCACAGGACCAGACATTTTCCCTGGATAACTTATGCATTCCTTGTTGAGATGGATATCATAAGACAGTCACTGGGGAAAAGTGCCCTTGTAGTAACTATGGGAGTGAACGGGACTTCAGACCACATTCAGCTCAAACAGGAACTTCACATCATGTTCAGAGTAGGCATGGTCAAGGGGCCAGTTAGAAGAACAGCAGCAACAGGGTTTGAGTGGGACACGTGCCTGAGATATAAATTGTTTTTTCTTCCATCCAACTAGCCTAGAATGCAACGAAACCCAGGCCTAATGCTTTAAAAACCTTCTTAAAAGCACTGTTCAGAAGATAAATTATGGGTCTGTTCTGTTTTTCCTCTGTCTTTTAGACGGACAGAGGCATCCATGAACAGAATAGGATTTTTTTGGTTTTTGTTTTTTCACATTAGCAATTAAAAGTTTGTCTACCTGGGAAGACTATGGAGAGCTGAGTGAAAACTAACCAGTTGACAGGGAAAGGAAGGCTAAGCAAACATCTTTTAAACCCCCTTATAACCCAATCACTTAAAGACTGCTTTGTGAAACATTCACCTTTCTAGCCTTTCAGCTAAGAGCTGACAAGAGTTCCCTCTTCATTCTCTTCATTCAGTAAACAGGAAACAACTTGATGCTTCTGATAGCCTTAATGTAAAATGCAAACAAAGCAATACAACTGAGATTTTCTATATCACAAAAGATGCAGAGAAAGGGCACACCCTATTTTTCTATCCTTGTAGATTGCTTTAAGCTTGACACTGCATTTTCTATATTTTCCAAAACTGTTAACCTCCACACGAGCACAAGTACTCTCCCTAACAGGAGACAGCAACCAATTATACAAACAACAATGAAAATGTACAAAGTATAAGAAACAGCCCCAGATAATGTTATGCCATTTAGTTACATTTAAAAGGGAAGCACCTACTCTGGATACCTTTAAGAAATGCCTATCTTGCTGGGGTGATCTGGCCCCAACTGACTTTCTGCCCCTGGGGCAGGGGGCTGGACCTGATGATCTTCCAGCCCTACTGTCTATGAAATCTATGAAGAGGTAATCGTTTGACCAATAAAGTCAGAATTTATGACGAGCTGAACTCAGACTTCTTGAAAGAATGAGCAGTGACAGTACAGCTACTTATTCCACATCTCAACCTGATCCAATTGCCTTATCTAGGCATAAGCCAGCTGTTACATGACAGGGCCTTGGACTGGAGTCCAGAGATAGCAAGTCTGGAGCAAAGGAGTCAGGAGCCAGGAAGTTTGGAGCAAGTACTCAGTGTAAAGTAACCAGGAAACAAGGCACTAACAAGCAGAGACCAGGACCAATGAGTAAGAAGCCTAAGGCTAGAGGGAAAGGCATTTGCTCTGTTGAGAAGCCTGCTGGTCACTGAACGAGTGGTTATCAGTAGTCAGTCACACCCCTACAGGAACTTGAGCCAAGTGAAAGTAGTTAGGCCACTGGTAGCCAGGCTTACTCAGATACCAGAGCCAGCTGGGGGTTAATAAGCTGGTCTTCTGCCTTGATAGTACTCCCCTCCCTACAGCCCTTTCTAGGGGCCCAAGGAGCAGGATTTCCAAGATTTGGGAACCCCGACCAAACTAGGCCTTCAAGGCTCTGGGGACACAGCAGGGAGAACCAGCATGGCTCTAAAGAGGTTACTACAACCTAAGGGAACAAACAGGACACAGGTATTCTGGGTTTTACCCTAGAGGATCACAGCCCAGGGAATCAGGAGCACACAGGGTTCAGACTAGACTAGTCCTAAGTCTGGGGATCAGGAGACCAAAGTCTACAAGGGACCAAAATGTGGGCAGTCACTGTGGTAGACCCATGAGCCAGAAAGCAGGTGTCCAGTCTGGAGTCATTGGCCAGGGGATGCAAATCAGAGAGTGGTAAGTGAAGGGGACCAGCACATGGACAGTCGCCAACCAAAGCTGCAAGCCAGGAACCAGTTGTCAGAAGACAGGGGTCTGGACTGGAGTCAGGAGCCGATGAAGAGATCAGCAGGCAGGAACCAGGACTAATGAATCAGAAGAGCATCTGTCCTATTGAGTAGCCTGCTTACCACTGAAGGAGCCTTATAAGCAGGCAGCCATGCCTGTGCAGCAACATGGATGAGCTGGAAGTAGTTAGGCTAATGGGCAGCCAGGCCCACTTGAGTAATTAGTTGGTCTGCTGCCCTGCCTCCTGCCAGTGGCTCAGAAGTATACTTGTTTTTAGAATTGAACAATTAAATGCAAAGTCTGTACTGGGGCTGTGTTAAATATCTGAATATATGAAGTGGGAAAGTGGAAAAAAAATAAGGAATGAAAGAGGTCAGACTTGGACCCTTCCTTGTTTCTTAATTTTAAAAAGTGAATAATGACTGGAATACTTTTTTTGTTTTCTCTTTGAAAACTGGAAAGCTTCTAATATTATGACGCAATAAAAATCAAGAGAGTAAAACAAAAGTTGAACTGAGAGGAAAATGGATGTTAACTCCATGTGTCAGACTGTTAACATCTTTTGCTTTGTTTTTGCTTTTTTAATATCTATTTAATGTCTATTGTACATTTGGGAGACAAAGTATCATTGTTAAAATGACCAAAAAGCTTCCAACCACATTTCATTAAAGATGTGAAAACTCATAATGTATAAACCCCAGCAAGTGCCCTGCAAAGCCAGGCCAGAAGATGCATTCCTGATATCTTTAATACAAAAAAATCCTCCAACTCCACTCCTCTTCTTCTCTAAGCTTTCAAGCCCTCAATAAGCACCAAAAAAAGGAGACAATCTCTTTACAAAGAATTTCTCTGTGTCACTTAAAAGTTCCAATAGCAAACCCAAGAGAGTCAGCCTGACATAGGACACTCCTATCACACTTTTCTTCTCCTTTGTGGGCTGGAGGCAGCATGGCAGAACAACCAGTGACATTTTGACGGGATTTCTGAGAGCATGTACCACAAAATACAGCTGTCCCATGACCTTGTCCCACAGCTTTGCTACCGTATCTTGTTACAATGAGTAAGGCAAAAGGCAGGCAAGGTCATACAAAAGAGACCTGTACTTGAAAGACCAGTGTTACATGCTTGAGGCTTGCAGAATCTGCAAGAAAGCTGGCTCACTCTGGCTTGCATTTTTAAGGCCTTGATAACACTTCAAACTCAGTTGGTCCCCAAGCTGGATTCGTTTTTTCCAGTTCTACTCATATTACCATGTGACCCAATACATGGAGCACAGAACAGCTCAGAAAGCAAAAGGAATGTGCAAATAAGGTAGTGTTCCCCACCTCCCTGCTGCTCCTCCCAGGGCTATTTTACCCACTGTTTCTTTTTTTTCTTTGTGGCTCCATCTGTACCTCACAGCAGATGGGAATTTGGGCCCTTTTGGAAGGTTGCAGAACAATCCAATTTATTGAAGGCAGTCACTGCATTAATCTCAGGCAACCACACACACACACACACACACACACACACTTACTGTGAATCTCCAGAGTCCCCCGATATCATCACTTCTCTCAAAGCAGGTTGGCTGAAGTCCCTCATCCAGACAGCATTTGATGGAGGTCAGTCCACTCACACCTGATCCAATAACTGCAACTCTCTTTGCCATGCTGGTCTGTAGTACAGGAGACTCCCTCTAGAGACTTCTCAGTATGGAGATTTATCAAGGTGCAGAAACGTTGCAGTTTCAGCAGAGTGATTTCAAAATTCATATAATTATGTCCTGGGTTTACAATAAAGGAGAAAGAAGGTGAACATTTCTGTTGAGGGTACAGATGAATAATTTTGCCATGAGCCTTCCAGCATTTGCCTGCTTCTCAATTATACCCTAGAAATGATTGTGATTACCAAGATGCCCCTCAAGAAAGGATAAATGGTGTTGGCTGACTGGATGGGCAAATGCTGAGTGAGAGTCAACTGAGTTTTGAAAGTTTTGTTTTAGTCAGGGGAGTGCCAGATACACGGTCTGGACAAGCAGAAGCACCATAAGAAAAGGAGATGCAATAAACTGAGTAGGTGACTGTTTTAGTGGTGCAGAAAGTGGCAATCAAACAGGGCAAGGATAATAGATAATTTGACAGGGGAGGAGAGCATTTGTGGGGACAGGAGATAAAATAGAGATAAAGTACAAAAATGGTAAGTAGAGAATAGGAAAAAAGGGAGGGGCATAAAAGCAATGGTGTCCTATTGTTTTGTGCAAATGACTGCTTTTATCCTATTTTCAGTGGGATGCTTGGGACAGGTGTTTAGAATGGGACTCAAACAAGATGGGACTCTTTCAAGTCCCCTTCACTCACTGTGGTGCTCTGTACTCCTCCCTACTAGGGAAATAGTCACACTTTCTATGGGTGCTTCAGAAACATGAGTGAATTAACCTCCAGAATTAGCCCCAGCCTGCAGAGCCTTACTCCTATTCACATAACAACAGGGGAGTCTGGAGTGAGGGGGTAAGAGCACAGATTGTGAGTATACGTCAGTGATTCTCAACCAGGGTGGCACAGCACCCTGGGGTGCCACCAGATGTAAGGAGATAAGTAGATAAGCTAAGCAGATGAGTGCAGACTCAGGTTTATCCTTGCCTGGCTGATCTCCCACTGTCCAGCACCTCTTGCACAGCAGTAACCAGTGTAATATACAAATTAATTTCTGAAAGTGGTTGCCTCTCAATTCACAGAAGTTTTGGTGGGGGGTGCTGAATTCAAAAAGGGTAAGAACCACTGGTGGATATAGCAAGGAATGGTTTTAAATATGGGATAGGCTTGAACTGGAGATGAAGAGGAGTTTGGACAGAGGAAGGAACTGGGGAAAAAACTGAAAGACAAGTGGGGAAGAGAAAACGGATGAACTGGAAAGTGAAAGAGGAGAGAAGAAATAATATGGGAGGAAAAATAAATAAGAGTGGGCAATAAGGAAAAGTCAAAAGGGCAGAAGTTAGATCAATGAAAGGAAAAGTGAGCTGTAAAAGTGAGAGAGAAAAGGGTGCAAGAAAAGATACAGTGTGCAGGGATGGGGGGCAGTAGCATTAAGGGATAGAAAAAGCAAAGAGAAGGTGATGTGAAACCAAAAAGCATGGGGCTAGGTAAAAATAAATGGATTTGGAGAATGATGGCAAAATCCAAATGTGGTCTGTAATGTATGTTCTCCCTCTCACACATACTGCACAATCCCACATGCATACCTTTACCCAACTGTCCCATCTCTCTCCCCAGCTGCTCTGGCTATTTGCTTGCCCTGAGATCCCCAGATTTAACCTCAAACTCCTTTAACATTTCTAGATCTATTTACTGGGGAGTTCCACTTTGGGTTGGGGTAGAGAACTAGAGCAAATCAGCCCGTGATGTGTCTGGTAATGTCACATTGCAGGCAAGTCAACTGTTAGCTATTTTCTCTGTATCATATTTTTTTCCTTTGTTCCTCCTCTTGCTAAAAGGTTTGTGTCCTTCCAGTTCTTACCTTTTGCCTCCCCTCTGTTCATGCACTTCAGCTACCTCTTCACATCTGTGCCTTTATGGGGCCGCAGAGAAAGTAACATGCTGTAACAGAGCAAGGCACTTTATAAAGGGGAGGAGTTTAGGTTGGCCTTTCATAGTGTTTTGTCTTGTAAGCACAAACATGTGGGCGTGCAGGCTTAAGAGCTACAGCGAGCTTAGGATCAGAGCTATAAAACTTGACTCAGAAGCAAATGAATAGCCTGAAAGATTTTTTTAAAATTAAGTTTAGAAATGGTAGAGATTTTAGGAGTAACTAGAACACTACATGAGTAGACTCTATCAGCTCTACAGCCCACATTACAAGTTTTTATTCAAGTTAATCCATCTAGAATTAGAGAATTCAAATGCAAATAAAGGAGAACATTAGGTTTGGATGGCAAAGACATTCCAATACACAGCACAATAAATGCTTGCAGTTGCAAACTTCACAATATACCAGGTTTTACTGAAAGCCTCAGCTCCTAGAATCAAGTAGTTATGCAAGAATCTCAGTTTTATTTGGGGGGCTGGCAGGGGGGAAGGGAGAAAATTTCTCGCGGTCGTCATAGAATCATAGAAGTCGGGTTGGAAGGGACCTTATAGATCTTCAAGTCCGACCCTCTGCCAGGGCAGGAGAAAAAAACTGGGCTGAAATGATCCCAGCTAGGTAGACATCAAGCCTCCTCTTAAGGATCCCCAGGGTAGGAGCCAGCACCACTTCCCTTGGAAGTTG
>NW_017728907.1:13895857-13907493 GCF_001723895.1 Crocodylus porosus
GTTAAGTCAAATGGATGTGATCAGAAGGGTACAGACAGAAGAACAAATATATGGGACTAAAGATAGGGGGCTCTATCTATCCTGAGGTACGTGGAAGTTAAGTCAGAATCAAACAACTGCTAGATTACTACATTTTAGCTTCCTCTTACCACAGGTTAGAATCAACATGAGGAGAAATACTTACTGCAAATGGACAGATACATATTAAGTCCTCCCACCTACTCCATGCATTCATTTTGTGTCAACGGTGTTAAAGGAATTGCAAAGTACAAGAAATCTGGTGCACCCAGTGATGACCATACTACCTCCACCAGTCCCACAGAGGGAAACTAAAGTAATGTGCTCAGAGTCACACAGGATGTTAGGGGCAGGAGAGGGGGAGAGAATGGAACCTAGATTTCACAGGGTCCAGACAGGCAGCTTTGCCATCATGCCATTTGTCCTCCTTCATTTTTTCTCTCTCACTTTGAAACTCTGTATAATTTGTTTAGCTATTCACATCCTAAATTATAATGTTTGGATACATATTGATCATATGATCATCTGATCCAGCTTCCCTAATCTTTACATCTACATTATCTTCTGTCTTAGATAATTAAGCCCCTATGTTTCGCCTGTGATGCATGAGGTACATACTGTCCAAGCACTGCCCCACACTGGAATGAGCTCTCCTAGCCACCAAGGCAGGATGACCTAGTTAAGCAAGTACAACAGGCAAAAACCCAGATAACTCTGAATTCCATTCTTGGTTCTGGCAGTAACCTGATATAAGACACTGGGCATGTTGCAAAACTCAGGTCCCCTTTGTTATATTTTTCCACATCCCAGAGCTGAAAAACTTAGCACTGACACAACAGCTGGCCAGTGTAGAATAATATGTAAGTGCACAATATTTTTATGTACAGTATAACTTTCAAATTGCAAATAGAACTGCAGTTTATACATGGCATCACCCAGTTAATAACTTCTCTGCCCTACTCTGTGAAAGGAATTATAATATAAGCTAGTTCAGGGGTGTCAGACTCACCTCCATCTCCAGACTGAATGTAGGCCGTGCAGCTCCTCATTGGTCAGATCTGGGAGGTGATGGTAGTGCAGGGCAGTAGTTGGTGATGCTTCGACCCCGCCCTCCTCCTTCTGTCATTCTTGACAGGCAATTTGCTAGTTATTTTTGTATAGATCACCATCACATCCTAGCTTGTAACCCTACACAACACTGTAGCTTTAAAAAAAAAGGCCTAGTATTAAATAATTCATTGCTTGGTAGTTGCAAGAGAATTAGAAAACCAGTGAAAAGATTCCAATTCATCTTTATTTGGATATTTTTACATTTATTTTTTAAAGATGCATTAGGAACCTAATCTACTATCCAGTGTCTCTCCATTGACTGCTGTAAGATCAGGACATTAGATCAGGTTTTAAGGCAGGAGAGTTACTAGAGAATGTATTACCACTTTAGGATTGTTGGTTGTAGTTGTGTTGGTCTAAGAACACAGGCAGACAAAACTCTTTGTGTAGAGGTGATATCTTTTACTGGGCCAACTAAAGAGTTGCAAAAAAATTGCTCTTTGCAAGCTTTTGGGCTTACACGCCCTTCATCAGGCAAGGGAGAAAGTGAAGTTGTTAAGAGTTCTCCAAGGTGGAAAAGAAGCCAATTTGTAAAAAGCTGCTCTGTGAAAAATGGAAATGTGGAGTACTCTCACACTTTGCAAGTAAGAGGTTTTTGGAGCCTGTAACAGAATGGCATCCAAGGGCAGCCATGATGCCACCTAGCAACTGCCTCAGTCTGGTCTGGCTCCTGCTTCAGTCTCCCAGAGTAAAATATGTACACTGTCTCATCCTGCTTCCTTGCCTGCATGCCTTGATCCAGGGCAAGGCTGCTCTTGGTTTGGGTCAGCTACCTGGTGTCCCTGATCCAAGGGCAAGTCTTTATACTGTTGGCCACTTATTAATGCCACTACAGGAGGGGTGGGCAAAATGGCAGATCTGACCAATGGCTGGATTCCATTTCCTAGCATCCCCTGCCTGTACCACTCCCAGCTCTCGCCATGGAGATACCAGGAATGTGGGGCCATGACAGCTCTGTCCCACCCTGGCCCCTTGCCCCATGCTATCACAGCCCTGCCCTCCTGGTGAACCCATGGAGAACAGCTGGGAGCAGCACAGGCAGGATACATGGCTGGTCTCTCCCCCATTCAGTAGTTTCACTCACCACTCCTTGATGTTAAAATTAGCTGGGGAGGCTGCACAGAGAGCAAGGCACACTTCTGAAGAGGCGGGCCTTTTCTGGTCTGAGGGTGTCCCCCCAGGTTTCACCCCAATTTTACTTTTGCTCAAGGCCGACTGTTTGGGGCTGCCAGCTCTTGGCTCAATTCTAGTCATACTCTGTGACCTCAGGTTCCAGCACCTGCAATATCCACTGCATAGGCAGCTAGGGGCCTTGAATCCTGTTTTCCCCCTACTACTTCCTGCCTTACAGTCCAGGCAGGCATGGGCTCTTGAGGCCACAGAACACACTCTAATCATGCCCTGTAACCTCAGGTTTTACTCAGCATAATTTCAAATTCAGGATGTCCCCAGTCACCCCCATTCAGTGGCCTCTGCCTCCCCTACAGTCAGAACCCAGACCTCCAAGGGAAAACAACCCCCCCCAACATGCAAGCGCCAGTCTCAGTTCAAAAGAACATCCCACACAGGGTTCACCATACTCCTTGGTGGTGGGCCCCACCCAGAAAAGAAGGGAAAACAGAACATGCCCAGGGTACTTAGCTTGCTTCCTATGCAGGTCCCCAGCTTCTCTTCATTTGGGGCTGCCACCTCAGACCTCTCACTGCAGTCTGGACACCAGTCCTCATGCCTCTCAGAGGGGGTTCCACCCCAGATGGCTTCCATGGCCAGACTGCTTCCCCTGGCTTGAGCCTTGGGCATGTACAGGGCTCTCTGGGTCACATGCCCCCCCCGCTTCCCCTCCCTGGGTCATCTGGCTCTTCCTGCATATGAACCCAGTGGCCATCTTGCTTCAGGTTCACTTGCCTGTGAGTTTGCCTCTGGGGCACGACCAGGCCACAGGCAGAAGAGACGCAGAGATGAAGTGGAAGGAAGCAAAATGGAAAGGGACCATATACCCATGAAACCAGGGGGAAGGGACCTCTATGAGGGAAAGGATGCACTGAAAAACCCACAAAAAGTAAGGGAGGAAAAGGTATCGGGAGGGAAGTGATGGAGAGGAAAAGGGCCAGGGGTAGCTAGTCCCATTCCCAGTGCCCTCGCAGCAGCCCTGTGGTCTCCTCTTCATCCCTTACAGCCACACCTAGTCTACTGGTTATACAACAGGGTTTGAATTACATGCGGTGGGGGGGGGGTCTGTGGTGGTGGAAGTCAGAAGGAGCCATCACTGCTGCCTCCTAAGCTGTTTAGAAAGGCGTGAGAAGAGGGGGCTCTTGGGAGTTTTCTGGGTGGCTCTCATCTCTTATGGGGAGAACTGTTACTCAAGTGTTACCCCTAACTTGATTTGCATCAAAACACAACCCCCCTGGAATGCAGTGGTGATTTTAACATTGAGTTGGTTGCCTCATTGGAGGATATAGACAATAGCTTAAGTCAACAAATGTCCTCAGCCGCCAACACGACCACTGTGCAGCTCAAGCATTATTTTGTTGTGTGGCTACTCTCATTCCATGTAGGAATGAGGAGGTTAAAGGGAAAAAAAAGGAAAAACAGGAAAAAAAATCATGTGAGGTTTACATACAGTGAAATCTAAGGCATCAGTTTTCGCTTCTGGTAAACTCACCAAAATCAACTCCCTACCACTATGTGAGGCACTTCTCAGTACCTTAGGTCTAGACATCAGAGTTTTGCCAACATTGCTGTTGGCTAGAAGTGTAGAAACATCATACTTTTTTGACGCAGTTATGCTGCCAAGACTATAGGCTTGATCCATCTATGCAACAGAACAGGGTTTCTGCCAGCTTAGCTGATGCTGTTGGGACAGGTAGTGTACTTGTGCCTTTTCTAAGCTGTCATCTGAAGCTGGTGCCATGCTCACTCACCCCTAGTTATATTACTGACCAGTGCTAGCAGAAAAAACCCTCTCTGCATTTTCTCTAGAGGGGCTTTCCTGACATATTTGTGTCAGTACAAGCATAGAGGCAGTGGTTACAGAATGACTAGAAGCCCAAAGGCAGCTTTTTATTTAACAGGGAAGACAAGTTGTAACTCAAGTGTAGATTTCTTGAATCAATGCTGCAGTAAATATCTGATTGGGAAAGGGAAAAGAGTAAAAGAAACAAATGGGCTGTTAAACATCTCTTAACATTTTCTGTTACAGTTTCTCCAAAGGCCACAGGTAATGTTCTGTATTATGGCAGTCTGGCTATTGTTTTTGATAACTCTAACCTGTATGCATTTTTGTGTGCTGTAAGACAGGCTGCATTTAACTTCTCTGTTAAAATGAGTGTATTATTAGAACTGAAGGAAATTTCTTTGATGACAGGGTCCCCCCCATTCAAAAAAAATAACATTTTGACCAAAACAAAACATTTTTCTACAAACATTTTTATTTTGAAGTTTTTTATAATGCAAAAACCTGGAAACTAAAAAAATTATTTTTTGTTAAACATACCAGTTTATAAAAACCAAAGCATATTGGGCATTTTTACACATGCATCAAGAGGCATGGGGTGGGGGGGAAAGGGGCAACACTTTAATTAGCGAGCTGTGCAAATTAAGGGCACCACAGTGTCACCTGTATCAGTGTCCCCACACTGAAAAATGGCAGCAGGGCACTTTGAACTAAAATTCATAAAACAGGCTTTAATTTACAGTGCCTTGCCACCATTCTTCAGCGCAGGGATGCTGATACACGTGATGCTGGAGTCTGCTGGAGTGCATTAATTTCCATGCTCCAGCAGACTCAATCAAGTATGCTCTGCTGCACTGGATTTCCAATGCCTCGGAGCAGGCTCCGTGCACATGTATAGGAACCCATTAGTTTCAGATTTTCCTTAAGAAACAAGACAAAACAAATACCATACAGAATTTAAAAAAAATAGAGAGATTTAAAAAAAAAATCCTGGATACAATAAATGGCACTTTTTGACCAGTTCTATCTTACACTATTGAAGAACCATGTCATAAGAGCTCTTGAATTTAGAAAGCATTGAGACTATATCTTATTTTTATATATATTTTCCTTGTCATACTTTCTGTTTCCTAGTCATACCTTCGACTTTTAGTAGTTCCTAGCCTATAATTAAAATAGCACAAATCATAGGACCAGCTTCTCATTAAGTGAAAATTAACATAAAATGTTATGGAGCTCTTTCACTTTATATTAGATGGGGATCTGGACTATAGAGTTCATATCTGCAGGTGTTGTGTATATATTAAGGCATATCTATGCATATGTAGATACATTTGAACTGGGAATGTCCTCAAATGGCAAAAGTCTTTACTAGCTTTGGCAAGACAAATTTTCTTCTCTATATACAATTTTCACTTTGAGACTCTGAAACCACTTGATTTTTAGTTAAACATCAGAAAAACAGCAATAAGGAGAAGAGGGAAAAAGAGTATTGTAAGCACATTTAAGAGGGGGAAGCCTGTCTTAGAACCATGAACAATTCGGGTCCTTGTGACCTTCAGTGTCCGGTCCCACTGGGTCAGGATAGCGTTTCTGGCTCCACTCCAGCTTCCTGGACCTGTTAGACGAAACTGGTATGGACTGCATGGGCCAAAGTAAACTTCCAGGGCCAGTCTTGGGTCTGTCAGAAGCAGCTTCAGAATATTGGGTTTCACTCCAATGGCAGAAGCCAATTCATCCATGTAGACTATGTAATCTGTCTGTAGGGTACTGCTGTTTCCAAACCTTAAGGTGGGAAAGGAAAATATACAGACCATTGCTAATTATTATGTAAAAGAAAGATACTATAGGATAAAGAGAGACTTTTGGATAATGCCTGAATTCTACAAGGAAGTTGGGCGCTGGTGGAGGGAAGGGTTCAAATCAAGTTCAGACTCCAGGTCAAGTTCTTTTCCTCAGCCCTGATTTCTCAACAGAAAGAAGACTCTAAAACAGAATCAAAGCAACACCAAAAACTTTCCAGTTTACAGGAAAGTGGACAAGAAGAAAAAAGACCCAACTTTGTAAGAGCTTCTCTTTGGCCCCAACCCAGACCATTCATGTAAAGGGCAGTTCTAGATATGAGAAGCCTTGATTTCACTGGCAATTCCTATGTGAAGGAACTGATGGACTGTCTTTATACTTTGACAAAAATGATAATTCCCTGCCATTATGGCATGTCCATTCAGTAACTTATCTTCCTTTAGCAAAGCTTTCCTTTACCAAAGCTAGTTGAGAATTTCCATTTCATGAGAGATTCCTTGATTTTAAACAAAAAATTAATTCTGGAAGAGAATATAATCATTTTTATTTTTTTTAAATAAAGCGAGATATAAAAAAATAGTTTGGGGTCAATTAAGCCATGCAGGTTTGACTCAGTCTGCCAATGCAGAAGTTTTTCCTTTATTTCTTTTCTTTTTTTCCCCTGAAATAGCTGTGCTGGAGTATATGCAATATGTACACTGTCTGGTAAAAGTGAGGAACCAGCGGTGATCCAGTGGGTAGCAAGACGTCACGGAGACATCTGACACAACCATGGGTGCATCTAGGGTTCTAAAAAGTGGGGTGCTGTGCATGTGGTGTGGTGCATCATCCCATAGCACAACACATTTTTTTCCAATCAAAAAGAACTAGAAGCTTTATTGATATGCTGAAGACTATAGGCTGTATTATTTAGTTTAAGATCCAAGAATGAACTAATGCAAATGTGTTTTGGAGGGGGACAGACTGCCAGCTCTAGAGCAGGGCAGCTACCTTGTGCTATGGGAGTACATCTATTGCAAGACTGCTCTCTGCTCCCTCACACATGGGTCCCCCCAGGCACTCCAATATGCCCCAAAGTGCTCCTCACTGCCATTTATGTATTGCCCTTGGCACTTCAAATGCCCTCTGGCTCCACTCTGTCCTCTATGCATAAGCCCTATGCTCAGCCCCACACCGTCGTGCCCTAAGTCTCATCACACTCCACCATTCCCCTCATGCCCCACTGAGTCCTACCCTACCCCCTCACTACCTCCATAATGACACTGCAGCCTGCACAAACCTGCCCTCATCACCCCTGCCATCCTGCCCCCTCATTCCCTTATGCCTCTGAACACGCAAACTTCAGTGCAGCGTTTCACACCCTCTGGTGCCTGTTTACCCACAATCTATCTTGATCCCATACCTCCCTCATACCTCAGTTTACTCCCAGTTTACCTCATTTGCCCCTCACACCCAGGGGTGGATCCAGAGGGAATGCAGTGGCGTAGTTGCAGTCCCTTTCAGACCACACTGCAGGAGCAGTAGCTGGGGACTTTTTAAGTCCCTGAATAAGTCACAAATTCCTCCTCTCCCATTCCTCCTCACTTCTGCCCCCCCGCTATCGATGCCCTTGCTATCTCTGGCTGACCTGAAGGCAGGGGAACAAGGCTCAGCCAGGGACTGCAGCAGCAACTCAATGGGTGTGTCTACATGTACACATTTACTACGCAATAACTAAAATTACTGTGCAGTGTGGGCATGTGTGTACACTTGAATGCCTGTACTGCGCAGTAAATATAGTGACTTATGCTGACTTTAGTGTAAATTTGAGACCTGTATCATGCAGGTCTCAAATTTACCCCCAATTAGTTACTGCACAGTAACACACATGTAGACGACCTACTGCACAGTAACACCATGTGCGTGGACTGATTTGGGATTAGCTTTAGTCCCAAATCAGTCCGCGCGCAGCGTTAATGCACTTTAACGCCTGCACATGTAGACATCGGCCTATTCCTGCTTACTGCACAGTAACTTACTGCTCAGTAAATTTAAGACAGCATAAATGCATGTGTAGACATGCCCAATGGGTAGGTTTCCCCTCCCTGCCCAGTTCCCCCAGTTGTTTCCCACCAGCCTGGGAGCAGGTACAGGGAGAAGGAACCTGCCTGTTGCCCCCACATGAGCCTAGCTCCCCATATAACACAGCCCTACCTAGAGCAGGGATGGAGCACCTCTGGAGCTACAGCTGCCCCCAGGGCAACTGGAGACCATGGCAGATCCTGGCAGGGGTAGAGAATAGGAAGGGAAGAAAGGTACTGCTCAGCATAGAGGGAAAGGGAAGGGATGCTGAAAGTGGGGTGAGGTTTTTACCTGAGTGAGGGACTTAAACAAAAACTCCTGGCTACTGTTCCCCCAGCGAAGTCTACCTACCTCAGTGGGGGAGGGGGGGGGGAAGGAGGGGTTGCTGTTCCTGCACCTTGTTTTACAAAATCCTGGATTCATCCATGCTCACATCCCCAATAACACTCCAGCCCCTTTTTACCCCACACTGCTCTACCTCATAGATCCTCCTCCCCACAAAAGTCCTTTAGTGCCTATGACCCCCTATCTAGCTCTTCACAGCTCCTGAAAGCCCCTTCCCCCCCAGAACCCCTCCCAAACAGTTCCCCCAACCCTTCATGACCCCTGACTATGAGACAGATGGAGGCAGGACTGCAACTTCTCTCCTTTCCCCCCATGATCTCACAGCATGCTTATAGCTGGCCTCCACTGCTCTCTACAGAAACAAACAGCTGGGGTTGGGGAAGGACTCACTTCAGCCACTTGCAATGCCACTACCCAAGGACCAACCTCTCTGGATCCTCTCATGCCCAGCTTTATGCCACCCTAGCTGCAATGCTGGTTCAGGGTCATACAGCCGTCATCATCTGCTGCTATGAATAACCCAAAGTCACTTTTCTCTTTGCATCACCTTTCAACTTCTGCCTTTAAACGCTGTACCACAGCACAGCACAGCACAGCACAGCACGGCACAGCCTTCCTGCAGCCTTGCTTATTCCCTCTCTGTCCCTGATCTCTTATGAGTTTGAATCCCTTAGGAATAAAGCCACCCAGTACAGGTCCGTAAATAGCACACCTTTATCAGACACGTGGAGAGTGTGAACAGAGGAACATTACCAGAAGTAGACAGCAGGCAGGAAAAATATACAAGGATAGCTTGATTAATGAAAGATCAAGGATTATAAACACCTATGGAATGAAGAAATCAGCAGGAATCAAGTAGATTAGGGGGTAGATTAGGGGTGGTCAACCCCCAGTCTGTGGGCCAAGTTTGGCCCACAAAGCCATGGCATTTGGCTCATGGACCTCCCCATAAGTCAGGAAATTTGGCAGTGGGGAAGCAGTTGCAATTAGTAATGCTATTCCTCTCTGGCTACCAAATTCCCAAGCCCTATATGGGTTGGGGCTTGGCCACATGCCCTCTCTCACCCCCACCTCCCCTCCTGATGCAGCCAGGTTAGGGCCGGACTGCCCTCCATGAGCTTCTCACACCCGCTGCACCCTAAATCAGGTCCACTGGCCAGATCTTGCCTGTGGACAGAATGGGTACTGCTCATCTGGCCCACAGGACAAAAACGTTGGACATCACTGTGTTAGGTAACAATGAGCCCTGAAGTCAACTGACTGCCTCAGCTCTACCTAAATAGAAATGCAGCTGCTCCTAAAGGGCAGATTGTGTTAAACTTTGAATGGAGCAGGAGTTAAAGAGGGATGGGAGTTACTGTACCAATGCCCCTCACCCCCAGATCTGCGTCTGGATAAAATATATAAATTATAAAGAATGGAGCACATAATTATGTGGGACTTGCTCAGAAAATACAGCCGTTGTTACTCTTAGTCATGCAGACAGAGTATAGAAAGCTGCTTGAGAATGGCACCTTTCACATACCATTTGAGTTTCTTCCCCATTTTTTCATCAATATCATCCATCATGCTGCTTACTGGAGGAAGCTTAAATGATCCTAGAAAAGAACAGGTTCAGCGTCACCAAACATGTCATCCCCTAAGTACTGAAATATACTTTCTGCCCCACATGCAGGGGCACATATGCTGTCACCCCCTAAGTGATGAAATATTTTTCTGCCCCACACACAGGTAATTTAGTTCAGCTCTCTCTGACCAACAACTCCCACTGTAACCCCATCATATCTGTAGGTATACAAATGTATGCATGCCTTTCTTTTCATATCAGATTCCCAGTTTGTGTCTGCATGCAGCTGTGACCTGAAGAAGAATGCTAATTTCCACTGCCAGGAAGTAAAGTAAAATATATCAGGGACAGTTTTCCCTGTTCACCAGTTTTCCATTCACATACCCTTAAACACCTTGATAGCCCAGCGAGCCTGGAGTTCAGAAGTTGGAATAATTGCACCAAGAGACTGGACCAGCCCAATGACAGCCATAGTTGGCTTCTCTAGTTGAGGAGGGAGAATGCCTTTGTACAAAGTAACCTCATTGTCTCTGCATTTGATGATAGAGTCATCTTCCATAAATGGATAAGAATAGCTGTAGCCTGTTGCAAAGATGACATAATCAATATTTTCCTGCTTGGTCCCATCTTGAAATATAACTGATGTTTCCGTGAATTCCTTCACATTGGGTTTTACCACCACCATCCCACAGACAATACGGCTTGGGAGGTCATCGTTGAACACCGGCTCTTTGCGCAGAGTTCTACAAACAGAAAACATGTAGGCCTCTATTTAAAAGGACTTCTTGTTTCCTATCTGGGATATGCAAAGGGTGAGAGAGCCATACTACATGCAAATCTTCTTGCATCAGAATGTCAGACCAAGACTCTCACTATCCTTGAACCAAGAGTTATCCACCACCAGCACTGCATAAGCATCAGCATACCCCTACAACAATCTAAGTTTAGAGATGGTTAAGGTTGCCAATAGCTGTTTCAGTTTATTTGCTGTCATTACTAGTTGCAACAATGTAAGTTTGAAAGCCTGGAAGTTAAAGGTTAAAGTTGTAGAGCCACCATTTGAAAGTTAAAATCGTATCTAGGATCCACAAATAACCATAACTCTTTCCTTTATTCCTAGCCACTGTCCACGTATTAGTTTGCAGTGTATTAACTTACGGATCCTCTCTTACAATCCTGTTTCTGTTTCTGTGCATGTGTGTGTAATGAGTTTCAAATCTATTTCCCATGAGTAGTTCTGCATTCAGCTTTTCACTCTCTTTTACAAACACAGTTGTGTCAGTGAAATCAGTCTTATTTATCCACCTCCTAAAACAATAGGGTTCTTTTCCACTACATTAGCTCGCTATTACTACTACTACTACAAAGAGTAAGCACACGTATTGCTTTAAATGAGACATTATTTTTCTTATTCTTATTCTTTCAGCACGTAGTAAAATGAAAATTGCTTACTATTGTGTAGTGAGATTTATAAGAAATTTCAACCTGAACTTCCTCAGTGTTCTGAAATCCCTGCTAGTGCTAAAACAAGAGGCATTTCAAATTAAAGGCAGCCTTGAATTAGCTACAAAAGACACTGATTTTCTTGTATGAAACAGAGATAGACATGGTTTAAGAAAACAAGTTATGTACTGGATCAAACCATTATCTCAGCTAGTTTGGTGTTGTCTCTCCAGTAGTAATTCAACAGAACCAGTCACAAAATGATAATGTGCCTGTCTAGGGGTATAACTCCATATGTATATAGATTAGAAAGATTCCTTTTAAGCTTTTGCAAAC
>NW_017728907.1:13907888-13925996 GCF_001723895.1 Crocodylus porosus
ACCATTGGCTCTCCCACTGCCTCCTGCCACTGGGCTGAGCTCCCTGGGGCTGGCAGAGCTGGTCAGAGTGCAACCTGGTAGCAGGAGGCAGGGAGAAGCAAGACTGCGTTCTGACTGGTTCTGCCAGCCCCACGGAGCTCAGTTTGCCCTCCTAGTACTGCCAGACTCCTTCTGGGGGTGCAGGCCCCCGAATCAGCAGTCTTTCCAGCCCTGGGCGCGGACTATGCCCAGCACTGGTCCCAGGCAGCAGCAGCAGCCTCCTGTCATCCTGAGCACAGATCCAGGGGCCTGCACCCCTGGGAGGAGTCCAGCATAGCCCCACAGCCCTCCTGGGGGTGTGGGCCCCCAGATCTGTGTGCAGGATGACAGTAGACTGCTGCTGCTGGCAAGTGCCATGAGTTTTACTTGTCAGTATCTTGAGGTGCAGTTTCCCAGAAACTTCTGCACCTATCTATTTGAAACCTGACAGGCTTCATGCCCTCAGAAGGGGCTACCAGTGCAATTTTCATCTGAATCAGACAAGAAATGACAATGTTATAGGCATTTTCATGATTCCCCATTATAGCCTATGGGTGAAACGTCAAAACATTGTTGAAACAGTTTTGGCGAAACAAAACGGAAGAGTGCTTCAAAATAAAATAAAACATCAAAATGAAACACTGTCTCATCAAAACGGTGAAATGGAAGTCGAAATGAAATGGTGCTGTTTCGCACAGCCCTACAACCTGTTCAGTGGCAATGCATAGAGGGTACATGGGGGTGCATGTGCACCCCCTGAAAGTGATGGTGCACCCCCTCACAGCCAGCGTTCCCCACTTAGACGATGGGCAGGGTGAGCAGGCAGAAGCGCTGGTGCCCCCCCTAAGACCACTGGCTGGGGAGTGGGGTGGCAGGAGAAGTGCCACTGGTACTTCTGGGTGCACCCCTTCTGGCCACTTGACCCCCCAGCCATCAGTCAGCAACTGGCGGGAGTGTCCCTCCATGGACAATTGCGCGGACTGGGGGAGGGGAGTTCCCACGCAGCTGATCGCCACTGCTGCAGCCAGTAAGTGTAGGGTTTTTTGGTTATTTTTTAAGTGCCAGGAGGCTGGGATGGGCAGGGGATGGGGCCAGGCAGGGCAGCCATGGGGGCTTTTCCCAGGGCTCCCCCTGCCTGGTGGGAGGCAATCAAAGCCAGAGGACCCACGGGAGAACTTGCAGCCACCTGGCTGTGCCTGCTCCTCCCCAGACAATCTGAATCTTCGAATCAGCGCTGAAACAGTGCCGAATTTCCGATTCTGATTCAGCCGAATTGAATGGGGGCAGTGATTCGAATCACCAAATCAAATCACTGCCCTCCGAATTGGTTGAATCTGAATCTGAATCAAATATTTCCCTATTCACACAGGCCTCCTTACCGGGCGCATCTACATGTTCATTAATGTACTGTGGTTACTGCATATTCAGTTTAGTACTTGCAATTACAAGTACTAACTGAATGCGCAGTAACTGGCACAATAGTGCTGGAGCACCTTTTTTTTTGTGATGCTACTGTACAGTAGACTAATTCTACTGTGCATTTGTGCATTAGCATGGCTTTTGCTGTGACATGCTAATGCATAGTAGAATTAGTCTACTGTGCATTTAATGTCTCATATAGATGCACACCCACTGTGTGGTGGATAAAAGCTAAACAGCAGTAGCTTACTTCTAAATGCAAGAGACTAAATTATTAAGGTTTAACTTCCACTTGACTCTGGAAAAGACCATGTCATGTGGTCAGTTACCTTAGAGCATCTGATGCACAGTGGACTTCTTTTCCCTTCACCTTGTGGTAAATAGCTCTTCTACACAAGCTAGAGTTCAGTTAGAGTACCACAGGAACTGCATCTTCAAAGCTAAACAAGGTTTTTCTTTCTTTCTCCAATATTTTGTAATAAAACTGCCATAAAATTACCCATTTAAAGGCATCAAGCCATAGTTCTCATGCTTAAACTTCTGATTCATCTTCTTTACATACAACCAGTCACTGATGGAGGTTGGGAGGGAATTTCGGACAAAGGTTTCAAAGCGAGTTACATACAGCATATCCCATGGGTAACCATCATCCCAAACACGACTCATCACCCAGGAGCCACTCCTGGAGCTAAGATAAACCTTTAAAAAAGAACAAAGAAGTGTTTAATTATGACGGTTTTGGAGGGGCAAATACAGAAAAACTATCACTGGTAGAGCCCATTCTAGTGAAGTCAGTTTCACTTCTCTGGTTTTATGCACTTCTGTGTATTTACACACTTAATGTTGTACAACAGAAAGGAAACAGTAGTTGAATCATTTCCACTTCGGTGTTTGACCAGCTCAAATCAAGAACTGCTGACCTCAGTATGGAAGATGCATTATAATGTCGTATATGTTATAGAGGTAGCCCACTGAGAATTACATGCTTGGATTATGTTTGATTTCAATTTGCATCCAGTGATGTAATCTCTTAGAACAGGGGTGGGCAAAATGGCAAATCTGGCTGGTGACTGGACTCCATTTCCCAGCAGCCCCTGCCTGGTTGTCATGGAGACCAGCTGGACAGCAGCTGCATGGGTAGGGCACCTGGCTGGGCGGAGAGCTGCTCTGGGGCTGGGATCTTGGGGCAGTGATAGTGAGGGGCCGTGGCAGAGTCACAATCTGCTCCCTGCATGCCCCTGCCCGTGGAATCCACATTCATTACAGGGCCATGTGGGCAGGGGCTTGCAGCCCAGCTCTGGATTCCTCCCCGTCCCAAGATCCCGGGGTTTCCCTGGCCCCACACTGGGCCCATCCCAGCCACCTGGCTGTGTGCCCTGCCTTTGCAGGTCCTGTTTCCTGCAGTGAGTGTGGGGCAGATGGGCCAGGGTGCCCAGGCAGCACTGGTGTGTCCAGCAGTGGCAGCCAGAAGGAGCTGCTGCTGCAGGGGCTGCTGGGAAATAGAGTCCACTACAGGCCCAATCTGCCCTGAGGGCCAGATTTTGCCCACCCCTGCTTTAGAGTGTTACCATTACAATGTTGTATTGCATTTGGGATCTTCAAAGCCACGTAGGAGATCTCGATGCCCAGTTACCATTGATTTGGATGTCCAAATCAATCAGGCAGCTCCAAAAGCCCTGCCTTTCCCCTCCCCCTAAATATATGTATCCATCCTCAGACCTGAAAACTCCAGAACTATATAGGGAACTGTACCTGAGACGCTGTGTGACTAAGCTCAACAGCAATATCAGAGCCAGAGTTTCCCAATCCAACCACAAGCACTTTCTTCCCCTTGAATTTTTCTGGACCTTTGTATTCCCGGCTGTGGAAGTAGCTGCCTTTAAACTTTTTAATCCCTGAATGGAAGAGTAGAAAACAAATGAATCTACTTGGTGAATACAATAGGGAGATTTACCGTTTTTGTTGGTACACCCCTTTGCAGTAGGTTTATTTTATTTGATATTTTTCCCAAAAAGGCTCAGGGTGGCTTACAAGAACAAAGAAAGAAAAATAGATAAAATAACAAAACAATTCCCTACAAAATATCCAAAGTTTAACTCCACCTGCTAAAAACCTGCCCAAATTAAAAGGTCTTATACCAGTTCAGAAATATGGGCAGGCTTGTATTCTGGAAGGCCTCCAGTTGGAAGGTGTTTCAGAGGTGAGAAGCAACAACCAAGAACAACCTCTTATGTGCTTTGGCCATGGCACACAGATGGTAATTGCAGGAGGTCGTTCTCAGCTGACCTGAAGGATCTGAAGGAAGGAAGTGGCCCCTTAGGTACATAGGACTCAGGTCACTTAGGGCTTTGCAGGTCAAATTCAGCATTTTGAACTGTGACAAGCTATAGGAAGCCAGTGCAGACTGTGGGGGTGCCTGTAGACATGCCCAGAGGCTGCTCTGATGTGCTGTAATTACAGCACATGAGAGTAGACTCAATTAAGTCTGCTGGAGTGTGCTAATTAGCATGCTCCAGCCAGCTTCTGTGTCTCATGTATCAGTGCCCCTGCTCTTTAAAATGGTGGGAGGGGTGCTTTAACTAAAGCTTGTTTGATACTCAACATGAGGTGGGCACTTTAATTAAAATGGCTGTTGGAGCCTCTCTAGTTAAAGCACCAGCCGCATTGCTGCCCCCGAGCACATGAAAAAAGTGCTGAAGCGCTGAAAGGGTCAGTAGTTTTTCTCTGCAAAGCAAATTTACTTTCCCCCCTCAAGTTAAAAAGGTGATTGTACAGGCTTGTTGTGTTGTGAATTCACCCTAGGATCTGGCTGTCTAAGAGCTTGTGCACACAATCATTTTACAACAAAGTAAAGGTAGGCAGGCTTTACTGCACATGGGCTCCTCCTCGTTAAGTCCCATGTGCAAACCTGTGGGAAGCAGAAGCTAACACAGGTCAACTTGTCCCTCTATAGAAGAGGGCTGAGACCACAGACTAGCTTTAGTTTACTCCTGGGCAAGAGCACTCACATAGGCAATTACCCCATCCTTTTTTAGCTCTGTTCTCTTCTACAGCCAGAGCCAGTGTGTCCCTCTCCCTTGGAGGTTAGCCTATATATGCAGGCCAGCCCTTCCCTGCAGCTCAGCTGCCCTGGCTCGCTTCACAGTGTCTAGGGCTGATTTCATCTCCCTCAGCCGCCCAGTATTCTGCTGCCTCCAGGCTGGGTCCTGGGCAGCTGAGGGGGATGAAAGCAGCCCTAGATGCTGTGAAGAGAGCCAGGTCAGCTGACCTGCAGGGAGGGGCTGGCCTGCATATCTAGGCTCACCTCCAGGGAAGAGGGACACATTAGCTCTGGCTGTAGACGAAAACGAGAGCATTCCTGCAGGAGGAGGGGAGCTTGAGTCCACCAGGAGGTGCTTCTGCCTGTGGAGTGCGAGTGCATTTGCAAGAATGAGGATTTAATGAATGATTTTTCACAGGCACCTGATGGATTGTAGATGAACACATTGCTGGGGTCATTTGACCCCAGTACTCTTTCCTGCCACGGCAGAGGGTCAGACTAGATGATCTACTCAGGTCCCTTCTGACCCTAGAAACTATGAAACTATGATTTTTTTGTTTGTTTGTTAAGGGCTATCAAGATATCCAGTGGGGTTTGCTGGTTTATAACCACCAGTAGACTAGGAGTCCAGGCTGAAGGGAGGACAGGGGGCTGCAAAGCAGCATGCCCTGCCCACTGTGACGTTTTCTTCTTTTTGATTATTATCTCTTTTAGTGAGACACAGGAGCCTGAGTGGGAAAAGGCACCAGAGACTTAACCCAGTCAAGGAGTCATAACATGAACTTTTAAAATCATAGCCCTGGAGACTATTTCAGCAAGGTGTGTCAGGTGAGTGAACCAAGAGAGTGAATCATAAAGGAGACTGGGGAATTGCAGGACAAGCTTGCAGGCAAGGCCTTCAGAAGCTGCCCTTTAGGGGGTCCAGTCCTAGATGCCAAGATTATTGTCTTGCCAGGAATAAAGATTCTGCCAGTGCCTTTAGCTGAGGACCACGTTATGATTGGTTTATTCCTCTGTAAGAATAAATGAGTACCCCAAATTACTGAGACCATAATCTGGTACGGAACATTTTGCTGATGATTGTTGCAAACAGAGATGTTTGCAATCATCATCCATGCTTCTGCATGCTCATGCAAACTAAACCTCTGACAGTTTAGGTCTCAAAGCCAGACTGCTGTCTCTTAATCCATGCACTTCAGGGCTGGCTCATGCACCTGCCCAAATTGATGGGTAGAACATGTTAACCACAATAAAAAAAAATGTCAACAACTTTCTTTTATATCAAAAAGTCATTTTTGTGGGGTGGGGATGGGATATTTTAATAATTTTTTTGACCAGTTTTAGCTATAATGCATGCACTACGAAAATGTAACTTACCAGGGAATTGTTCAGCTGGGAAATTTGGATATACATGGTGCCCAGAACAAACCATGACAGCATCAAATACAGAGGACTCTTCCTTCCCATCATTTTCTGTAATAACATCCCACTGGCCAGTGAGGGAGAAATCAGGGCTTTTTGTTACCTTGATGACCATGGTCTTAAAAGGGAACAAACAAACATAATTTGCATGTTACATACACAGATCTTTAGGCAGATATTTTTGTGAGTGTCGTGGATTCGCTGGAGAGAGCCGAGTGAAATCTTATCCTCATTAAAGTCAATGGAAATTGCACTACTGACTTCAGTGGATATTTCACTTTTGAGGGGCATGCATAATAGCTCAGTGGATAAGATTCAATGATTCATTAAAACTGAAGCTGAATGAGAATGCCCACTTTCTAGGAGATACTAAAAATTCAGTTGTTTTCCATTCCAGATCAGAATGAAATTCAAAACTGAATTCTATGAATTATTCTAAAAGTTTGTCTCATGTTAGTTGAAATACTTCAGATAGAATTTAATTAAAATAAAGAGTAAAAGGTCTATTACATTTGTCTGAATTTATTCTCTTCTTTCATTGTAAATTTTAACATAAAATACATTTAAAAATAAAAGACATTTTGAAATGAAAAACTTAACTGTTCTTTTTTGTTGAGAGAGAAGTGGTTCTGCTTTATGTTTTTCTTCAAAATATTTTTCCATAAAGGAACACATTCCAGGAATTTGAGATAGAATATTCTGATTTGTCTAACAGAAACATTTTCCAGTAGAACATTTTCAGCAAGCTTTAGTATATATAAGAAATCATTTTGCTGTTTCCACTTAGCATTCACTTATCCTTTTGGTGATTTACCTTCAAACAGATTTTGCTTGTTTACATATTTACTATATTTATAATAGGACATAACTCAGTTAAAGTTTTGTGCAAAAGAAAATTCAGCTTGTGATTGGGAAATGATGTTGATAGATCATTGCACAGGTTATTTGTCATCTAAGTCACCAATATGACTTTGAATGGTTGACAAGCTCTCTCTCTCTCTCTCTTTGTTTTTATATAAACAGAAGAAAGGCTTAAATGGTATTGAATGATCACGCATGTACCTCCTGTCTAATTCTTTCACACAAAGAACACCTGGCAGATAAAAGGCTGACACAGTCATGATGTACAATAGTCTGTCCCTTTCCTGTTTGTGAACTACCCACAGGCACAGTGACACCTCTACTAGTTATTCAGAATTACTTAATTAGGCCTGATTATGCCGTTGTGCAATAAGGCTTGTAAGGGCATAATTCTTTTTCTAAGCTTACATTGTGTTTGCCTGTAATCACAGCCACTGTGCTCAGACAGGTGCACGGCTGCTAAGTAATCCTGAATCGATTCAGCTGAATTTGATTCGGAGATTTCAGCCACTGCTGAATTGGCCAAATCTCTGAATCAAACAGGCCCCATCCACTGCTCACTCTCCCAGCCTCATCAATGGCTGCCCTGCCTGGCAAAAAACAAAGCTCCGCACTCACTGGCTCCTGCCAGGTGGGGAGGCAATCCCCGATGCACCCTGCTGACCTGTGCTTTGTGTGTGGGGGCGCTCTGCCATGAGCCCCCAGAATCCCCAATGGCTGCTGGAGCAGCTGGTGAATGTGGGCCTTTTTTTTTTAAAGAGCTGGGAGCTGGTGCTGGGCAGGGCAGCCATAGTGCGGCTGGGAGAGCAGGCGGGAGTCGGGGGGTGTTAAGGGGGCTGGAGGAGTAGGCAAGGGATGGGGCCTGGTGGGGGTCCCCCCATGGTCCCTTCCCCCCTCTTCAGGCCCCGCCCCCCATTTACAGGCACAGAGTCTAGGTCCAGCTTCCTGCGGCAGCAAGTGGGGACTGCCTGAATCTCCAAAGCTCTCTGAATGTTTTCCGAATTGATTCAGAGAGCTTCAAATCAATTTGGACCTTTTTATTGGTCTCCTGATTTGATTTGGATTTGGAAGTTCGGCTACCAAAATCAGGCTGAATCGTCCTCAAATTGAATCAGCATCCACTTTGCACAGGCCCTACTAAGTACTGCTTATCCGGTAGGAACCACTTTTCTATAGGATAGGTAGTATGTGGAGTCATGGCTCAAACTCTCCACATGCTGGATTTTGCATCAGTATGTTCTTACCTTGAACTTTATGTATTTCAAAAGATCAAAGTGTTTGGCAAACATCTTTATGTATTCCTGGAGCTTAGTATTGTGCATGTAATTTGGATAATCATCAGGGAAAGGAAAGTCAGGATAGCACATCATTTCTTTGCAGGAGTTGGTGAACACGGAATGGTAGATGCTGGCTTTGCCCTCCTCTGTATGTTCCTAAAGAGAAGAACCCACAAAAGTTTACAAAAACTTCATCATTGAAGGCAGCTGCAAGACTTGCTATAAACAGGGAGAAATTCAGGGCATTGACAAATGACACAATTATACTGGTGTGATTGTTATTATTCCAGGTAGGGAGAGCAAACTGGCTCTCCCAGTTTCAGCCAATCTCTATAGCAGAGCATCCATTGGCCAAAGTCAAGTCATTAATGGTAAATATCCATTACAGTCCTTAGTCCAGTTGGTGTATATTACAGGCCTTGCCTGCCGAGTCAGATACACAGAGGCATTTCATGAATTTTCATAGTAGCCACTTCATAATATTGACCAACAGGTGTAAGCTTTACATAGACTTCCCAAATTACAAACTTCTCAGAACCTCTTTCCCCATATGCACAACCCTGAGCTAATCTGCCAGCTGTCTACCCCCCTCCATATTAAATTTCCCCCTAAAGACCCATTTCTATTATGATCTCTTAAGTGCATCTGTTTGACCATCTTCCCCTGACAGCCCCGTTTGTCTTGCTCCTTCTGGGCATGGGCAGTCTCTCCTTGAATGCCTGGAAAGACCTAGTGCATTCTGCTGCTACCCTGAATATTACCTGTTAGTTGATTTGTGTTCTAGACGAGTGGTTTTCAATCTTTTTTTATTTTTGGACCCCTAAAAAATGTTGATGGGGGTGTAGACCCCTTTGGAAATGGAATGCCTTTTCTAGGATCTGAAAATTAATTTTCATTGTCATCTTGCATGGACCTCTTAGGCACAGGCTGTGGACCTCCCAGGGTCTGCAGACCACAGGCTGAAAATCACTGTTGTAGACAAATGTGCCTTCATTCTAAGGCCTTGGCGGACACAACCACACTCTTCAATTGTAAGCCAATGCAAGATCTGAGCTCAGGTTTTCCTTGATTTGGGTAAGGTGGAATAATGAGAGCTTGAATGTTATACTAAATGCAGGCACACTTTCAAAGCCAAGTTACCAATGGTTCTCAACTGACCAAGGATTATAATTGTAAGAAAGGTGCAGAAAGTCATTGGCTATGTCCACACATGGTGCGGACATTTGGTTCCCCGGGGACAACTAGTGTCAGTGCACCTTGCACTGCCGCTAGTTGTCCCTGGGGAATGGCTGTGCCACGCACCCTCTGGCATGTGGCAAGTTACCCCAGGACTGGTAGGGGAGGCTGAGGCCAGCACAGTGCTGGACCCAGCAGCCTTACCTGGGGTTCTGGGGGCCTCCCAGGGCCGCAGCAGCGGCAACCCTGCCATGCAGAGCCTGGATGGCAGCCTCACCATAGCTCCAGGCTGCCTGGCTTTGCTTTTGAGTGGTGTACACTGCCTCTGTGTGCACCACTCTGCTTTTTTTCTCCACAGGTTTTTTGGTCCAGGGGTCAAAAACCCCTCTGGGCTGTTCCCTTGAAGAGCAGAGAACAACTGAACATGCTGTGTCTGTGGTGCCACATGCCACATGGCAATGCTCTTCTGGACGCAGCTATTTTGTTTACTGGTGAAACACAAAGGTCTAATCCTGATTCCGCTGAAAGTCAAGACCAAAAATTCAAGTGATTCCAACAGAGTCGGTGTTTATCTTGAATTGTGTGGGACAGTACAAGGAAAAATAACCAAAAGCAATGGGATGGGATGAAAGTTGTAAAGAAAAACATTTGAACTGGAAAACTTGATATGTTTATTTTTGATGGCTTTATCTCTCATAGGAAGTGACCTTTGTCATGATGTAGGGGAACAGAGACCTTCTCCTCTAAGAGGCATTATCAAAGGAAGAGCTAGAAATAACAAAAAATGAACTGCTTTTCATATAGTTTGAAGCCTAGGAGTCACTAGAGATTAGAAGTGTGTGAATTCTTAAGTTTGGTGTCAATTTCTAAAAATCAAAAACAATTTTGTTTCAGGTCAAACCTAATTTGAAATTATCCATCATTTCTGCTAAAACAAAAAACCATGAAGAATTTTATTGCATTTTATTCAAAATGATATATTTGTTTTCAATCCAATTAGAAACTATTTTTATTTTTCAGTTATTTAAAAACATTACCAATTTTAAACAATTAAAAAATAAATTTAAATAAAAGAATTCAAATCCATTTAAATGAAGTGCTTTGATTTAATAGAAAACTAGGGTCAGAAAAGAACTCAGGAGGTCATCTAGTCCAACCCCCTGCTCAAAGCAGAACCATCCCCAACTAGATCATCCCAGCCAGGGCTTTGTCTAGTTAGGTCTTAAAACCCTCCAAGGATGGAGATTTCACTACCTCTCTGGATAACCTGTTCCAGTGCTTCATTGCCTTCTTGGTGAGAACATTTTCCTAATCTCTAACTTAAACTTCCCTTACTGCAACTTGCTGCAGGATGTTTTGCAGGATGTTTTAGGTTTCTCTTTCAAAAATGCATAATTTGACATGAAAAGATGAGGCTTTTTGGTGTTGTAAAATCTACATATTTCGCCTAAAGAGTGTGGCTGAAAAATTTCACCCACTTCTACCTGAGGCCACACTCCATCTCAAACTCTGTATAACCTACAGAGCACCCTAATAACAAATTGTAGTAACCTTTTGGGCTCCTATACACGTGCAGGGAACTGGCTGTGACATGCTGGAAATCCAGTGCATCAGAGCAGACTCAAATAATTGAGTCTGTTGGAGCAAAGAAATTAACGTGCTCCAGCAGACTCTAGCATTATCTGCATCAGCATCCCCTGCACTGAAACTGGTGGTGGGGTGCTTTGAACTAAAGCTCGTTCAATAAGCTTTAGTTCAAAGTGCCCCAGCACCATTTTTCAGCATGGCGGATGCTGATACATATGATGCTTGGGCACTTTTAATTAGCGTGGCGCTCTAATTAAAGTACCGCCTCCTCCCATGCTTCCCAGATCACATGTAAAAATGCCGTTTGAGGCCAAAGCCCTATCTCCTTGGGACATTTAAAATTAGAGTGGATACAGCACTGTGGAGTGAAAATTAGCAGAGAATTCTGCATTGGCACTTGAGAGACTGAGTATTGATGCCGGCCTCCCCACCTCCATGATGCTATGGTAAGCATTAATTTGATGTGTAGTTTAGAAATTGCCAGTGACTTCAGTGATAAAGCTGAGTGTTGCCCATTCCTATCAAGTGTTAAAACTCATCTGATGTGTGTGCATTTATACCCAGGTTCTGCAAACGGGAATCTGAAGAGAGAAGTGTTATGCAACTGAAAGAGAACTAAACACAGCTGCCTATAAACAAGCAAGAAGGGGCAAATAATAGACTCAGGAATGTGTGTTGTTGACCAGTAATTATACTCCTGTGCTATTAGATTAGCATGAGAAACTTGGCTGTGATACAGGACTGTTCTAAAAGCTTTATAAACAGAAGGTGTGTCCTGCTTTTTTCATTACAACCAGTTTATTTTATTACATAAATAAAGAAGGCCTCATAAAGTACATCTGCTTTTGTTCAACAGCAAACCGCAAGATGGCAAAGGAAGTTAATGACTCTTTGCATAACAGCCTGGCTAAGCTAAAGTGAAAGGCTTTTAAGTCAAACACCTCTGCGCGTATAAATACCAATCGTTGGAATCTAATGGCTGCCAGGGGCTCTTCCAGAGCAACTGCATTTCACAGGGAAATGAAGGAATAAGCATATAGGATCTATAAAGGGCATGGCCCTTCCATTGAAGTCAATGAGAAACCAGATTGCTTAGCATCTCATAGGGTCAGATCCATCAGTTACGAAGCATTTTGAGAAACTTCAACAGCTGGCCAAGCCCTGAGGCACTTCCTCTGACCAAACCAGAGATTGTAAGAAGTAGTTGTTGTTGTTAGCAGTGCTCATAGTGTCAGAGGTATGACCAGGATGTAGGCAGACAGACTTGATCCTAGAGGTCACAACCCAGGAGATCAGGGATCTAAAAGGTTAGACAGGAAGGGTCCCAAATAGAGTCAGGGGATCTGGAGCAAGCAGGTCAGGAAGCTGGGGTTTGTGATGGACCAGGATGTGGACAGATACCACAACAGTCTCAAGCCAGGGGAAGTCAGGAGGAGGAAGCAGGGATTCAGATCAAAGTCACTGGCCAAGAGGTCCAGAGCAGGCCGCCTCAGTTGCAAGGGACAGCAACACAAATGCCATGACCCAGAAGCCACTTGACATAGGACAGAGGTCTGGAACTGGAGTCAGGAGCAAAAGCCTTAGGATTTGGCAAGGTGATCTGGTGCACAGGGGCCCAGGGTGGAGTCTGGAACAAGGCGTCAGCAGGCAGAAACTAGGAAACTAAGTTCAAGGAGTCATATGCCCAAGGTTAGACAGCGAATGATCTGTCCTGTTGAGTAACCTCCTTGACACCGAAAGAGCTGCTGTTTATAAGCCAGCAGTCATGCCCATGTAGGCACTTGGGACTAGCTGGAAGTAGCTAGGCTGCTGGCAGCCAGGTCCACCATTTAGCCCTCCCGCTGACCTGACTTCTGATACGTAACAACTAAATTCCCTGAATTGATTCACTATCATATTGTGCAACCACTATGGTTCAGAGAACAAAATTTAATGTTGACCCTATGACAGGAATCTATTTAGAATTTACACTGGGAATCCATAGTTCAGGGTCCCTTTGTTCAAGAGATGAAATCTACTAGAGCTGCTTGCTCAACTGTCTTAACCCTTTAAATTCATGCTGCCACAATTCATGTGTTAAGTTAATCCCCCATGATGCTTAATTAACGGTACCATTCTGAAAACTATCTTGGACACACTACCTGTGTTTACTCAGGAACTATCTTCCCCTTCAGCTCCATCCACTCCAACTCTGGCTCTGAATCCCTGGGGCAACTGAGCTGGTTCCTCTGAGGGATGAAAAGAGAGCAGGAGACCAGAGATATCTGGACTGGAGTCAGAAGCAAAAGACTTAGGATCCTTTGCTGGATCTGGTCTATGAGTTGTCTGCTGGACACCCTTGCCTTACACTGATAGAAGGAGGTACACTATTTCCCATGTCAGTCTCTGAAGATAAAAGCTCTACACTATTTCCTCCTGTGCCAATCCCAGATGTACTTAGCAGGATGCTGTTACACTGCTGACATGTTGACTGGTTATGGCTGTGGTGATGCAAGTGCAACGCTTAATCTCCAAGCATGGCTCCATGCAGATGGAAGTTGGTAGCCGACCAAGTTTTGGAAGGCTGCTAGTGAAAGGTCATTTCATTCCTGAATAGCCTTTTTCTGAACACAAATTGGCACCCTCGTCAGCCACTGGTCAGGCATGGCAATAGTGCTTATTGGCAACAGCCAATGTGGAAAAGCCTATCATGTGTCAGCTTCTTATTGCAGAATAAAATCTGGGATGAATTACTCTATAGTGAACATCTCAAGTACCTTTAGACTGGCAGGATAAATGTTAAGTGGTAGAGTGGAATTACTAAATTAGTATTTTGCCCAGATGTTGGAGTTAATGCCCTGTTTCAAAGAAGTGCCACAGGATTGGACAGGATCACAAAGAACCCTCTGAGGCTGGTGTCATGTTTTATCTGAACAAAGGCATCTCCATGGCATTGTACCCCCCAGCAGTACAGCACAGATGTGTCTAAAAGGAAGAGCACCTCAGCACCACTTACCAAAGCTCAAATTCCTGCAGCGCCAAGAAGCTGTCTGGACATGTCTCATTCCAGCACTCCCTGGCAGTGCATGATGCAGGCAGTGTGACCTCTGTGAAACTAGACAGGGGCCTCGGTCCTAGTCTAAGCAACTGATCCATAAAAGAACCATACTTGGAGATGGTATTCAACAGTGTTTTTGCAGTCACTATGGAAGCTAAAGCTGGAATAGCCACAGAAACTGAAATCCCCCTAGGCCTCCTTGGGGTAGTCTCTGCAAGCCAGTACCGGGGTATGTTACAAGGGTGGTATGAAGAAAGCAGCAGCTGCCACCAGCGCCAACACCTTTGCTGTAGCAGTTCAACAGAGAAAGGACTTTATTTTCCTGCCAATTCAATGTCCTTCAAATTTAGTCCTAAATTTAAGAGGAAATGAGTTGATGACTGCCACTCTTTTACTATGGTCTTCTGTACTGGGGGGAGATGACATATGACAATGGACTGCAGGCTCCGAAAGGCAATGGAAGGTGCTCCCTCCTCTTGGTTTATACAGGTGGTATTGTAGACAAAGGCACCCACATTTCAGACCTGGCCTTATGAGGCCATCCAGTCCCTGGGGAAGGCTTCCATTTCCTTTATGAACTCCATGGTTTGTGCTTGCCTTTGGCTGTTTCCTATAATTTCTCTCTGGCAGTTACAGCTGGGTGACTCACAGCCCTGTGCTCTCTGTCCTGGGGTGGTAGTTGCTATCAGCCTGAGGTCCACTACTGGATGAGGAAAGAGAAAGGGTGGGGTAGCTGAGTGGTATCTGTATAAGATCACTGTCCCCTGACTTTGGCCTGATGAAGAACCCTCAGAAGAAGAACTAATGCCCCAGCTTGTATTAACATTTCTGCAGTGCTTCCCCTGGGGAACTGGGACCTGCAGCTGTGCAGGTTAGTGCAATGGAACCCCACTGCCAGGAAATACAGAGGGATGAAGAGTGTCAGTAGCCTTCGTGCATAGGTCCCCAGGGCCTTTCCATGGGGGTAGAAGGAGCAGGAGGCAGAGACTAGCTTCCAACAGAACAATATGGGGGATGTACAATATGAAGAACTTCCAGGATTGCTCTCAGACATCTCCTTCAAAAGCCTTCTTCCAATGGTTTTAATGCAGATTGGGGTGACTTGGCCATGAGATCAACCTATCTTCATAGCAATGAACAAACTTGAATCTTTCCTCACCTCAGTTATCGCCCTATTTTATAAATAGGGAACTTGAAATACAGGCCCAGAGATGGGCACATGAATCTCTAGCCAGTGTTAAAACAGGACTGCAACTCACACTGCACCTTTACGCAGAACACTATCCCATAATGGAAATAAGATCTTACTGTTTTAATAAAATAAGATAATCAAGAATAAGAGACTTCCTGTTTTGGTTTGGAGTAACAAACAACTCAATTAATAGCCTTTATTGTGCTTCTGCTGTTATAAGGAACACTTTAAAAAAAGCCAGACAGATTTTTGTTATAAACCACCAAATAGAAAACATGTGGAATCAAGATTTTTACCAGCTTTTCATTTTTTTGGTTTGCTGAGAAAACTGAAATAAAATCATTTGAGGGCAAATCCAAGCAATTTTTTCCCTCCAATTATTCATGTCACTCATAATTCATAGTATTTTTCTAACCTGAATTGAAGCCTAGCAAAGATGCCCTGATAATGGCTGAATGAGTAACCACTGTCACGCTGAAATCCCTGATGCTGCCTGCCAAAGCAAACTTGTAATATAGTCTGTTAAACTGGCTCAGGCTACACCTCTTTCTTGTCCCTAAATTACTCCTTTACCCTCACTCTGAAATGCATGAAGCTGAAACAAGGTGGTTTTTTTAAGGCATTCAGTTAACTGTGATTATTAATGGTGGAAAGCACAATAAAACCCATCCCAGTGGCTTACTTTCCTGGCTGCAATAAGAAGGCGGGGGGTGGGGGGATTGCATTGCAGAGTGTAATTAACATCAATCAACTTTTACAGGACCTGAAGACCTAAAATTTCAGAACGCTCACGGCTCTGAAACTGTAGATGTTTAGTTCTTTTCCATATAAGCCCTCGAGAGTCTGTAATCCATTTGGGCAAGTATTAGCACAGATAACATCGTCTTTGATCAATGCCACAAAATGGCATGGTGCTCTTCATTAGGCAATCTGTTGTAAAGATATTATAGGCCCCTGGGCTGAAAGAGCCAAGCAGTCTATACACCTCAGGGAAAGCAATGCAATAATATACAAATACAGGGTACAAGCACACTGGAGAAAAGAGGAGGAAACTGGAATGCTGCTAGACAGAAAGTCTTCAGCAATGTGTGTGTCTTGTCATTACCAAACAAACTCCCCACTTACTGTGAAATTCCAGAGTCCTCCAATGTCATCACTTCGCTCAAAGCAGATGGGATCAAGTCCTTCCTCCAGGCAACACTTAAGGGATGCCAGTCCACTGACACCAGCTCCAATAATTGCCACTTTTTTTAACATGGTTTCCTGTATTGGGTGTGAAGGTGGGAGAGAATCAGATATGATCAGCATATGGAATGGGAAAGAATCAGACACTATCAACAGAATGGCTAAGAGCTCTGTTGGGAAAAGTCAGGGCACCTTTCTGGACAGGTATATTGCACACGTGAGCGCGCTGTCTCTCTCTCTCAGTTGTAGCTTGTTCTGATTATTACTAACACTCAGTCAAAGATATTCAGGTCCAATAAGCTAAAGAAATGGGACTGATAGCCCAAGACCTGCAGGGGAGTTTTGCTCTTCTCAGCTATTCTTCCTATTTCTCTGGCTCAGGTCAGTAGCTTTTCTTACATTTTCCTCCTCAAAGCCCCTTCCTCCTTCCCCCACTTACATGCATTTCTTTTCTTCTCCAAGCAGCTCCCTGAGTTTCAGGCAGGAAGAACTGAGAGCTGTTCCTGATATCTGTTAGCCTTTGAGGCAAGAAATTGAATGGAGGGAGGAGCTTATCTTAAAAGGCAAATCCCCTTTAGGGACTTGTTACACAGTAATTTTGGGTAGCTCCTGGAGCTCTTAACCCCTGGATTATCCATACATTACCACTTTAAAGTGATTTTAAGCACTCTTTATGTGGCTCAAAGTTAAGACACTTCAGGACAGGATTATCTCAGATCCACACTACCCAGCTCCTGTTCTATTAAAGTGTGGCCACTTCCCACAGTTGTGCCACCAGCTGTGTAACAGCATCCAAACCATTTCACAACCACTGGTAAGAAGTCTCTCTAATCATTAGGGAAGCATTCTCTTGTGGAGTTCTTGGTGGTCCTACATTTGAGTAACCAGCAGGAGACCCCTGAATGCAAATTAAAATGACTGGAGGACCCCCAAGTTTCCCCAAATTGCCACTTCTTAGCAGTGAGATCAAACTTTCCCCGCCCCCCCCCCATGAAGAACTGTATTAGAGCTTTTCCTATGCTGTTATGGGAAAAGCCTTGGGATATGCAGGTTGTCTTTGGATAATACTCTTACCTTCTGTAAGCAGATTTATCCTCTCGAAGTCTTCTTCCTGACTGCACTTCTGCATATCGTCTTGACTTTCTTCCTCCATCTGGTTTCTATCTGGCCTGAGCAAATGTTTTTCTACTTTTTAAATGTCCTATGCAATTACCTCTCAGATGTCTAACACTGGTTATTCCCTCTGCTTTCAAGAGGTGTAAAACTGGAAAAGCTGGAGGGTGGAAAAGGAAGGAAAAGAACTTTTTACACATCAATCCTATTATTTTAGCACTGGCTGATGTCTGTGACCCGGTGTGCATTAGAATTCTGTAGAAGAATCTGAGCAGCACCTGTAATGGTTCCCTGTACAGCCTAGGACCCCATTAATTTGTCCAGCACATTTACAATCCCCAGCATATACAGAGAATCATAACTGTGATTTACATTAGGGCACTGCATATAATATTCTCACTTCCATATTATAAATGTTTCCTACGTCTGTGCGAAGTGGCTTGTATTCGCTTTGGATTTGGATTCATCTGATTTGGGGGACAGTGGTCAGAGCTGGTGATTTGAATCACTGTCCCAAATTGATTTGGCCAAATCAACCAGGCAATGGCTGCCCTGCCCACCCGAGCTCCCAGCACTTGGGGAAAAAAAAGCTCTGACTCAGCAGGTGCTGCCGGGCAGGGGGGAGATCTCTGCTGCCCTCCACTGCCCCACACTGCGAGGGAGGTTCTGCATGAGCCTCTGACCCATTGCCTCAGTCCCAGCCATGGCTGCCTGACTGGCCCCAGCTCTGGCCCTTTGAGAAAAAAAAACAAAACTAACCCCTCCAGACTCACCGTTCCTG
>NW_017728907.1:13926267-13930914 GCF_001723895.1 Crocodylus porosus
GATTTGGACCTTTTAATTGGTCCTGTGACTTGATTTGGATTTGGAGATCCGGCCACTGAATCAAGCCCAATCTCCTCTGAATCGAATCACCACCTGAAGCTTCACACAGCCCTAATGTTTACCCTATTCCAGAAGGTAACAGAAGAACACAGGAAGGTCATGGTAAGAAGAGTGTCTGGGTAAATGTTCTGTAGTTGGCCAGACAGCAAATTATATACAGAGACCTGCTCCCCTTCCAAACTCCTGAATGGCCACAGGCTAATTCTAGGTTTGCCCCTGTTGCCCCCCTCCCAAAAAATAAAGCTTCTCATGTAGCAATTCAATGAGGCAATTGCTGACTTGCAACGTTGATGGACAGATTTATTTCTGTTTTAAGTAATGTTTATGAGGCGTGTGCTCCCTGTGAAACACATTAAGTAGACAGCATAAAGCACTGCTGTCATCTTAGTTCTAAGGGGGAAGGTAGCCACTGCCACAGTTCAGCAGGGGAACTGCTTTCTCCCCGATACTTTCCCTACATGGTCTGTGCTTTTTCCAAGGGACCATGTCTCCTAAAGCTTAACACACTATTGCAGCAAATGAAGGTTGATCCTGCTGGCTTCCTGCTTTGCTTTGAAGTGCCCCAAGCCAACCTGCTACCATTTGGTGTGCTAAGGTTGCTGCTTGCAATCAGTGCTGCAGTGCTGTTTGCCAGCATGGTCTGGGTGTAGAAGAAATTATTACCAGCAGGGATTTAACCACTTTGGGACCCAGAGGCTTTGACTGTCTACTCTAAAGGCATCCAGCTGGCCAGGGCTGTGCTGGTTCTGAACCTCTGAGATGCCCTGCCACTACTCTGTTCCTAAACAACCCAACTTAGATGCCTGCAACCCACCAGTTCTATCATGGGGTGGGAGGCAAGAGCCTGTACCACAGAGTGTTCACAGCCTGCCTGCCACTGATTAGCAGGTGGTAACATGTATCCTGGATTTACAGTTAATTCTACTGCTAGCCACTGGAGTGGGTATGAGAGCAGCCAGGAAAACAAGAACTGACAGGAGGGGGATCACTTGACCAACCTGCTGGTTGGGGTCCTAACTCTGTGGTAGATGCTGAGCCTGTGTATGGTCATGGCACCTCTGTAAGATCAGCTCTCTGTACAGCAGCTTGTGAGATGTCCTAGGTCCTTCCCATGCATGGCCTACAGCACCTTCTTCCTGATGGCTTGCCAGAAAGCAACAGAGCCAGGAAATGCACCAGCCACTTGGTGCTGCACTTGCTATGCCCAGAACTCAGCTGCTGTCCATCCACTTTTCTGGTTTTGCTCGCCTGTCATGTACTGAGGGGCTTATCTGGAACTGGAGAGCCTTTCCAATGGCTGCCATGAGCTCTGGTCTGGGTCAACAAGTATTCAAAAAAAGGGGAAGACTAGACAAGAAGTCTCTGTGTTTATATGTGTAAACTATAAACTGGAAATGGTTAGAGAGCTAGGGAACATGACTTATGAGGAGAGGCTGTGATAGCTGGGCTTATTTAGTCTGCCAGTTCATGAGGTTGTAGAGTAGGAGTAAATTTTAAATAATTTAGGCTCTTAATTTCCAGGAGGCAAGTTTTTTAAAATATGTTCTACTGGATCATCTGTATAGTTGGGAGAGCTGTTGGCAAAGCTTTCAGACATCATGAGTTCTTCTTCAATTCTGACACAGCAGACACAAACTAGAACTGAATATCAGACAGAAAACTCTAGGCAAATAAAAACAGTATGCTTGAAGGGATGGAAGAGGGCTGTGAACTAATGCTGAAAAGGTGTTACCAGGAATCTTTATAGGACAAAAGAAGAGCAGTAGAATATGCAATCTAGTTAGTGGCATCAATACATACTTTATTTTCCACAGAATTTAATTTGGTTTCCTGTAAGACTTATCCTATACTCATCAGGATAATATCTAAATACCTTCCAGTTGTGGATTATACAACAGGACTAACATCTGTTAAGTATTTGTTTCCTCATCTACTTCTCAGGGTGGAGGAAGGGAGAGTGGGAGTGAGACCATTTTGTTTGGACTGTATTTATTTAGCATGTTTTAATATATCTATTCAATTCTGCTTATCTATGTTTATATCTAAAGGGCTTAGTTCATCTGTCTCCACATGCGTCTGTCTGTCTGTAATGCTCTTAAGGGGGCGTGGCTCCCCGCAGAGTGTGGCTCCAGCCAGTGCTGCGTCAAGAATGCCTGTCCAGAATGATGGGTGAGGCATGGCTCCAGTGGCGTGGGTCAGGCAGATATGGAGTGGGGGAGAGGTGGGGGTGCCACAGGGATGGACATGGAGTGGTGGCAGCACAGGGTGGTGGGTGGCAGCTGCTGCTGTGTGCGAGCTCCACCCCACCGCTCCTGGGAGGTGGCAGTGCTGCAGGGTAGTGGGTGGCAGAGCTCCACCCCATCCACCCCCATCACTTTTGACGAGCAATTCACTAGTATAGTATATTGATGTTGATTATACTTATGTTAGAGCAAATGAGGTTAAAGAAAAGTACCTTGCAAGTAGCTTTGTGATGGTCCTTATTTCCTGGGAGAGTTGATTCCCGTCTTGGACCAAGCACCTGGGAAAGTTCTGCATCTTGAAGAGACCAGATTATCCCTGGTTGTATAGAGCTCCATTGTGCAAGAAGAGCAGAGATATCAACCGATGGAATTCTAATGGAACAGACAGTTGAAGTAGGCTGACTGTTTCTAGAGAGAACTACTATAGGTTTGTATTGCAGTAGCACCCATAATGGGACAAGAAAGTGCCAGGGAGCCAGCAGATCTGCATAAACACATTCTCAGCATAACACAACTGTGTGGCACATGCAGGAAAAAAATATCAAACTCAGAATAGAAAAAAGTATACTATGCTGCTGTGAGCAACACTAGCAAAGAGAAGGGGCTGAGAACTGGAATAGACAATTAGAAACCACCAATTAGACTAATTCAGTACCACCTCACTATTTTACAGGTCATCCAAATAGCTTTTGAGGTGTAATACAAAGTACTGTTTTTGACCTATAAGCCTTAAGTGCCCTGGGCCCTAGGTACATAATAGATCACCTCCTCCCCTATATTCCACAGTGATCTCTAAGGTTGTCCACAGACATCTCATTTGACCCATGACTACTTGTCCCAGAGTTTGACCCAGATCAAAACAGGAGCAGCATAGTCATTTATACATGATGCCCTTCCAAACTTCATTGCTTCTTCTTCACCAGTTGGTGGCCAGTAAGAGCACACAGACTGTAAGTCTTGTTTCTGGAATGAATTGCAATGACTGTCCAGACTTACAACATGATGTCCTGGGAAAAAATGCGAGTATGTTTTACCTGGCACTTATAGAGAGACTTCAAGAGGGAGAGTGGGCCTGTCTATCTGTATGATCTGAGGGAAAAAAGCTGTCTTTGGGAAAAACGTGATATCTGTTCATCACGTGCCTGAGATAAGCTGAGAGCAACCTCCTGCAAATTCCATCTGTGCACCAAGGTCATTTATTGAAAACATAAGAAGTCATTCTCCATAACTACTTCTCAACTTTGAAGCTTCCTCCACTTTTTGGGGGGACAGTAGTATATAAGTCAAATAAACAAACAATAATAATAATTTTAAGTTTAGCATATTAGAAAAGTAAGTAAATTAGCTGGTATTTTACTAACTAACTTGAAATGCTTCAGTCGTGTAACTAACCTGAATAACTTAATTCATATCCCCCCCCTGAACTTTTTGTAACCTCCTGTAATACTGGAAAACATGATGGGTAGCAAGCAAGCTGAAACTCCCTAAAAACTGTTATCTGTGGAATGCAAGGGCACCGCTCAGAGAGAGAAGGAAGGAGGGAAAGGCTGGGGGGGTTGGAGCCAGCTAGTGGAAAACTACTGTAGAAATGACCAGGGTATAAATATACACTGTTGCAGGGCTAGGGTCGCAGGATTTGAGACAATACAGTCTCCCTGCGCCTTTTACTTGAGCTCAAATAAACTCTGTCTACTTCTCCCCCCAGTGTGTTTATTTGGCGCGAAGCACACCGGGCAACGAACCCAATTGTTGCCTCTCTTGGGCACCTTGTGCCGGCAACAGCTTTGTGGTTTATTTCTCATTTTATCATACCATTAGCTGAATGAATGTGCATCAGAGGAGGCAGAATTATTTAAACTATCTGTTTCTGAAGCTGGAGGTATTTATGCGCTGAATCTGTTCTCTGGCATCCCTGCATATTTTCTTCTGCAATATCTAGTAGACCTGTGCAAAGCAGCTAGTATTTGCTTTGGATTCAGTTGATTCGAGGGACAGTGATTCGCTTCAGTGATTCAAATCACTGTCTTGGATCGATTTTTCTGAATCTGATTCAGAGATTTGGCTGTGGCTGAATCAGCCAAATCTCCGAATCACACAGTCTCATCCCCTGCCCACTCTCAATGGCTGCCCCACCCGCCCCACCTCCCGGTTTGTTGGGGGAAAAAAAACCCCCACTCACTGGCTGCTGCCGGGGGGGGGCATCACCACTGCTCCCCACTACCTCAGGGGGAGTCTGCCATGAACCCCCCAACCCCTGCCTGCTGTCCCAGCCCCACCATGGCTGCCCTGCCTGCCCCAGCTCTGGCCCTTTAAAACAAACAAAAAAATCCCCCCAAAACCCCAG
>NW_017728907.1:13931014-13940610 GCF_001723895.1 Crocodylus porosus
GTCTTGGATTCTGGTGAAAGTGATATGCCACAAGTTCAATTTAAGGTGCCATACAAACCAGCCCCAAAGCTGTTCCACATTTAATGCAGCAGATTTGGGGCTGGTTTGTATGGCAATTTAATTTGAACATTTGGCATTAATTTGAATTTGTGGACTGGTCTGCCATCTTATGGCACCATAAGTTGGTTGAATGTGTAGCATGTTACAATTTTTCTCATGATTAACATATTAATCATGAGATGAATGTAACATCTGCCAGGGGCCTTAGACTTCCATCCTCTAGTGCAACCAGTTAATAGATATCTAACAAAAAATGTGAAAATTGATTCACAGGAGTCTAGTCAGGTAATGAAGCACAAATCTAACCCTCATGCCCATCATTTATTCCAGAGACCTCTGTGGTTACAGAGTACAACAAGGAGGGAAGCAATAATCAGTAGCTAAACTGCATAATGCAGTTAATGAGTAAAAGAAGTATGGGCAGACTGGGTATAAAGGGTAAGATTTTAAAAAATGGTAGTTAAATATTAGGCTCATGAATTAATCAAGCCTGTTTTTCAGAAATGCTCAGCACCCTCTTCTTTCACTGAAATAAGTGGACCTGACCAGAAATTCTCTGATGAAGCAACGTTTTGTCCCCAACTACTGCTGGATTGAGCCTGAAATAGTTTGTACAAAGCACCTCTGGTTCAATGAAATCTGAGGCTGAATCTAAGACCAGGTTTAGATTCTGCAGATCCATAATCCAGTTGCCCAGACTATAAAGTACTGCCAGGTCTCCCAAAGCTCCCCAGTAGCTCTTGGGTATCTCTAAAATTCCACTGAGCATGCAGGCCCTCTTGATTATTGTTTCCCTTTCTGCAGTTACATAACAGTTAAAGAAAATAACCCTGAGTCTTTGAAAAGGTGTTTAAAAGCTAATCAAATTTTACTACTAGAAAATCATAAAAGATGTATGGAACTACAGAAAACATTGCAAAACCTTCATGCAGATCCCTACATTACCCCTCCTAAGAATCTTTTGGGACTTTGCATCTTTCCAGGAGATCCAGGATTCTTCCTTACACACAGCTTCATCTTCTGCTTATGGTCTCTGTCTTCTTCCTTTACTGGAGGGAGTCCTTGAAGCCCTGAATTGCTTCAAGTGTCATGTCCAATGAGGCATTTGAGAAGAACTGGTTTCTGTGGACTGCAGCCAGATGATTGCTCTGGAGTTTGTCCAACAGAATTGAAGATCAGCCAGGTTTATGATCCTTGACTGTGCTCCCCTGTTAGCTCTCTGCAAGGTGCACACTTGGATTTGCTAACACCTCTTGAATCCCAGTCCAAGCCAGAAGTTAAACACTGAATGCACAGTGCAGCTGACAAATCAAAGGGGTGCTCACAAAAAGGGTTTTATAATTTGGTACAGACATGTACAGAAAGGCATTACTCTGTTACAAAGGACAAACTTACAAGAGTGCCTGACATTACACCCAGATGGGAAAATCTTAGCCAAAGACATTTATTTCTTGGTTATCAAGTCATACCTAATTCAGGGCAGTAGAGCCCAGTACTAATGACAGCCATCTGATGGCCAATATCAACTTGGTTTGGTATTTAACCAAGCCTTGTATAAAACAAAACAGCCCCAAACTTATCATCACTTTGTCCTTACTGGCAGTAAGGCCAAGAAATAAGAGGAACATCAAAACATCTTTTTCCTTCATCACTGAAGGTAATTCCTGCTCCTCAGGGGTGAAAATTGTTAGGGAAACATGGTTGGGAAGCTGATACCTAGAGAAGAAGCAGCCTGGGTAAGTGCGAAATCTCAAGCGCTATCAAGCTATTGCATCCCAGTAACCTTAAACTCACCAAAAAGAAACAAATGTATATGCTTATATTATATAGGTCTTTAATTGTGCTGTTACTAATGCTTCCTCCATAATTATATTATAGGAGGAAATGGATAGCAAACCCTCTATTCAGGCTGCCTAACGCTTTTCATTAGGAAGAATTTTTGGCACATTTTTAGAAGCTCTGACACCATCTGTTTGGCTCAGGTCTTTGGCAGAGAGAACAACCACAGGCTACAGAAGTACCTTTCCTCTGTCCCAGGAAATTCAGTTAAAACAAAGTTACAATTTCTTCTTTCTTTCTTTCATTCCTCAGAAAAAAGGCTACTCTCAGCCTTTGTTAACAGAATTTTTCTGTACTGGCTGTATATTACATTAAAATTGAAAACTAGGGTTTTTTTTGTTTTTTTACACACATGTATATATGTGTGCATGTCCACATACACACACACATAAAATACATATATTCACAAGTCATTGTCAGCAGCAGTGGCAGTAAGCTCTCATGGTTGAGGATGATCACTCCCACAGGTCAAGTAAAGGTTAGTAGAGGAGTCTGTTGATGGCTAAGAAACTGATCCTGTGCCACAGACTCTCTGGCAGATGCCACAGGTGGTGGTTAAAGGAAGGGTCAGACCAAAGATTTCTCAGTCTTATTTCCTTTCATAGATATTAGCGGCTGGAAGGGACCTTACAGATCATCAGGTCCAGCCCTCATGCAGTTTGGCAGGAAAGACTACTGGGATCAGATGACCCTAGCAAGGTGTGCATCAGTACACTTTTTGAAGGTCGCCAGGTGGGTGACTGTACCATCTCTGGGGGGAGCCTGTTCCAAACCTTTGGTAATCAACTTGTAAAGAAGTTTTTCCTTATGTCTAGCCTGAAGTGATCTTCAAACAGTTTGTGTCCATTATTTCTTGTCCTCCCCTGGGGGCTCCTGGTGAACAGATGCTCCCTAAGGCCCTGATGTTTACCCCAATATAATTAGAGGCTGCCACCAAGTCCCCTCTGAGTCTTCTCTTCTCCAAGCTGAACAGTCCCAAGTCTTTCAGCCTCTCCACATATGACCTGCTCTCTAGGCCTCCAATCATGTGCATGGCTCTCCTTTGGACTTTCGAGCTCCTCCACCTTCCACTTCTGTCATTCTTCTGCCTCCAGAGCAGGACAATTTTCCTCAAAGTACGAAGTACCTTCTGTCATGATGCATTGTCATGTAGCCTTGTCCTGGGCTAGTTTTTCCTTATTTGTGACGTCAGTGCCACACTTCTTAATGCTTGCCTTGAAGCTGTCCATGAAGCATTTCTTCTGGCCCCTGCGTGTCCTTTGTCTTTGGCCAAGTTGGGAGTATAGCAGTTATTTGGTAAATGTACATCAGGTGGGTACACACAGCGTGCCGTCCACCTCAGCTGATGCAGTTTTTCATACACGTAGATGTATAAGTATGTGTGTGTGCATGTCCACATACATATACATAAATGTATATATGCACACAGGGATAGTATACACAAATGCAAACACATACGTTAAAAAGTGTTTAGGTTTTAAAGGTTTCGAGCACTTAAAAGTTGGAAGATACCTACTGTGCATCTGCCATGTACACGGGGCGTACGTAAACCTCATTTAACTCCACACCTTCCAGTTTCTGCGTCAAATGAAGCAGTGGTCCTCCAGGCAACAGCCTCCTTTACCACGCAGCCCTGATTTATTGGCTCAGTACTGACCACCTACTCTTCTGACTGAGGCAGGGATTCTAGAGATAAAATAGCATGTGATGATGTGATTAGAGACTGCATATACTCAAGGGGGCTGAGCTGAGGCTGCCCAAGTGACCTGGATCATGACATTTTTATACTTTTGAGTTCTGCTTAGTTTTATTAGCTGGCCAAAAACAAACAGGAGAGGACTGCACCAGCCTAAACAAGACTATACACAACTGTCATGGGGTGGGGCCTAGAAGCAGCCGTGAACCCACTAGCGCCCCTCCTGCCATGCCAATTAGGCGATTCAGCACCCTCTTATCCTCGCCCGCCACATCTTTGATGTCAAATGGTTCAATTAGGGAGGCTGCCACCTATCACCTAGACACTGTGCTGATACTATCTCCGTTCCCAGTGGGTGCCCCAACACACCCCAGCCTTATGGGCAATGCATGCCTCCTGCCTCCCCTTTAGCACGCCCCAAGCCTTGCAGTTGTTCCTGGACGTTCTTGGGCAAACTAAACCATAAGCCTGCCAGCTGTAACATAACAATATGCCTCCTGGCTAAAGCATCTATTCTAGGCCCCTCCTGGCGCCCCTGTGCCCATCACGCACCGGCGCCTTACTCTGGCGCCTCTTTAGCATCTCCACCCGTGTGGAGCCCTCCGGGACCCTTTCCAGGTCCCGCACCTGGTTGGGGCTCAGGTGGCCGCAGCCGTGCCTGGCCCCCTGGACCACCGTCTGGGTCGCTTGCCCAACTGGGGCTTCTCCCTAACTCACCCCACCGGGCTTCGGCGCCCTACATGGCGCCCCTGAGCTGGTTTCACCACCAGCGCCCCCTGTCTGGGGCCTAAGCCATGCCTCTCGCGCTCGTTGCCCCCCCTGGGGCCTCTGCCGTGCTCCTCGCGCTGCTCGTGCTTCTCGCACCCGGGGCTTAGGTGGCCTGTAGCCATGCCTGGCCCCCTGACCCTTCCTCCGGGTCGTGCGCCCTACTGGGCTTGCCCCCTCTGGGGCCTATGCCGCGCTTCTCGCCCGTGTTGCCCCTTCTGGGGTCTATGCCGCACCTCTCGTGCCTTGGGGCTCAGGTGGCCGTAGCCGGGCCTGGCCCCCTGCCCTTCTTCGGGATTGTCTCCCTGAAGGGCCAACTCCGACCTCAGGGTTGGGGTCTCTGCCCCCTCACAGCATGCCTCACTGGCGCAAACAGCTGTGCCCGCCTGGCACCACTTGTTGTGCCCCACTGGGCACCAGGAACCCCCAGATTATTGGGGAGTTCCTGTGAGGCCTCCTCACACCCCTACAGCCTCACCCGGTCCTCTGGTGTAACACTAACCAAACTAAACCATAAGCCTCCCAGCCGTAACATAACAATAAGCCTCCTGGCTAAAGCATCTATTCTAGGCCCACCTGGCTCTCTCACAAGGCCTTCTAATCAGGGTCCTCTCAACCCTCGCCACGGTGCAGCCCCTTGGGTGGTCAGGGTGCACCGCTCGCCTTTGCTCCGCTGGACTCTCCTGCACCTCAGGCTGCCGGACAGGAACTGCTAGCTAGGTTTTGGCCTAGCTGTTTATAAGGGCCTGGCCCTGCCCCTTTTTGGTCATGTGACCAGCCTGGTTGCCCCAGCAACCCACATCTGTGCTGCTTCAGGGAGCTTCAGCAGCCCTATTCCTACTGGTAGTAGCAGGCACCCTGGTGCCCTGCTACAACAACTTAGGGCAATGACAGCATTTCCTGCCGCATAGTTCTTCTCTGGGTCTCCTCCTAAGGGAATGGGACATTGACTTCCTCATGGGTAGTGGCCATATGTCCCGATTTAGCCCCAAAAGAAAGCTGCCTCTCTGGTGGGAGATGGACTCAGAAGTTCCTTGAAAAAACCTGTTTGGTTTGGAAATTATATGAAAGCAACTTGTGCTATTTCTTCTTCGGCTAGATTTGGCTCTTTAGTGCTGGATGCTGTATAAACACACAGTGAAAAACAGCCAATTCCCTGGAAAGGTTTAAAGAGACAAAGGCAGAACTGTTCTCATTTCACAGAGTGGGAATTGCGGCACAAAGAGAAGTCTGAAAGAACTGGAAATGGAACCTAGATTCCCCAATTTCAGGCCTGTTGTTTTAACCACAACATTAACTTTTCTCTGAGCTGGGAGGTGCCACCTGTGTGGCTGGAAGGTCGGTTCAGTCTCAGTGATCCATCAGTCTCATTGCTGCAGACAAGGGGGTGAGTTAGTCAGGAATTTGTTCCGTTTGCCAGCAGCACACGGGGTGGGGAGAAATGTTCTCTGGATAACACTAAAACTAAAAACAGGTTTGGCTCTGGCTCCTTTTGAACAGCACCATCAGGCCCTTCTCAGAGCTGGGCTCAAGCCTTATTTGTCAGGCAGGGATGCAACATACCATGGACCCAACCCTATTTACACTGGAGTATGTGAGAATGGTACCATTAACCTCACTGAGGGTGCAAGGGGGGAATCTAACCAGCATGCATTCCCCTAGCACAAAATGGGGGGCAAGGGGAGCTACCAGCATCACTTTTGGTTTGAATAACCCCTTTATTATTGAACTGCATGTTCCTTTGGCTTTCAAGTGTCAAATCAGAAACATCCCACACAGTTAAATATAATCTCTCTGGAAAAACCAGCAAGGCTCTATGGGCCAAAGAAATTATTACACAATACATCAAATGCACTTACATAAACAGATTTCATAAAGAAGAGTGTTCTCTTGACATTTGTTCTCTGCTTAATTATGTGAGAATGCTTCCCATGCACAATTTCTTGTTTTGTTTTTTTCCTGGATTGGGGATGCAGAACATATTTGTTCTTTAAAAAAAGAACAACAACCAAAAAAAAAAAAACTTTAAAAGAAGAGTTTGCTATACCACTTCACTGAGTTTGGTTCTGCTGATTGGACAGTCTGAAGAACTAAAGTCATGCGAGCAGAGGAGCAAAGATAGCAGCACTCAAAGCTGTTGGTTACTGAACCAGAAAACCTGACCAAAGTGTAGGCCTAACATAGCCCAATATTGATTTAAGCTTGGTTCTCTCTGTTGACAGCTGCAATAAGGGAAACTAGTGAGGTGGACACCTCTGCTAATAACTGTCCTGAATGAAGGTGGTCTATGTTGCATTCATCCAGCAACCTTGTGCATGAACATTGATACAGTCTGCAATTACTTGATCTCAGGCTATTTTACCCAGGAATCCCCACCTTATTCAGTGCACAGGGAGGATGGTGCTCAGGGAATGAGGTAGGGCTGTATCAGGAATGATGCAACTGTGAGTAGGCTCAATTTATTATATGTTGTGTAATCTGAGAGTCACTAATAGTCTAGCTCAGTTTTGCACTGTGTAGCACACTGGGGTGCAAGGGGTAGCAGTGATGCCCCCCTGCAGGCTCCATGACCATGCCCCACTCTGCCCTTAGGGCACCTTCCTGTCTCTCCTGCCATACCTTGATGGAATAATGATAAATAGGAAGGCTGCCCACACACCTTTGCATGCCTCCGGTTCCACTTAACCCCCACGAGGGTCCCCAGCACCCTACTAGTCCTCACTGATCCTTGACCCCTCACCAGGCATCTATAGTCAACTGTGCCTGGTAGGGCACCCAAAGCCTTAAGGACTAATTTCATGGCTCCAAATCCTTCCCTACACCTTGTCTCATGCTTTGCAGGCAGTACTGTAACATTGTTCCCTCTGTTGGGGCTTTGGCCTCCTCCCCTTTACTCCAGCTAAGCCTTCCAGCCTGGGCCCAGTGTATCAGATCTGGCTTTGAGGCACTAGCTCTTGCTTGTCCTTTCTGATCACTGGGCCCCTGGCCTCTTGTGTGGCCCCTGTGTCTGCACCCCTGTGGCGCTGTGCCCCTGGCCCCTGTCTCACGGCCGCCTTGCACTCTGCCCACTCTGGGCTCGATAACTGCTTAAGCCTTGTGCCAGCCCCTGCAGAGGTCAAGGCTGTCACATGCTTCTCAGGCACTAATGGGACTTCCTTAATTACCCCTTACGATCCATCCCAAACCTCCGGTATAAAAACAACAAATGCAAGCCCCTGGGCTATGATATAAATCACAACAGTGAACTGTGATTTATATTAAGAGGGGAAACCTTCCTTCACCCTTGGACCAACATACCTCCCAGCCTGCTCCTTGTGAGCTACCTGAGTCTGAGTGCTCCTGCAGGCAGCAGAGAAATCAAACCAGTATCCCTGGGTGGCTCTCCTGGGCAGGCCCTCCTTCCCATGCAACTGTCAGAGAGACACTCCCCAAGCCATCCCCAGCCTTGGGCTTATAAGCTCCCAGGGCCCTGTCTCCCTATGGTCAACTGACCGCCAGCAGGTGCCTGCTAATTGGTCCATTAGCCTATTGCCCTGGCAACCTGCAGCTCTTGCACCTTGCCTAGCCTGTAGGGCTGCCTGGCAAGGCTGCTTATTCTCTTAAAGGAATAGAGAGCCCCCAAGGCCCTTTGTTACACACTGGCAATGTAGAGAGGAAAGGCTGCCTATCCCCACAGCCCATGAACTTCCGCTGTCCTTTTTTCAAGAGAAAAAATGCCACAAAGGTAAAGGCATGGGAGCCGATACTGTTTCTCTGCAGCCTTGGGGGAGGCCCTGCAGGAACTACCAACCTTCTGCATACTGAAATTTGCTGAAGATATACATTTAGAAGGCTTCTTCAGTACAGAGGAGGATTGGAACATCATATGCAAAGAACTGGATAACCTGGCAGAGTCGAATAATAGAAATGGGATGATGTTCATAGGACAAAGCGCACTTAGAGATTAACAACAAGAATTTCCATTACAAACTGGAGGCTCCATCAGTTGCAAAGGACTGAGAAAGACTTATGCATACTACTTCTCTGCATGATGTCTACAAGCCATCACCGTGGTGCTGCCAGGAAGATGATGTGTATTAGGTGGGATGTTTCTAACAGAGATAGGGAAGTATAACAAGCCCCTGGCATGACTTCAACTAGAATACTGCATACAGTTCTGGCTGCCCATGTTCAAGAAAGAATCTCCATTCCCTGATCATCCTAGTAACCCATCTCTGCCCCGATGAAGTTTGAATTAATCTAGTGAGAGAATTTGACTTGTTTAGCTTAACAAAATGAAAGCACAGAGAGAATAGGGAAGTGGTATGGAAGTACATTGGAGGGCACATGTCAGGGAGAGAGAAGAACTATTTAAGCTAAAAGACAATGCTGGCATAAGAACAATGTGTATAACCTGGCTGTTAATAAATGCAGCCTGGAAATTCAAAGAGGATTCCTGACCAACAGACCAGGGAGGTTCTGCAGCAATCTTTCCAGTCACAGTAATGGGGACGAAGTATTGGGAGGCCTAGGTTTCAGAAGAGTCCCTCCATTTTTAAAAGAATTAAGATGGCATTGCTTATGATAGTGGAGAATGGGAGTTAATGGTTAACTCAGATGCCTGTATTCCTATTTGAATTACCTGGCCTTCGTGGAGGATTCTTCCTCCAGTGTCTGAATGTTCCATAACAGATTAATCCCATAAAACTGAAACTTACCTTAGGGAGCTACACTCCTAATGTTCTGGCAAACTTCTCAGAGCCATAGCTAGGCACTGTGGTGCCCTATGAAGGTCATATGTGGAGCGCCCCCTACATTTCATGGATTTCGTAGACATTGGGGCTGGAAGGGACCTCGGAAGATCATCGAGTCCAGCCCTCCATCCAAAGGGCAGGAAGTCAGCTGGGGTCATAGGATCCCAGCAAGATAAGCATCCAATTTGCTCTTGAAGGTGTACAGTGTAGGTGCTTGAACTACCTCAGATGGCAGGCTGTTCCAGACCTTGGGGGCTTGGACAGTAAAGAAATTCTTGCTTATGTCCAGCCTGAAATGGTCTTGCAGTAGTTTATAACCATTCGACTTCGTCATCCCTTGGGGCACTCTGGTGAACAAACGTTCCCCCAGATACTGGTGGTCACCCCTGATAAACCTATAGGTGGCCATCAGATCACCCCTGAGCCTGTGCTTTTCCAGGCTAAAGAGCCCCATAGCTCTCAGCCTGTCATTGTAAGGTCTGTTTTCCTGACCTCTGATCATG
>NW_017728907.1:13941776-13961492 GCF_001723895.1 Crocodylus porosus
ATGAATAGAATTAGCTTGTGCATTGAGGATCGCTCCCTTGAGGAGCAACCACTCTTCCTGAACTCCCCTCCCCCTGGGGTTGTGGTCCCTTAGGGCCTCACTGGCAAGTCTCCTGAGCTTGTCAAATTTGGCTTTCCTGAAGTCAAGGACTTCAGTGTTGCTAACTGACTTGCCAGCTTTATGGCAGATGGTGAAGGTGATCAGTTCATGGTCACTGTCACCCAGCTTCCCATCAACCACTAGGTCACTGATTAGGTCATTCCCAGTAGCCAGTACCAGGTCGAGCAGTGCTTTACCTCTCGTTGGCCCATAGACTTCTTGAGTCAGGCAGAGATCATCCACACATGATAGGAAGCTTTTTTGACTGCTTGGATATTGCTGAGTGATCTTCCCATGAGATGTTTGGGTAATTGAAGTCACCCATGACAACCATGGTCCTGGAGCATGCGGCCTCAGCCAGCTCCTGGGTGAACTCCTGGTCAAGCTCTTGACTTTGGGTGCAAGGTCTGTAGTACACTCCCACCGTTGTGTCCCCTGTGCCATGTTCCCCATGGATTTTAACCCAGAGAGTCTCCAGTCATCCACCCTGGTCACCAACATCAGCTTGCAGGGATGCATAGCTTTCCTGTACGTAGAGAGCTACACCGCCACCCCTTTTATCTACTCCATCTCTCCTGTACAAGGTATAGCCATCTATACCCATGGTCTAGTCATGGGTGGAGTCCCACCAGGTCTCCATTATCCCTATGACATCATAATTATTTGCGTTAAGCAGGAGGACGATACATATTACTACGTAACAAAATTTACTATGTACCGGAGAACTGATTCTTTTTTTTTTCTTTTTGAAAGAAGACACTTCTGTGACATAATATGGGAATACCTTAAGTATCTGTAATACTGGCTTTAAAATGCAGCCTCAACAGGATGGGGACAGGGCTTCCTTCCTTCTGGGTCAGGCAATAAGAGTGAGTATTAGTATTAGTATGAGCATGGATATGGGGGTCAGCATTGGGACTGGGATCCCAGTGCAGAAAAAACAGTTGCTGGGAGAGTGGGCTGCAAGGTTCCCTGGTAGAGGAAGCCCAGGGGCTTTGGCTCCTGGGAACCTGGCAACCCATGAGCCCAGAAGCCTTCCCTGACTTGCCCTGTAGTTCCTATAGGGCCTGCAAAGCAAAGCACCTAAAAATGCTTGGTTGTGGGGAGCTGGTCTAACCCTATACTTTTTAGACATGTCAGGACACGGGGACCCTGGGATGGAGGAGAGAACTCCCAGGTTCCAGGATCCCAGTGCCCCAGGACTTCTAAAAGTGATGTGTGCAGCTGGGCAGACCTGGGGCAGGTCAACAATGAACCCAGACCTGACAATCTCAGGTTTGGTTTAAGACCCTGGGCTATCAGGGCCATGTCTCGAACTAAACCTGGGACTATTGGGGCTGGTTCAACAATCTGCTGATGAATTTCAGACCTGGCCCTGACAGGTACAGGTCTTGAACTAGACCAAGGGTGGCTGGGGTTGGGTGCAATGATCAGCTGATTGTCAGACCTGTCCCTGACAGCTCCAGGTCTGGAATCTGTGGGGGGCTGGGATCTGGAGTAGAACTGCCCCCTGCCTGATCTTCAGGTTCAGACAGGGGCAGCTCAGCAATTAGGACCAGAGGAATTTTATGTCTCATCCCAAACATCAGACCTCCTACCATGCACAAAATTCCTCCAGTCCCAATCACACCATTGTTTTAATATCTGCCAGGTGCCTCGTAGGGGTGTGCGAAGCAGGCCCTATTCAATTCAGATTTGGCCTGAATCAGGGGCAGTGATTCAATTCATTGACTCAGATCACTGTCCCTGATTCAATTCAGCTGAATCCAAATCTGAAGATTCAATGCTGATTCAGAGAATCAGCAATTCAGACATAGACACAGCTTTAAAAGTTTTTCTACATACCCGAGGTACCAGTGCAGCGCATGAACACGGTGATGCTAGGACACATCTATTTACAGGGTTCTGATTTGATTCTGGGAGGTTAAAGTATCCTCTGATTCAATTTGGATTCGGAGATTTGGCCACCAAATTGGGCCAAATCTCCGCCGAATTGAATCAGGGAGCAAAGCTTCGCACAGCCCTAGTGCCTTGTTCTTTTACTCACCATTTTTCTTAAGACCAGACAAGTGAACACTATTTGAGTGCTGGCCAAAAACAAGCAACACAAACATGATCTCCCCTGCTCCAAAGAAAAAAAATGGAAACCTATCTTTATTAGATTTTTTTTTAAGGAATCCAAGATCCCAACTTGAAATCAGTCTAATTGCTGAACTAGGACCCTAAAAGCAGCTGAGTAACAGGACTGAATGTTGGATATATAAAGAATTTGGTGCCTAATTTTTAATTATAAAATCAAATGGGATTTTTTTAAACTAAAGCAATCATCTGGAATGAATGAGGTATGTTATTTACTATGGTTTGTACTCTGGCCTAATGCTTATGCAACTTTCTCCAGGCATACAGCTGCAAGGGAGGTCATTTACCTGCAGATCATGCTTAGGTCTATGAATACAGAGATCTTAGTTGCAACATAGCTTGCAATACAGAGGGGACATTATCTGAGTTGCTGAACTTTGTTAATTTGGGACAGTTCAGGCATGATGCAGGGCATAACTCTATTAAACATCAACAGAGATGAAGTTTTTTAAAGTGGCCCAGAACAGTTTAAAATAAATCCTCTGCTGAGAGTGTAATTTGTGCAGCTATACCTGAGTTAACTAAAATAGGCCTGCTAGGAATATGCCCATGGAAGCAGAGACAGGTTGCAAAACTGTATGGAAAACAGGTGAACTTCTTGGGTGGTGAGCCTCTGCTGACCTCCGTACTGCTACAGGTAGTAGTACTACCACTGCTAGTTTAAAGCTAGCTTGGGTATGTGACATTACCTAGTCGTAGCAGCGATTTCTGTGTGAACATATCCTTAAAGCATGGGTACCTCATTATTACACTGCACCTTGCATCAGTGTTATACATGAGTAGAAATTATACCATGACCTGGTATGGACAGACTTGTAGCTCTCTGGGTAGTTGCATGCAGTAGGCAGTTATAATGGGCAGATCTAGGGTTTAGTAAACGGGGGTGTGGAACACTACTTCTCAGATCATGGTGGGAATTAGGTGCAGTTGGAGCCCCTGGGCCAGTGGGAAAGGGATGGGGCAAAGAACAGACGCAGGAAGGGGGCGCCTGCCTCCCACCATCACTGTCCCCAGCTGATCCAGGTGTGTGGGGGAGCCCTACAGCAGGTCCTTTCACCTCATGAGATCTGATAAGCAGGGAAGGTGATATAGTTGTGCAGAGTGCCAGACCAGGTTGCAGACCAATGTGATGTACTGGAGTCTAGTTTAACTGTTGAATGACCTTAAAAAATCATCATAATTCTGCGTCCCTCATTTCCCTTCCTTCCAGGTAGGAAGAGAAACAAGGGACGTAGAGGTAAAGTAACTTTCCTATTTATTTAGGCTGTAAACTCTTCAGGGTGAGGACTGTTTCCTACAATGTGCATGTCTAAGACATAGTACAATGGAACCCCAATCCTACTTGTTTCTAGGTACTCCCACTATACCATATTAGCAACACATAAATTGCATTTCTTTATTAGTTTAGCTTTTCTTGTTTTGATATGAAATAGCAAGAAGTGTTGAGCACTGGGCCAACCTAAGCCAAACATTTTTGTTGAAACAGGTTCACATCAACCTTGAATTCTACTACACTGAAAAGCTAAGTTAAAGTAGTATTTTCATACCACACCTGCCTTGGATGTCTTCTGCCAGGTTTTATTGTTTCCAAATCAATCTTTCTGTCCCAGGAAACATACACCCAATTATAAACATATGCCTACACTGCACACTACTGAGAAGAGAAGCAATAACTAAGCAAGCTCATTTTAAGCTATCTTGATTACCAGGAGTGATCTAGCCATAGCAACATGGAGATCTATGTGGGCTAATTTCCCTGCTGAGAACTCTGGGACCAGTCACACTGGTTCATTTAAACCTACCTTGGATGTTTCTACACTGCACTGCAATCTTCAGCACAGACATAACTGGAGTTGGCAAGTAGAAAATTAAAACTAAACACAAACCAAGCACATTGCAAATTAGAGAAATAGGTCATTGCTACCTCTGATTTCTTCTGGTTGCAGCTACAGTACATGATGCTTCAGCAAAAATGTGGGAAAGTTGCCACTGTTTGGTTTACAGTGTTGAGCATGAAGCTGAACATCTGATCAAGTGTGCCAATGCATGCTTCAAAATTCTCATTTGTTCATTTCTTTAATAGGGCACTTTCCAATAGCACCTCGAGGATTTAGGAGCACAAGGATTTAGACAGGACTGAGGCTCTTAAATCCCTTAAGAAAAGGGTCAAACAAATTATTTATAAAAGTATATATCCAGTCCTTGAGAAGCTTGACCTTTATTCTGGGCTTCACCTGAAGAGGGGGGAGGGGACCATGGGGGAGACCCCCACCAGGCCCCATCCCCTGCCTGGTACCCCAGCCTCCCTGACCCCCACCCACTCTCCCAGCCCTTCCACCCCATGGCTGTCCAGCCCAGCTCCTGGCTCTTTAAAAAAAAGCCTCCAGTCACTGGCTGCTGCCAGGTGGGGTGTGATCCCCACTGCCCCACAGTGCATGGGGGGGCTCTGCCATGAGCCCCTGACCCCTGCCCACTCTCCTGGCCCCCCCATGGCTGCCCTGCCCACCCCACCTCCCAGATCCTTAAAAACCCCGCACTCACTGGCTGCTGCAATGGCCGCCAGGGCTTCTGGGGACTTGTGGCAGAGCCCCCCATGCAGCACAGGGCAGTGGGGATCGCTCTCCCTGCCTGGACGGAGCTGGTGCATCAGGGATTTTTTTTTTTTAAAGAAGTGGGAGTCAGGGCCAGGCAGGGCAGCCATGGAGGGGGCTGGGAGAGTGGGCGAGGGCTGGGGGGCTTGTGACAGAGCAGCATGGGACAGTGGCGAATGGCGGGGATCGCCCCTCACCCAGCAGCAGTCAACGAGTGCCAGGCTTTTTTTTTTTCAAAGAGCTGGGTGGTGCAGCCATTGATGGGGCTGGAAGAATGGGTGGGGGATGGGGCTGATTCAAAGATTCAGCCGATTCAGCAGTGGCTGAATCTCCAAATCAGATTCAGATGAATTGATTCAGGACAGTGATTCAAATCACCAAACTGAATCACTGTCCCCCGAATCAGCCAAACCCAAAGCAAATACTAGCCGCTACCATGCCTTCCCACAATTTCCTTTGGACTGTACGTCTTCATGCAGGTGGCCCTCAGTGAAAAGGAAGGAGGTACACAATCTCAGCAATTGAACCCTGCATTTTCCTGTTCTATTTTTGCTGTATTTCTCCAGCTTTCGAACAAAGAAAGAATCCAAGAAATCCTCCTTCCATGCTGCTTGTTGGCCAGAAGTTGATATTGTCTTCTAGTAAGACCAGGTGTGATATCAATAATAGCTATGATTTGGGAAAATAATTCCAGAGAGACACATTTTGTTTAGTAGGCAGGAAAGATATAGACAGGCAAAGAAGTCAACCAAGTATGTTATGGGTCTCCTTTTGGTTTGCAAGGCTGAGTTCTTTAAGAACATTCACATCGAACTTTGTTGCTGCTAAGGCCTTTCTACTTTTTCCTTCAGAACAGTTCACAGAACAGTATCTCCACTTAGGAGTTATTTACATATTGTTCTAATGCCTGTCAGGGACAGCAGTTCCATACCATGGAGGAAAGAGGGCACACATAGCAGCCATGTTTCCTGCATAGCTGAGAATTCTTGAATGAACTGAGTGAAAGTCATCCCAAGATGCAAACTGATACAGCAGAATTGTGGAGGCAGGTACAAGGGTTTGAATAGGGCTTTGCAGTGGGCATGAAGTGTCAAAGCTACATTAATCTGAGTCATCACTGCATATACCCAAAACCTGTAGCAGGTACATGGACATTTCTGTAGTGTAACCACTAGAAGAGGAAAGAGAGCCACAAAGTGACCAGCTTTCCTGAAATTTTGGGGACAGTCATGACTCTTGTGTTTGGATACCAGGGTCACTGTTGAGGTTCTGAAATGGGACTTATCTCTCAAATTTGAAAAATTGGTCCCAGATTGGCACCAGGCAGCATCCTGTTGCATCTGTTGTTGTCCTATGTCTTCTCATGACTACAGCTACACTGCTTCTGGTTCAGGAAGTAGCCATGGACTTAGCATGGGCAGTATGTGCTCACTACAGACCCTTGTTGTACCAGCTTGCTAGCTAGGATGACTTTTGATTTCAACCTAATAAACCAAGTTGCTCTATAGAATCATATGGTGTTGCCAGTGGGCTACTTAACTCAGCTCTCTCAGAAGAGATAGGTAGCTAACCTGTAGCACTAGAAGTGATGGAAGCTACTTCCGGTTCCAGATGTCTATGCAGGGTTTGAAACTGTATTATGGATTTTCTCCTCAGAAGATCTTTAGGATATACCTAACTGACTCATTACTTTTCTGTTTTGCCAAGCTATGTGACGAAAGCACACAGGAGTCTATGTGAGTTTATTAATTCAGTTGGGCAGTCTTACTTTACTCAATTGAATGAGAAGCTTTTGGGAGTACAAGTGGAATCCAAGCAGCTGAAGAGTGACAGGTCAGGGCCTTTTGGGTGGAAGAAAAGAATACCATCTTCCTAAATTTGTATGTATTAGTTTCCTTATGACTCAGAATAAAGGCATCTATCCAGTCTCTGGCTATATTCTCCTTGTATGAAACATACTGCTCTGAGCAGGCCCTACAGCAGGACATCCCATATGGCCCATAATGTTAATTTTCCCAGGATAAGACAACTCAACTCATCATGACTTATCAAGGCCCTACAAACAAAACTCAATTTTTCTCTCCTGACTGCTTTTCTCAACAGTGGAGAATAAAATTACACAATTATGGCATTATGAGAGCTAATTGCCAGTTATTATACATCCACCTGACTTAGACAATATCATTACCCCCACAAGGGATTACACTGAAACTGAGAACATAACCAGAAAATGGTTTCCAGGTGCTATCTCAATGGAAATCACAACAGCAATAGAGTTTGCAAACACCAGCTGTTCCATAAAATGAAAACCCCCATTTCCAGAGATGTGTTTTCATCTAGATAAATATCCCCTCTGTCCCCTGGTAGCTGAACAGTGCTGAGCTTGTTATATATGCAGCCATAGAAAGAAAGCTTCTGCTCTGTGCCAGCGATATCAAGTGATAAGTAAGCCAAATGTCTGAGCCTGCATTCTACCAATCCAGTGCAAATAACTGCAATGAAAACTTGCATTACACTCCAGCCAGGAAGGGAATTCGTGGAAGAAGACTCTGATGGACAAATGCAACATGTATACTAGGATTTAGAGGTTTTCCTGACATGTGGTTTGATGATTCATTTAAGACAGAATTCTCCTTGCTGGGGCTGGGTGAGGGAAGAACATGTCAGTAGGAACGGATAGCCCATTTCACCTTCAGTCTGAATGCAGAGCCAGGCGACTAGTGCCGGTCAGTCTTGGAATGCAGGATTGCCAACCCCAGCTTTGTGGAATCAATTCACAATATTTTATTTTCAATCATGAGGATAGCTTAAAAACCTGACATAAAAATACTAAGAAGAAATCAAAATGTATTATTTACATTTGGCAAATGCATCTATAATCAGGCTAAAAGTATGAAATTGGATCACACAATCAATAGTAATAACCTTCTATGTTTTGGTTTATGCTGGATTCTGACCTGTAAAGGTTGCCCAGTTTAGAGTGATTTTTTGCCAGAAAACTGGGTTTCCAGCCAAACACTTGTACTTCCCCTCCCCCCAAAAGCATCTGATTTCTGCAGAAAATGTTGACTTGTCCTCCTGCTCTTTTATAGGCCAGGTTCCCCAGTTGGTTTATAGTTCCCATAATGCACCACAATGAGGACTTCCCTGGTGTCCTGCCATCTCTCTCCAAGAAAACTCAAGAAAACGAAAATACATCTCCCAGGAGGCAGCCCAGCAACATATCAAAATCAAAATAACTAAGGTTTTGGCTAACATTTTTTTAGTGTTTGAATACTAGCAACAAAGCTGAGGGTTCATTTTTAAAAGCTCTCCCATATTTTGCTTGTGGCAGCACAGTAGGGGGCGCTACCATGCAGAGCCACCTGCCTCACTGTGCCAGGTCCAGAAACTTCACTGGGGAATCTCCCTTGGGGAGCCTACAGCTGGCTGTCCCACATCCTGGAGAACACCTGCAAGCCTGGGGTAACGCTGCCCCACCCGGGCACTGGTCTCTGGTAGGGCTGTGTGCAGCCCAGGGCACACAGACCCTGTGAATCTTGGGGGTGCTTTTCCCACAGTAATATTTCTGGGTGCTTCTTTCAGCATGAAGCATCCCAAGATAGCATCAGGTAGAACTGCTGGAAAAGAAAATAACAAACTTTGCTGGCTAAGCTGGGAGCAGAAGGCTTCCCCCACTTCTCTCCATAGTAGCAGAGCAAGGCAAGCTGTAACCTAACACTTTTATTGAGAGGGGGAGGGGGGAGGGTAGAAAGAGGAGGTCAGAATACACTTTGAGCAAACAAAAGCAACTTCAGTCTTAAAAAGTCTGGGTATAGTGACCCTTTTAAGACACAACTGGCCTAGACATAATTCGTAACTCCTGGCAAGTTTCCAGGTTTTTACCTACAGAAAAATCACCAGCCAGCAGCCTGGGGTGCTTACTTGAAGTTTGCAAACTGCCAGCTGGAAGAACGAGAGAGCTCTGCCCTCTTCCCAGGAATTTTTTATGGCCAGGTCACCTGATTGACCAGCCTGAACCAGGAAGAAAGCAAGGAAAGAGAGGGATCACCTGGGCTCACCCAAGTGAGGGGCAGAGAGAGGAGGAGGGGATTTCTCCACACTGATCAAATTCCACTATATGATCTTCTGCTACACACCACAGCCAAGTGAACAGAGTGAACTACCTCCAGTGCAGCATGTAATACTTAGTCCCCACCACTACATACCCCTGTTAGCATGAGCACTGCAGGGTGTGCTCCCAAAACCAGTGGCTGGGGTGTACAGCTAGCTACATGAAAAAGCAAAGACGAGGAGGAGTCTTTCCTTCAGTCTGACACCCCCTGTAGACCCTATTCTAGTAGACACTTAGATTAAGAGCTTCAAGGACCTATGTACACTGGGGATGGATGAAACAAAGATTTAGGAACTGAAAAAACTGCCACCTTGAGAAGGGCCATTTTATTCAAGTAGCAAAAGCAAGCAAGCCAGCATGAAGTGCCCCCAAGCCATGAAACAAACTCTTTGAAGGCTTTAATGGCCTTATTGACCCAAGCTGTTTCTCTCAGGCATTCTCTCCAATGCCAGCCTCAGTGCCACTTTAAAAGGCTCATATCAATGGGGTTTGAAAATGGGATTAACTTCAGAATGGCACCCGCATTTTGCAGCCTTTGAGGCCAGCTTTTTTCAAAGACCTCCGCCTCTGGTGTAGGCACTAAGTGGTCTGAATTTCAAACCAGAAAGGTGATATACCCTTAAAAAAAATCAGGCACAAATATCATAATAGGAGCCACCACTGCTGCTTTTGTAAGGCTTTTGAAAATTTAGGCAGATCTGAAGCCTTTTCAGATGAGAGAGAAGCCCTAAGATTCCTTGCCATGTTGCAATAGCTGAACAGCCTCTCCTGCTCCCAGGCAAAAAAAACCATTAACCTCAGTGTCCTGGTTTAAATTTGAAATGTTCACTCCAATTCTCTGCCCCAGTTTGAAGTCCTTCTTTGTTTCCTATTCTAAACTCTGTCACTGTTGCAATTTATCCTCAAAGTGGCAGCGGGCTGTTGGTTAGTGAAGTGATTGTTGTTTAAGTAAGTTTTGCTAAAGTGTTTTGTATTCTATTGGGGGGGAAATCAGTATGTTACTGTTCTTATATTATTAGTTTCTCTGCCCTTCAAGGTTGAAAGCCTGGGCACATCAAAAACTCCCACTGACATCAGATGGAGAAAAGGCCACATCAGGTGTTAAAAAAATGCTACAGGGACACAGAGCACGAGTGAGAAAAGGATAAGACTTAACAGGAATCAAAAAAGGCAAAAGGTAAGATTGTGGCCTGTTCATTTATGTTCGATAAAAAGTGGAGTGCTATAAAACAATGTTCAAATTACATTCCGACCCTTGGTGGGGGTGGTCTGCGGCGGTGGCAGCCAGAAGGACCCACTGCTGCCTGAGCTGCTTAGAAAGGCGGGGGGTGGGTTGGGGGCTCTTGTCTCTTATGAGGGGGCTCAGCCCCCCGAATCCCTCCTGTATTTTGAACCCTGGCTATAAAGAGATCCTAAGATGCTGGAAAAGGACTTCCTGGTAGGCCTGTGCGAAGCAGCTAGTATTTGCTTCAGACTCAGCCGATTGGGGGACAGTGATTTGACTCGGTGATTTGAATCACTGTCCTGAATCAATTTGGCCAAATCTGATTCAGAGATTCGGCTGATTTGGCAGCAGCTGAATCGTGCAGGTCCCATCCCTGATCTGCTCTACAAGCCCCGCCCAGCCCCAGCTCCCGGCTCTTTGAAAAAAAAAAGCCTGCATTCATCGGATGCTGCTCGGGGTTGGGGGCATGATCCCCGCTGCCCCCCACTTCTCCACAACATGTGGTGGGGGGCTTTGCCATGAGCCTCCTAGCCCCCACCCCTACATGGCTGCCCCACTCACCCCAGCTCCTGGCTTTTCAAGAAAAACCCAGACAAAAACCTTGGACCCACCAACTCCTGCCTGGTGAAAAGTGATCTCCACTACCCCCCACTGCCCCATGCCACATGGGGGGCTCTGCCATGAGCCCCCAGAAGCCCCAAGGCTGCTGCAGGAGCTGGTGAGTCCATTTTTGGTTTTTTTTAAAGGTCTGGGAGCTGGGGCAGGTGGGGTTTGGGGGGCTCGTGGCAAAGTCCCTCATGCAGCATGGGACAGTGGGGGCAGCAGGGATCATTCCCCCCCACCTGGTAGCACCTAGTGAGTAGGGACTTTTTTTTAAACAACCTGGAGCTTGTGGGGGGTGGGCTGGGAGAGCAGGCAAAGGTCCAGGGATGCTTGGGGGACTGGGGGAGCAGGCAGGGGATGGGGCCTGGCAGGGTTCCCCCCATGGTCCCCTCCCCCCTCCTCCAGCCTCCCTTCCCCCTCCCACTACTTACTGGCATGGAGTCCAGATCTAGCTCCCTGCTGCAGCCACTGGGGACTGCCTGAATCACTGAAGAACTCCAAATCAATTCAGACCTTTTAATTGGTCCTCTGATTTGATTCGGACTCAGAGATTCAGCCACTGAATCCAGCTGAATCTCCTCTGAATCAAATCAGCACCCGAAGCATTGCACAGTCCTACTTCCTGGTGCAAGATTGCCTTCTGAAGACCACACCACAAGCCTTGATATGGGAAAAGAGGGTGGTGTGGGGCCACAGTCTATAGTGCTGCTTAGGTTCTGGAGAACAATCCTTGGAATGCTGATTTGGGGTATGGATGTAGGATACATTTACTTCATAGTAAATTGACTTTATGTGGCAAGGATGCATGAGGTATAGCTCTGCTACATAGCAAATCACTTGACTCCAGGGTAAAGTTATCACTTGAAATATGTATAGTAACTATACCTTGCAAGAAAACCACTATACAGAATATGTTTTGTGTCCACTCTCCTAGTTGGTTTCAGGGGAAGGAGTGGGGGAAAGGGTAGCTATTTGGATACGCACAGTTTTCTTACCACCCATTGACCAAGCACTATAACAGCACCTGCTGATGTCAGCCTTCCTGGACTAGTTATGTGTTTTCTCCTTACTGAGCACATTTACACGGGACATTTATTGCAGTTGCCTAATTAGCTCCTCAGTAAATGTCATGGTATCTACAAATGTGGCCCTATTAGGCTTCAGGAAACTAATAAACTCCACAACAGTATTACTTGTAAGTACAAATACTATCCTGTTATAGAGTTTTTTCATGTGCAGTAACACACATGCAGACACTGACCTGACTGGCTAGGGTATTAGGGTGCTTCAGTGCCAGGGCGACCTGCTGGTTAGCCCTACACCAGAGTACCCTCATGTCCCAGTCTCATGCATCTGCAACATGTTGAGCTGGGTCAGAGCCATCCCAGGCTAGCAGGCTACCCCAGACTCCCTGCCAGCCAGGGCTGCTCCTACCCAGTTCAGCATGCTGCAGTTCCAGGTGCATATTCAAATAGTATGCCCAGGAGCAATTAATTCAAGTGCAATATAAACCAGAGTTTATTGCTTTGAATTAACTGCACATGTAGACGTGCCCACTAAGGAGTAAAATGACTTAGTAACGAGGCTGAATCACACCATAACTAGCATGTCATTTGTCATAGACAGATTTGTCTACTTTATACTGGAGGCCTCTCCAGCTCTAAGACTGCCTATATTGGGAGGACAGTGAGTTTTTAAAACCACCTTATCCATTGGTCTCCCTGAACTGGAGTTTCTAGAATGCATCTCAGAGACATGGCACAGACTCTAACCCTGTTGGGTGATGTTGGACAAGTTACTGTTTCATTGCCACCATTTGCAAAATGGGAATAATGATTCTGACCTCATTTTTTATAGCACTATGAGACATCCTGATAAAAAATGCCACAAAAGAGTTAACTGGCATCAATATGTACTTCCGACAACTCTTCTGTGATTGTAAATTGGGTCAGAGAGGTTTATTAGTGATGCTGCTTAGAAATAGAAGAAAGCCAGCAAGGACCCAAGTTACATCAGTTCTACCCTATCTCCTTAAAATAGTAGGGACCCAATATGAAATATTCTGAGCTAGTCTTTATTTAACACTGAAGGGGACAGGTACATGGGTTTGGACAGATTTCTGTAGTCATTCTGAACTCAGTTAAGTGGGTCAAAGTTGCAGCATGTCCAAAGGTATAAATTTAAAGTCAGGGACAGTTGAACAGAGGCCCAGTGTAATTTAGATCAGTTTTATATACCAATGGAAATTCAACCAGGATTGGAAATGGGGAGATGAGCAGCTGTCACTAGATAGGTGGCTATTACTGCACCTTGTAACTAGTAATAGGAAAGGAGTGGGGAAACAAGTAATAGCTTGCTTGCCTTTAACAAATATCTACACTGGGATAGACATGATGGGTGCGTACAGACTTGTGGGCTGGGGTGGGGAGGGGGCGAGAAATAGCAATTTACTTTCAGCTTAGTGCACCCCATGTTGAGTGCATCGTATGTCCAGCAGAGGAATTGCATCAGTTTGACACAGCTCACCCAGCATCTGCATAGCTTACATACTTCAGCAGGGCTTTTTGGTGCTTTTATCTAATAGCTGATTGAATCAGCTATTAAATAAAAGTACCAGAAAACCCTGCTGAAGTGTGCAAGCTATACAGACACTGGGGAGCTGGGTCACAATGATGTGATTCCTCTTGCAGTAAATCACTCTTTTTTCCCCATGTCTGTCAGCACCCATGAAGATGCAGAATCTAAACCAGTAAAAATGATACCAGTGTAATTTATCTGAATTCTTTCAAGAAGCCTTCTCCACTAGGTTGGGTTACCTTATGTTTCATCTTCTGTACACTACTTTTTAATACTAGTTTCATGCTGCTTATGCTGGTCTAAACATTGAATCTTTCTCTATGCTCTAAGTCTTCACCATAGCCTTGATAAATTTAATGCAAAACTCATCACTTTGTTTTAGAACTGAAGTACACACTCCTAGCAAATTCAGCAACTCTTCAACCTCTCTTCACAAAGAGATGCTCATGGTCATCTTGCAATTATATGGACTGCTGGTATAATCTCTGTGCTATCATTTGATGACATCTTATGGGGGTTTGGGGTTTTTTTTTGCATCAACCTTTCCATTTTGCTCTTTAAGGCATTAATTAGCCCCCACATTCATTCTTTCCTCACAGAGAATGTACTCAAAACATCCGTGTTAGTCAATCTGTGCTCAAAACAATTACTCTGAACTGAAATATCCCAAGTGCACAGGCATAAGGTGGGGAGGGGTGGAAGGGTACGATGGACAATTGATGAAGCCTGGAAAAGCTCTAGTATTTTCTACTGCAGGCAGTGGTTGCCATCTAGTGGGTGCAGATGTTTAGTACCATCTTCTTATTGCAAGTAGCCCAACCCAATGCTTTTATAGGATGGCAAGTGGACTTGGAATTTCAGAGCATGGAAGAACCTTATTTATTAAAACAAAAATGTTTAGAGAGTTTAGTCTTAGAGCAACTTGTGCCACATGGAAAAAAATTGAAAAGTAATCAGTTCAGAAACAATTTGGTATGTGGTATGTATAATGTCATCTAGCCTATTTTATATAGCAAGAAAACAGATATTTGTATGAAAACAAGAGGAAAAGTTCTAACCAAACTGGTATCTATAGAGTTACATGCATACCAATGATAGCAGAATTTTTGCTTCATTGGGTCAGAATACAAGGGGGTTGGGAGGGAAAGGGACTTAATGGTGGGGGTCTACTACAGACCACCCAACCAGGGGAAAGAGCTGGACCAGGAATTCTCAGGTCAGCTCACAGAGGCAGTTAAGTCAAGGGACATGGTCATCATGGGTAACCTAAATTATTCGGACATCTGCTGGGAAGAGCAGTCAGCCGGGTCTGACTGCTCACATAGGTTCCTAGCCAAGTTACAGGACCTCCACCTAACCCAGGAGGTGCACAGTCCCACCAGGGAAAATGCATTATTGGAGCTGGTCCTGGCCACAGGTGATGAGCTGGTGAGGGGACTGCAGGTTCTTGACCACCTGGAAGATAGTGATCATCACCTACTGAAATTCACTATGCAGCACAGGGTGTCAAAGGCCTGCAGCAAGGCAGCAGCCCTGGACTTCAAGAGGGTGGATTTCAATGAGGTAAGGGAGACACTGAGGTCCCGATGGGAAGGGGATTTGGGAGTCCAAGAGGAGTGGTCATTCCTGAAAGAGATGATCCTCCAAGCCCAAAGAGTGACAATCCCCATGTGGATCAAAAGGGGCAAGAGTGCTCAAAAGCCCCCCTGGATCACCAAAAGCATCCAGGAATGTCTCAAAGCCAAAAAGGAGGCATACACCCAATGGAAGGGAGGGGCCATCACCAGGGAGGACTATACCTCCATTGCTCGAGATTGTAGGGGGGCTGTTAGGAAGGCCAAGGCAGAGATGGAACTGAGACCAGCAACCCAGATCAAGGACAACAAGAAGTCCTTTTTTAAATATATAAGGGACAAAAAGAAGGTACCAAGTAACATGGGGCCTCTGCAGGACACACTTGGAAATCTGGTGGTGTCTTTAACAGATTCTTTGCTTCCATTTTTCTGAGCAGGCACAGGGACATCCCCCCCACCGGAATCCCAGATGGACTCAGAGGAGGCACAGCCAGACCCAGGGTCAATGAGGACTTAGTCAGGGAACTTCTGGTGGGACTAGACATGTTCAGCAGGTCCTGATGATCTCCATCCCAGAGTGCTGAGGGAATTGGCAGAGGTCATTGCAGGACTCCTGGCACAGCTTTACGAGCACTCGTGGTGGTCTGGCAAGGTGCTAGAGGACTGGAAAAGGGCCAACGTGGTTCCCATTTTCAAAAAAGGGAGGAAAGAGGACCCAGGAAACTATAGGCCTGTTAGTCTTACCTCGGTCCTGGGAAAGCTCTTTGAAAAAATTATCCAGGAGCACATCTGCAAGGGATCAGCAGGGGAGATTATGCTTGGGGCAATCAACATGGGTTTATTAGAGGCAGATCCTGTCAGACCAACCTGGTTGCCTTCTATGACCAGGTCACACAATCCTTGGATGCAGGTGTCATGGTGGACGTAGTCTTTCTGGACTTTAGGAAGGGCTTCAACACTGTCTCTCAACCTATCTTGATTAAAAAATTAGGCAACTGTGGTGTCGATGCCTACACAACCAGATAAGTCGCAAACTGGCTGGAGGGCCACACTCAGAGAGTTGTGGTAGACAGGTCATTTTTGACCTGGAGGGTTGTAGGCAATGGGGTCCCCCAGGGCTTGGTCCTTGGGCCTGCACTGTGCAACATCTTCATCAGCGACTTGGATGACAGGGTGAAAAGCACCTTGTTCAAATTCGCGGATGACACTAAGATGTGGGGAGAAGTGGGCACACTAGAGGAGAGGGACAGGCTACAATTAGATCTGGACAGGTTACAGGGGTGGGTGGATGAGAACAGGATGGGTTTCAGTACTGACAAGTGCAAGGTATTGCACCTAGGGAGGCAGAACCAGCAGCATACCTACAGGCTGGGGAACTCCCTTCTTGTCAGCGCAGAGGCAGAAAAGGATCTTGGAGTCAGTATTGATTCCAAGATGAACATGGACTGACAATGTGGGGACATGGTCAAGAAGGCTAACCACACCTTGTCATGCATCCATAGATGTATCACGAGCAGGTTCAAGGATATGACCCTCCCCCTCTATGCGACATTGATCAGGCCGCAGTTGGAGTACTGTGTCCAGGTCTGGGCACTGCACTTCAAGAGGGGTGTGGCTAGTATTGAAAGGGTCCAGAGGAGGGCCACTTGCATGATCGGGGGCAGCAGGGCAGGCCCTATGAGGAGACGCTAAGGGACCTGAACCTGTTCAGCCCCCACAAGAGAAGGCTGAGAAGGGACCTGGTGGCCATCCATAAACTGGCCAAGGGGGACCAGCAGGCTATGGGGGAGTCCCTGTTCCCCCAAGCACTACCAGGAGTAACAAGGAATAATGGCCGTACGTTGACTGAAAGTAGATTCAGGCTAGATACCAGGAGGAACTACTTCACAGTCAGGGTGGCTAGGATCTGGAACCAACTTCCAAGGAAAGTAGTGGATGCTTCTATCTTGGGGGTCTTCAGAAGGAGGCTAGATAGACACCTAGCCAGGATCGTTTGACCCAGCATTCTTTCCTGCCCATGGCAGGGGGATGGACGTGATGGTCTGATTAGGTCCCTTCTGACCCTACCAACTATGAAACATATGGTCCTGTTGCTTACTCTCTATCTGATGTCATAATCCATAGTGACTTCACAATCAGTTTTGTGGCAAAGTTAAGTACCTGCTTCAAACCTTACTTCATATCATCTACACATGAATCAGTTTGTGAATACAGCTCCACCAACCAAACCCAGCAGAGATGCGTGTAATAACAAAAGCTCTTTTTTGGTATACAAACAGGGAATCATAGTGTTGGAAGGGAGCCCAGAAGTCATCTAGTCTAATCCCCTGCACAGATGCAGGATTAACCATCCAATTCCATCCCAAACAGATGTTCATCCAGGTTCTTCTTGTATAGCACAAACTAGGTTTCACAAATGTAAAAGCTACTCAGACAGCAAGAACTTTTTGGCTGGCATATCTGTGCCCATACTAAGACTTCTGATGACAGCTGTGTCAGAATGAGCTTTCATTACAGATGAACTTTCTATGAAATCAAGGTGTTGCTTTCAAGCCAACATCCCTGTTATAAGAAAAGAAGAAAAAACCTTTCGACAAATGTTTGTGGGGAAACTTAGTTTTGTAACATCAAAACCTAACTGGAATGGAAGAAAAAAAACATCTTTCAATCTCTTTCACCCAGTGACTCACTTTAAATAATTAAAACTGAGTTCATCAGATACTAAATTCTCTATTTACTGATACACTCAACTGATTGACTGATTGAGTCAGGAAAAATGCTTAAAGCCTGAGGCTTCTCCTGCTGTGAAACTTTTGTGTATGTGATGGTGGTAGAAATGGAAAGAAACCAAGAGCCCACCAACCTTAGGGAAGCAGGGAGAGAAATCCACTGTCCATTGTCTCATCACAGTTACCTGATGTATTAGTTAAGGGACATTTTGTTTGCTAGGGGCTTGTGCTAGCATGTAGCAAGATTCCCTTGTTATATTGTGAAAGGTAGCACAGACCCTTAGCTTAAGGTACAGTTGCTCAGTTCTACCTTGGTTTTGCAAGGACACAGTCAACACAGCTCATCTTTCTATCCTGCCTAAAACAGTGGTGAGAAGGTGAACAAACCAAATGTATACTTTGGAGCATTTTGTCCTTTTCTGCTCCCTTTGAGCCACTCTGGTACTGCAAAGTGTAGGCGGGAGAGGAAACCATCTACCAGATCCCTTGATAAAGGACTTTCCTGACAGGGAGAAACAGATGGAGATTCTGTGCACTGCCACCTCCTATGCTGCCTTCTTCTAAGTGGAGATATTGCATCTGGATGGAAAGCACAATGATTTGGCTCTCCTCAGTTGCTACACAGTCCCTAAGGGACCACTACTAGCTGGAAAAAAAGATAGAACAGCTCTCTGGCTCCTCTGGTTTGGGCTGGGGCAAAGAATCATGGAGCCATAACTGGTCACTGGTCCTTAGTTCCTCTTTCCCCTTGAGTGGCTGATTGGAAGTGAGTAATTCTCTCCAGCACACTTTCTGAGGCTGATAAAAGCCATCAAAGCCCTTATACTTATCTTTTGAGAGCTTCCAAAGTTGAAAGAAGACCCCACTGCAGTCTCAAGGACTCCACTGTGCCCAGACCATTTATGAGAGCTGTGCACAGACATAAGACCTTGGTTCTTTGCCACCAGTTTAAGCTGTCTGGGACAAGCTGGGAAAGAGGGCAGGATGCAGCAGTGACACAGTTGTCCCAAGTCAGGAGCCTTCCACAGAATGTATAAATAATACCTATATTCAGCAGCTACAGTACGGAGGAAGGAAGGCTGGAGGTGATCTTTCCAAGGAATGAACGACAAACAGTAGGTGGTGGGGTCTTTACAAAACTGCTACCAAGAAACAAGCCCCGTCTACTTACTGTCACATGCACCAGGTATGCTCTTGTAGGCTCTCCGTCTTAGCATGCTCCTGAGAGCAGCCTGGGGCACTTCCACCACCAGTCTAACAGCAAGAACACAACACAGCAGGAGGTAGAAAAGGAAAAGAAGCATCAGGGTGCAGCTCATGTTGCAGTAGCAGTCTCAGGATCAGTGTGGAGGTGGTGCTGACATGTCTGGGGGGAAATGAATGCAGAATTGAATTTAACACTACTGCTTTGGTACTATAGGTCCATGATAGCCTTAATGATGCACTGCCTCTTGGTCAGGATGGTCTTCTTAGCTCCATCCCACTTCCCTTGTCCAGACAAATAGAACCGGACTGAGGTGCATGGGCCAAACACCACTTCCGGGGCCCGCTTCAGATACATTAGGAGGAGGTTGGGTTTCACACCTGTCAGGGAAGCAAGTTCATCCATGTAGTCGATGTAGTGGACCTGCAGGGCAATGTGCTGGCTGGGAATGTATCTTCAGACCAAGGAAAGAAAAAGCCACATTACCTGGTATTAGTTATATGCTGGCCATTTATTCAGAAATCAGTCTGTGACCATGTTCATATCTGGAACTAACCTACCCCAAACATATCCAGCACTAATTAGGCTCTTCTCTAGCTCCAGTAAAAATAATTTAAACAAACATTCTGCAAATATGGTCTTTTACCTGACTGGGTACACCATGAGTCTGATCCAAAGCTCAGTGAAATTGAGGGATGCCTACCACCACTACCAATGGCTTCAGTATGCTTTAGATCAGACCCTGTATCACAGGAAATCTCACGGCCTGGCTGGCTTTGGCTCTAGTCAATCTTGCTACGTAAAGTACCTCCTGGCCCATCTCCCAGCCCTTTAAAAAAAAAAGCCCCTGTTCACTGGCTG
>NW_017728907.1:13961617-13974440 GCF_001723895.1 Crocodylus porosus
GCAGGGTGGGGCAGTGGGGGGCAGCGGGAATTGCCCCCCCAGCAGCAGCCAGTGAGTGGGGGCATTTTTTTTTTTTTTAAAGAGCCGGGAGCTGGGGCCAGGTGGGGCAGCCAAGGGTGAGGGGCACTCAGAGAGGCTGGGGGAGTAGGCAGGGGATGGGACCTGGTCCCCTCCTCCAGCTTCCCCTCCTCCACCCCTTACTTACCATCACGGAGTCTGGGTCCAGCTCCCTGAGGCAGCGAGTGGGGACTGCCCAAATCTCCAAAGCTGTCCAAAACTTCTCTGAATCAATTTGGCCCTTTTAATTGGGCTCTTGATTCGATTTGGATTCAGAGATTTAGCCGTTGAATCTCCTCCAAATCGAATCAGCGCTTGAAGCTTCACACAGCCCTAGTTTGCATGGCCAAATATTGCATGTAGTTTAGTTTTCTCCCACAGGTTCAACAGGAATAAAGAAGACATGTTTTAGAGTAGTTTTTTAAAGCAAGTGTATACCACCTCCATGGGGTAGCCATTGTTAAAAACATGAGTCATCAGTCATCCAGTTTCTTGTCCTTGTGCTGAGAAATACCTGCCAGCAGAGCGACAGGAATGTATCAAGGTAATGCTTTTGCTCCTTGTTTTGTGCCCTTACCCTTGTGCTTCCTTGTAGCAGGTTAGTTTCCTTAAAAATGCTAAGTGAGTATCAGAGTCAGATATTTGAATCATGTGAATACAAATGGCAAACAATAGAATCTAATACTGCAGGTCTATGTTATGCAAAAATACCACTGTTTTTTTTAAATTTAATTTGTATCATTGCACAACTCAAGGGTCCATGCTTTTATTTTCTAGGTGTTGTGCAAGAAAATAAAGACCTGTGAGTTCCCAATCTAGATTTAGCACTACTCACAAAAAGTGAATGGAACAAACACATGGAAGGAAGAGAGGAAACAGTTGTTAAGATGAGCTTTTAAAACAAACAAACAAAAAAAAATCACAAATTTATATTAGTTTCAGCTTGTCACCTGCTCACCCAGCTCATCTTTTTGTCTAAGTGCTAAGAAACCTTAGGAGTTAAACATATTAAACATCTTTAAAAATGTATTAAAAAGTATGAGGAGAAAATCTGATACTCTTTTCTATCTACCCAGTGACTCTCAATTCTAAATCCTTCAGGCATTTTACAAAAAATAGAGAGAGACGAATTATACTGGATGCAAGTGGATCTAAGAAGCCAGTTCCAATCTGTTCTTCCTACTGTTAAAGAGGGGTTGAAAATGATTCAAACTTGTGACCCTTTGGTTAGGACTTTCCAAAATAAACAACTAGGCTTGCATAATTTCCTGTCCCAGTCTGCGGAATCTCAGGGCACACGGGTGACAGTTCTGGGAATCATACAAAATGAAAAAAAAACCTTGCTGGAAGTCTGGAACTCATATTTGTTTAAGGCACTATCCCTCCTTTTCCTTACAGCATCATGAAGGAAAAACCCATTCTGAACACCCTGGGCACATCTACATATCATTAATGCGCCATAAATATATGGCATGTTAAGTTTAGTATCCGTGGGCCTACATGGTGGTCAATGCAAACCAAAATGGCATCACAGATGGCAGATTCATGCTTCCTGAAACTCTGTAACAACATCCCACTGGTCAGTGATGGAGAAATCAGATAATTTCTTTCACAGAGCATCTTTGTCTAGAAGAAAAGCAGACACAGCATTTTATTTACTTTAGTTGGTTTATCAAATAACACTGAAAGGTGTGGTATGACAATGTCAATATCTAGATCTATTCATGTTGGGGACCTGTACTCCAAACTTTTCTTCTCTTGCCACAGTAGCATCATGCTGTTCTTGTCAAGTCACAAGGTCAGTGGCACTGGGGTCATCTTGATGCAACAAAAAAGTTGTATAGGAAAAATGACAAAGTGGGAACCAGAGGGATGAAGAGAGGCCACAGGGAGAATGTTGTACAGGTACTAACGTATCTGGTTATGATCCTGAAATACAGGGTTTTATAATAAGTACAGATTGGGTCTATGTGAGACCAAAGCTGTGTGTGTCTGGAGAAGGAAGGGGGAAAAGAAAAGTAGAACTGAAAGGCAAAACAGTCATGAGATGGCTTGTACTTTAGTGAATGACAAGAGCTGTCAGCAATAGCATGACACTTAATTTCCACAAGCATATATGCTCCACAGAGATGTCAGTTCTTACTTGGAAGCATATGCACTTGAGGAAGTGCTCAGCGTACTTTCAGAATATTCCATGACTTTGCTGCTGCACGTGTACTTGGGAAAATCTTCTGGAATGGGAAAGTCACTGTAACTCATCATTTCCTTGCAGGTATTAATGGTCAGAGATTTATAAATGCTGGCTTTCCCATCAATCTTATGTTCCTGTTGGAAACAACCAGTTCAGAACAGGTTTTTCCATGTAGTATCACTGCAGCTAATCATAAAAAGTTCATAAACCACAGCTTTGGGAGAAATAAAGTATCCAAAGGCTTGGAGACTGATTAAAGCTCACAGTTCTAAAAAAAAAAAAAAAGAGGTTAAAAATCTTATGAAGACAGAGGTCATGACATTTCACCTCTTCCAATTTCAGCCTCAGCCAGAACCAAGAAAGAAAGAAGCAGTACAAAAAATAAAAAGGAATAAGGAAGATAACCATGGGAGAGGCAAGCATTCTTAGGGAGACATCTTTTATTGGTCCAACAATATAGTTTGGATAAAAGTTAAACAAGCTTTTGGAGTAGGTTAGGTGAAGAAGATGGTTTCTCAGTTTTTCCATAGTTCTCTTACATAGTTATGTTGCATATATGAAGTTGTATCCCAAAAGGATGTGCCCTCTCTTCTTCTTAAGCCTGTGCAAGAAACAGCATCATCAAGATGACTCAGCATTTTACATACTTGATCCAATAAAAGGCGTCACCCTAAGAAATCCTTGCCACTTGCATAATTTCTGAATTACAGTTACAACATCACTCTTACTCTACTGAAAATAACCACTGAACCTTTTTGAATGTGTATGACTCCAGCGTGATTTGCATAAAATTTTAAGGGATGGGAGTTTTGTATCACTGGAAACAGTTTGCTTTCACTACAAATAATGCCATTAACAAGAACTGAAACATTGAGAAATTAGTCAGGATTAGACACTCCACATTTTTTGGAGGAGGAAGAGGAGGAATCTGAAAATTACTTTATTATCTGGATTTTTTAACCATATGTATACAACTGTTATGGATTCTATAAACTTATTCTAGGCAGCAAAACGTGAAGAGGCATTTTTCCAAGGGAGGCTACCATTTTGCTGGTTATTTTGGAGAAAGGATGGTCTATTTGCACAGGAGGAGCTGGAACATTTGAAACCTCTTTGCTTAGTTTAGTGTCTGTGATGCGAGACTCAGAAGGAAAACCCTGCTCACCTGGAACTGCAGATCCCAGGACATCATTCTCCCACTGTACTCGGCCTTGGTGAGGCCACAGCTGGAGGTTTGGGCTCCACAATTCAAAAAGGATGTGGAGAAGCTTGAGAGGGTGCAGAGGAGAGCCACATGTGTGATCAGAGGTTAGGAAAACAGACCTTATGATGAAAGGCTGAGAGCAATGGGGCTATTCAGCCCGGAAAAGCACAGGCTCAGGGGTGATCTAGTGGCCACCTATAAATTTATCAGGGGTGCTCATCAGGATCTGGGGAAACGTCTGTTCACCAGAGCCCCGCAAGGGATGCCAAGATCGAACAGTCACAAACTCCACTGTGACCGATTCAGGCTGGACATAAGAAAGAGCTTCTTGACTGTCTGAGCCCCCAAGGTTTGGAATAGACTGCTCCCAGAGGCAGTTCAAGCACCCACTTTGAACATCTTCAAGACACATTTGGATGCTTATCTTGCTGGGATCCTATGATCCCTGCTGACTTCCTGCCCCTGGGGCAGGGGCCTGGACTCGATGATCCTCCGGGGTCCCTTCCAGCCCAAATGTCTATGAAATATATGAAATCCTCCAGTGTGTTCCCTCCCCTCAAAATAGGTTGGCTGAAGCCTTTCCTCTAAAAGGCATGGAATAGCTGTTAAAACCATTAGCACCTGCTCCAGTAACAACAACTCATTGCCATGGCCTCCTATATGAGGGATAGGAAGAGCAGAGTTAACCCAATAGTTACTTAGAGTCAACAGCAAACTCATTCCTGTTAGATTTTATTTTACTGAGGTTATTTCAGGATATACAAAGAAAATACTGTCCAACTGCAGCATCCGCTATGGAATAGCGAGGGAATCCTTGAATTCTGACCCCATAAGTGACTAACACAAAAGAGGTGATGGGGAAATTCAGGGTCTGGCCAGTACCAACTACATATGACCTAGGCAAGCCTTAAAGTTCACAGGCCAACCTCAACTCCCTTGTGGCAAATTAACTGCCAATCTTCCCTTCAGGCAGGAAAGCAGGGGGAACTCACAGCCTGAACCTCCCCTTCAGGCACTGAAGTTCCCCCAACATCAAGACAGATCCTGAATACTTCACATTACATACTCACCATCCTTACCCAGTCCTCATACAAACTCACCAACAGAGGCCTCATTACAGGTAGTTATTAAGGCTGTGCGAAATTTTACCGTCAGTTTTGTTTTTATGCTGTTTCGACCCATTTCAAGGTTGAAACATTAAAATCAAAATGTAACGCATATAGTCGAAACAGGCTTGAAACAAAATGAGGCAAGACGAAGCATTTCGCTGTTTCGATGCTGTTTCTGGTCCTACCCCAGCCCCACTCCCTCCCCCCACTGCAGGTAGGACTGTAGGAAAGTTAAATGGGTGTTTCATTTCAAAGCTGTTTCAAAGTGGTTCAAGCTTGAAACAGTGAAATTGAAACAAAATGAAGAGCTTTGAAACAAAATGAGGGCACAAAGTTTTGAAAGGTTTTGAGTTTCGGAGCTGGGCTTGCTTGCAGCTAAACAGAAACTAAGGAGAGGGAGGGGAAGAGGGAGGAAGGACTGCTGCAATATTGACATCTAGCTCCCAGTTTGATTCCCCAGCTCTCTGATCACTTCCCCCAGCTTTTTTAATATTTCCCCAGCTCTTCCCATGGTGCATGGGCCCCTGATCTGCACACAGGGTTTCAGCAGGCTGCCACTCCAGGCTGGGGCCAGTGCCAGCACCTGAGTGTCCGGCGCAGCCTGTGCCGAGCACCAGGAAGAACCTAGTGCTGGCGCTGGCCCCAGCTGAGGCTGTGGGGCTGTGCCAGGCTCCTCCCAGGGGTGCAGGCCTCTGGATTTGCATGTGGAATGACAGCATGATGCTGCTGCTGGCTGGGGCCAGCACCAGCACCAGCCTGGTGCAGCCCGCACTGAGTATTGGGAAGAAGCCAGTGCTGGTGCTGGCCCCAGCCAGCAGCCTGCTATTATCCCGCATGCAGATCTGGGGGCTGCACCCCCCAGAAGGGCTGTGGGGCTGTGCCAGACTCCGCTTGGGGGTGCGGCAAGTGATATGAGTTTTGCTTTGAACAGTTTGAGGTAAAATTTCCCAGAAACCCCTGCACCTCTCACTGAACCTTGTCAGGCTTCATGCCCTCATAAGGGGCTATCATCCCTGCAGGTTTCATCTAAAGCAGGCAAGAAATGACAAAGTTATAGGCATTTTCTTGATTCCCCATTATAGCCTATGGGTGAAACGTCGAAATGTGTTGAAACAGCAAAACAGTTTCAATGAAACAAAATAGACCAGTGTTTTGAAACACTGTCCCTTTGAAATGGCAAAATGGAAGTCAAAACAAAACGGTGCTGTTTCGCACAGCCCTAACTGCAGGGGCCTTGATCTGCCCCTCCCCCTTTCCCCACAACAGACTTACCAGCTGGACACCGCTCTCCGTGCTGCCCAGCTACATATCAGAATCAGATCAGTATTGGTCAATATAGTTCATTAAAAATTGGTCATAGGAATCAGCCCACAAATTCTGTATTGGTGCACCATTAATATATACTTACACATGCATACATACACACACATTTTATATATATATATATATATATATATACACACATACACATACACACACACACTACACCCCCCCGTAAGTACACAAATTGTAAGAAACATTCTCCAGTCATAGTACAAAAGTACAAATCAAAACACTACATGATACAAATGAGCATAGCTACATTATGCTTCTTGGAGCTAGGTCAATTTTTCACTAGTGAGGATTTGGCCTAGTTCATCTAGGGGGCCAAGTTAACTGAAGTTGTACTGGTGCAACTAGCAGCAGAATTTTTTCCATATTTCCATTATAAATGAGAGAGTCCTCAGATGAGATTGTAATTGGTCCTTATGGGTTCTGCTTTCTATTTATATTATTTGCATGAACTTGGAAGCACCCACTACACTTTTTAGGAAAAGAAATCAACTGATGCCTTGCAGTCCCTCTCCCTCTCACCAAAGATCTGTCACCTACCCTGGGACGGACCTTAGCATTTGTCTTCCAGTAAGCCACAAATCCAGCTTCACCAAACTGCCCCTTGGGCTTCTCAGCGAACAGCACAAAGACACTGAAAAACTGGGATCTTTTTGAACAAGTCTCTCTTTTCTCGGTTGTGCAGATACACTTGAGTTAGCTTTATATGAGCTGGTGTATGTGCTGATAGCAGTATAGCTGTGGTAGCATAAAGCTTTACTTGGGCTGCAGAAATTTGCCCTTTTGGAATACAAGTAAATAGCATTGTCCTATGGTGGCTGCCACACACTGCTGCAGCTATACTGTTTGCAGTCCCCAGGCTAGGTACTTTAAAGAAAGAAAAATATCCTCTGTGTGCCCTTAAGTGTTCCTGTGGCTCTTCTCAAATTTTTCCTATCCAAGGTGCTGAAAGCTATTCATACACCTCCCCCCATTATGTTATTCTTACTGACAACTCGTATTAATTTAGTTTAAAAAGTGGATTTGTTCCAGCAAAGAAGATGCCTGCAGGCTGTAAATGTTTGTTTCTGGACTGAACTATTCTTACCCAAACATTCAGGACTCCCTATGCAACCTCAGTAGCTCACTACCTGAGCTGAGCCTGCTTATATAGTTTGAAAATGGATATGGGTTATGTCTACACTGGTGTTTAGGGTCAACATTGAAATTGTCCTTACACAGGCTGAACCATTTGAATTATCTTAATCTATAATTACACCCACACGAAATCAATCCCTTAACTATCAACTGGTCATTGTAGTCATACAGAGATGATACCAATCTTTTGCTCACCTGTTCACCCATTACCTTCCAAGAGAGCAGTGTTACGACTTCCTGTTCTGCCCTTAGCCAAAACTCGGTTGGGACCCACAGAAGCAAAACTTTTAATCAATAACTAGGAAAGTCAAATCTATAAATAAAAGTTCCAACAACCTTAAAAATCAAGGAGTGACTCATTTGAAAAATGAAATAATAAAAAGAAAAACCTTATATCTGCAAATGTTTTTGAAGCTCCAAAGTTAATTCTCTTTCAGAGATGGCTTCACAACAATTTCATATTTCCTTTTTAAAAAGGAATATATGAAACATTTGTAAAAATCATAAACTCTACTTTAATTCATGGAACACTTTATAACATGTTCTTGAAATGATTAGCATTATTCTGACGACCATTTCAATGTGTTCAATATAATTTTAAATAAAAGAAAAGAACATATTTTACAGAAAGCAATAAAAAAGTAATTTCAGTGTGAAGTTTATACTATTTTCTTTTTCCAGCATAATTTAGTCAAAAAAATAAAAGTGATACTGGCTTTAGTTAGCAAGTTGGCAACCTTTAGAAGATGGCTAATGCTAAACTAAAAAAATACAGTATGTCAGATTATCACCATAATCCAGACAGAAAAACCCAAAATTACTTAAATGCAAGCTAAGAGAGGATCCTAGTGCATGCTGGAACCTCACTGGGACTTCATCTGAGAACTAGGGTCTTGTCAGGATGCTTTGGTTTAGTCAAAGGAGAAACTAGTGTCCAAGGAACTGCAAGTGGAACCCTAGGTAGCAGCACTTGTGAGATCCTAAAATAACACCTCATCAACTCATTTAACCATGATAAGCCTCACAAGCTAGGAGAATTTCAGGATCTGAAGGTCCATGGCACGACCATTCGTTTCCAAATAGAAACCAGTGGATCCAAACTATTTAAGTAGTCATGTATCAATGTATCAGTAGCACAGGAGCAAAAGGATCAAGGACTGTGTCACTGATTATACCTGGCAAAGACAATTGAAGTAAAGGTGACAGGAAGAGAAGAGTGATTTGAAGATCTTACTTCCCATACAAAATTAATCACTAGTAAACATTTGCCCTGGTTCCTAAATTACTCCATGACCTTGAAATCCTTTACAACTTCCTTGGTGCTACTGAGTGCTAACTAACAACAATGGCCAGAAAATTCTGGCTGCATTCTCCAAAAAATATCTGCAGCTGGCCAGAAAACTGCACTCCATCCTACCAAACACAGCAATGAAAATTCAGATTCATTTGCTTGTCCATTCATTCACATGCTCCAGCTTGACTGTGGTACACAGGGGAAGATTTCTGCCAGAAGAGGGCTCCTTAGTCTAACAAATACAGTTTAACAGTGCCTGGAAACTGAAGCCAAGCAAATCCGTGCTGGAAAGAAGGAGCAAATTAACTACTGGGACAGCCGACCTCAGGGTCTGATGATTTTTCCATCACTTGGGATGTACAAATCATAATTCATTTTTTTCCTCACAGACATAATCCAGCTGACCCCAAAGATGTGGGCTTGTGCTGGAATCATGTAGTATAATTCTCTGGCATGTGTTGTACAGGAGGACAGACTGGATGATCATAATGACCACTTTTAAGAAATTCTGAGTGTAGCCATATACCTGTGAAAAACCCCAGATGCTAGAAAATGAAACAGACTAACTGCCCAGAACTTTTGAAACTGTCTTCCAACCTTTAGTGATGTAGAATGTCACATAACAGCATTTGTTTTTAGTAAAGTGCTGAAACTGTTGATGAATAGGAAAACTTTTAAGTGGAAGGGAGAGAACATTGTCAGGAGGTATACCTAAATGCAGGGATCAGCAACCTCCAGCCTTCAGGCTGGATTGGGTCTATGAAGAGTCTGGACCCAGCTGACTGCGGATGGGGAAAAACCAGCAGCACTTGTTGCCAGGGCCCTAGAAGTGGCACCCCCATACTCCTTGTGTCCACTGTCCAATCTGGCATATTTCTGTGTCATGCTCCACAGTACTGATGCCTCAATTCTACCTGTTCTCTTCAACCCTGCCTCACAGCCGAACTTGTTCTTCCCATGGCCCTGCTGAAACTGTGACATGTAAATACAGACTGCAAGAGGAAGGGTCCATGAGACAGTGAGAGTGCAGAATATGCATAGGTGGCAGAAGGTGTGAGCTAACCAGGATCAGCCCCCACAAAAGCAGGGGGAAGCAAGTATGGCCAGAGGGCAGCCTGGCCACAGGCTGCTGCAACAGGGGGGAAGAGTGTGCACACTCTGATACCCTGTGCAGCCAGGATCACAGCCATCTCAGCAGGCAGGTAAGTTTCTTTCTTTACCTGGGCTTGAGGGGGGAGGGGGACCATCAAGACCCCCACAGTGCAGGAGGTGGTGGGGCGGGGGCAGGCATGAATCTTCAAAAGTGCTGCGCCATGGCACCATGCAAGTCCCATTGCCTCAGCGAGGCACATGGCACCATGCTGCACTGGTTTCAAAGCAGCAGTAGCAAGGCATGGAGGCTGGGAGCCAGCTGAGCCCAGCTTGCAGTTGCAACCTGCCCTTGGCCTGTGCAAAGATCGGGGGGGGCACATGCCCCCCACCCCTGGTTCCCAGCAACACACTGCGCCTTTGAAGGAACTGCTGGGCTCTGATCATCAGTGAATAGGGTACCAGCTAGGTCAGGTTGTTGGGCAGTCAGAGCCCAGAATCCACGGGTGTGGCATGGGGGAGCTGAGGGGGGAACATACCCCGCCCCAGCTCCCACAGTGGTGGGGGCAGCCCGCCCATGCCCCTGGAGGAGCCACTGGGCTCCAATTATCCCACAAGCCGACCCAGCCTGAGTGCAGCCTGGTGTAGCCCCAGCCCCATTCCCCCCCACAGCCCTTTCCCCTCCCCCTGCCCCTTCCCCTGCAGACTTTCCGGGGGGGGGGGCACATGCACATGCACTCAGTCCCCCAACAAAAAAATTCTCTCCCTCTTCCATGAGAGTATGCTAGGGCAGCAGCAGGAGACTGGCAGCCTGCAGTGGCAACTGAGTTGGTTGCAAGTGGTGGTTCACCATTTGTGGAGGTTTCCTAAAGTACTGGACTCAGCACCACAGGAGACAAGAAAAGCTATGAAAAGCAACACTTTCAGAACTAAATAAATACTCGTTTCTTTATCTTTCCTTCAATTTTACACATACAGGTTAGCAAGCAATTGCAAAACTAATCAAACTATTTTTCTTGTACACTTGATGTAGTAATTTTTTAAAATACTTGTAAAATACTCACCGAGACAGTGGAGGCAAGGGAGCTGTTTTATTAGTTACAGGAGAGGGGGAAATTACCCCCGAAAAAGTCTTTTTTATTTTCTTCTCATTAAAAGTTTGAAAGCAGCATTAATATCTAGTGTGTAGATTAAGGAGAGAGGAAAAGAAAAATCAAGACATTTCTTGCCCTGTCATGGATTGAATGCATGACATTGACCAAGTCCTTTAAAATCTCCCCTTCCCAATTTGGTAGCTAAAATTAGACATCTAAATTCATAAGAACACACCAAATTAAGGGGATTGTAATCCAAAAGGGCTGGAAACTTCTAATTCTAGCTATTGTCTGTGATAATAGAGTATACTTAATGCTTATGAAAAATCAAGTCACTTATTCTGATGTTGATGTATACATTTATACTTTTTAGTGAAATGTAACGAAAGTTTCATCCTATCCTTCAGTTTCTTCATCTGAGAATGGTGATAAAACTTACTTTAACTTCTCAGGTGATATAGGGATTGATTAGTTAAAGACTATAGCAGCTTTCTGCTGAGGAGCCAAGGCTACTAGGCTTTCTTAGCCCTGGATCAGGCTGCCTTTGAGTCATGGACTCTGGAACTCTAGGTCCCCCAGTAGCCACCTAGGCAGGATCCCATCAGTCTTTCACATACCAGACATTTGCTCAAAATAATTACGTTTTTTTAATCAATCAGTATTTTCCAATAAAATCTGTTTTCTCAGAAAATTTCTGTCCAGGTCACTATTTGATTCAAGTTATGCTGGTGTGTTGCGTACATCTGACATGAACATTGCTGCAGAGTGATGGATCTCTGCTTCCTAGAAGTGTAAGGAGTTGACTGAAAACAAATGTCAATGCTCTTCCAATGAGAAGTTCTTGTTTGAATTAAAGTGTCAGTTCATTTCATCACTTGTTTACCTCTCAGCAAGGCTTCATTACTCTGAAGTATTCTCAGGGTTTACACATATGTACCGAATTTAGCTTGTAGCTGTTTTTTTCTTTTGGACTATTAAATGTTTATTTAACATATGGGCCAGATAGGGTTCTCCCCTATATAGCTACAATAGGTACTACTGAAATGAGGACCTCAACACAGTCGCATGAAAAAAGTTGATACAGCATAGCTTTCTTTACAAGTCTAAGCAAAAGAGCATAATTATGATCTAACACCGGAGAAGAAAACAATACAAGATGACCATCATTTCTATATATTTGAACAATTGTTTAGGGGAAGGGGATCTGAAGCAGGAGGGATAAAAACTTAGGAACATTCTAATGTTCCATTTCCCCCAACTTTTGGCTCTTAAGAATGCCATTCATATATCCTCAGTGCTGATTTTTATGGCTGTGTAAGCTTTGTCTATTTTAGAACTTCTTTGCCGCACAAAGGGCGCATCTACAGGAGATGCTGTACTGCACAATAGACTAAGCTAGTAAGGCATCACCATATGCAGCAGATACTGAACAGTAAATTAGGTGAATGTGCAGTTTTCTACCACCTGAAAATACATGTAGTAGATTAACTGCACTTTAGCTATTGTGCAGTAGTACACATGTAGACAGCTGACCAGGAGCAAATAGCTCCCAGTCAGCCCAGGCAGCAAGGGGCAGGGGAACTGCCCCCCTTCCAAATCAGCTGTTTCCCAGCCCAAGGGACAGTTTCCTGCATGGGATTAGTAAGCAGCTGCTTGGAGGAGGAGACAATGTCCCTGCCCTGTGCCCTGATCTGCCAACTGAGGCATGGGGCTGGGAGGTAGCTTTCCTAGAGGCAGGACAGCTCCCCTCACCCTGTGGAGCCCAGGCCTGACCCCAGTGCCACCTGCCAGCCTGTGGCTGGCACCAGGGGGAGCCTGAAACTCCCCCTGACTGCTGTAGGAGGGAAGAGTAGGGCAGGAGTAGCCCTGCACTGAACTGCTCCCATTAGCAAATTTGCTTCCAATGGGTGCACATGGACATTAGGCCTGTGCCAAGTGGCTAGTATTCGCTTTGGATTCAGCCAATTTGGGGGACAGTAATTCGATTTGATGATTCAAATCACTGTCCCAAATCGATTCAGTCAAATCTGATTTGGAGATTCAGCTGCTGCTGAATCTCTGCGTCTCCATATCACCAGGCCAGGCCCATCCCCTACCTGCTCTCCCAGCCCAGCAATGGCTGCCCCGCCTGTTCTAGCTCCCAGCACTTGTAAAAAAGAGCCCCGGCTCACTGGGTGCTTCTGGGTGGGGAGCAATCCCCACTGCCCCCCAATGCCCCACGCTGCATGAGGGTCTCTGCATGAGCTCCCTGACCCCCCTATTGTCCTAGCCCCCCCATGGCTGCCTCGCCCACCCCAGCTCCAGCCCTTTAAGAAA
>NW_017728907.1:13974727-13977294 GCF_001723895.1 Crocodylus porosus
CAGTGGGGGGCAGCGCAGATTGCCCCCCCCCACCCAGCGGCATCCAGTCATCACTGAGGCTTTTCTTTAAAATGCCAGGAGCTGGTGCTAGCAGGGGATTGGGGCAGGCAAGGGTTCCCCCATTGTCCCCTTCCCCCACCTCTACGCTATTTACTTGAATATGAGAAAGCCCTGAATATAAGATGATTTCCACAATAATTAGATTATATATTTTTCTGGGTATAGAATATAATTATTGGAGGTTGTGCCTTGAATTTGTCCGCCTCCCACTGCTACAGCAGGGAAAATAAATTTGGAGGGTCAGGTCTGTTGACAAACGTGCTGGGGAGCCCCCTGTGCTCCGTGGAATGCTCCATCCGCCCCAGTACTGCAGTGATCATGAGCCCCTGATACCTAGAGGTATATAGAAAAAACATTTAAAACTGTCTCTATGTCTGAATCGCTGAATCTCTCCAGATCAATTCAGAGGGTTCCAAATCAACTCAGAGAGATTAAAGGGTCCTCTGATTCAATCTGGATTCAGAGATTCAGCCACCGAATCAGGCCAAATCTCCACCAAATCAAATCAGGGACTGAAGCTTCATACAGCCCTATTGATTACCCCATGAATTTTCCATAGTTGATAGACCCTTAATTTTCTACAATGCTGATTGACAACCTTGTTAAACTCTAATCATTTTAAAAGAAACCTGTGTTCCAAATTAACCTAAAATAAATCTTATTAACTTGATAGATTTACTGAATATTTCCCCCCTTCTTCGAAAATAAAGAAATATAACTTAATCTGAATATTTACAATTTCCCAGGGCAATGCATATGAATGCACAACTCACTTTTTTTTTTTTTAATCTACACATTCCCCTTTCTGGAACAACAGAGAGGTTTCTATTGCTGAATTTCACTCTGGTTTAATTTTTCCACCCCGCATTCCATGCACCTACTGTTTGAGTCACCACTACAACTTGTGCGTTTTCCCCACAACAGTGATTAGAGGGAACACTTTAGGAAAGAAAACATTGATCATTCAGATTACTTTCCTGGACAAATATTCCTTTTGAAGGACATAGGTTTATATCCAATTGAATATATTTTACAATATAAATAATCTGTTTGTCTCTCATTCCAAGAGAATACCCACTCTTCACATTTTCCTAACACATAAAGCAGTAGCATATACACAATTATTATAGTCTGATTACCTCATATGAGAGGTTAAACATCATTCTATATATTGGTTATTAATTTTTCCTCTAATCCTTACATGGAGATTTATTAGCACAAGTTCAGATTGCTACATAACTAACACTGCCAGCTCTAAAAATGATTTTACAGCAGATGATACCTAGAGCTGGTGACTCGTACAGGGATACCTCTATAGGAAAAATGCACACAGTAAAGCCTTGTATAAACATTATTTAAACAGTTAAGAGCTACTACTGGTTTGGATGGTAAAAATATTTTGTCTCCAGTCCGCAAGAAGCTGGTCTGCCATGCAGCTGTGATTGAGTCTAGAGCTGGCATTTCCTTTCATTTATTTTTCTCTCTTTACTTCCTCTTTTGGGATTTTACATGCAAGTGTGCAGTGGTCAGAGGAGGACGTCATGTCCTTCTGGGGTTTGAACCAAGACAAAACTAACCGGTAATTATCTAGTTGTAAGGGAACGAAAATACAGCCTGTTATTTAAATTATCTAGTATCAGAAGTAAAAGAAAAAGAGTTGTGTGGTGGGGCCCAACACCTACCCTGAGCCAAGTAGCTCATCTGGGCTGCAGAGCAGGAATTTATTAAATAATAGGGAAGGAAATAGACATGGGCATAGAGAACTTCTATGGGCCTACATGAATCTGGACCTTGATTGCTTCTTTCCCAGACCTACTGAAGGTCTGGGAAAGCCTTTAAAAACCCCAGTGTTTGTCTCTTTTTCAAAGGCATGAAGATGTGGACAAGTGCCTGGAGCAACTTCCACACTCAGAGGCAGCAGCAACTTCTGGTTGCCCTGCTTTCACCAGGGTGAATATGCAGCTACAGTAGCAGCCTTTTTTTTGTCCAAACCCTCCTACCCACCCACCACATTGGTACCTAAAACAGCTGCCCCAGTTGTCCTCCCCAGCTATACCATATTCCTTTCTCTTCCAATTATACAAGTTAGTCCAATAAAAGACATTGCTTCACCTCATAATTCTTCCCTCTCATATCCCTGGATCATCATAGCTATCCCAACCACCACTACTAGAATCATAGAAAAATTAGGATTGGAAGGGACCTCAGGAGGTCATCTAGGCCAACCCCATGATCAAAGCAGGCGCATCCCCAACTAGATCATCCCAGCCAAGGCTTTGTCTACCCAGGTCTTAAAAATCTCCAAGGATGGAGATTCCACCACTTCTCTAGATAACTCGTTCCAATGTTTTAATAAACTCCTTGTGAGAAAGTTTTTCCTAGAAGTGGAAAGTTTTTTAGACATGGATTCATTGAGGACGTGCTCCATGTTTTTTTCCAGTGTGTGAGGGGGCCAAGACCCCAAGGGGCCAGGGTCGGGCGGGGAACCCCGGAGTTCCGCCCGACTT
>NW_017728907.1:13977594-14015060 GCF_001723895.1 Crocodylus porosus
GCCGCCGCGCCTGAGGAGACCGGGGCGAGAGGTTCGGACGGAGGGACCCTTCTCCGGCGGCTGCGGGCCATTTGGCCGCAGAAGAAGACCCGCGGGCAGGGAGGTAAGCCTCGTAACCCCCCCCCGGGTCTTGAGAGACAATCCATATGGGTAAGGACACCCCAGACCTAGAGGAGCTAGCTGCACCTGGGTAGACTAGGTGCGGTGAGGACTCCTGGTGAGGGTCCGGCAGTGCGAGGGCGCCCCCCCCCCCACTGCAGGACTAGGACACGGACAAGGGAGCCCCTGACAGAGGCTAATCCCGGAGGACCGGGCGAGGGTGTAGGGGAGGAGGAGCCCTCAGGACCCCTGGACCTTGGAGACGAGGTACCCCATCCGGACCGCCAACTTCCCCGCACGGGTGAGCCCCCATATTCCATCAAGTCGTGGCAGGCGAGATCGGCGGAAGCAGAAACGGCCCGTCACGTACCCCCTCCTCTCCAGGGGCCGTCCGGGGATAGGGGGACTCACGGTAGGTGACGCACCCCATCCCCTCACACAGTGACTGAGGTGAGGCTGACCAGTCTGTAGTTCCCTGGATCCTCCTTCTTCCCTTTCTTAAAGATGGACACAATATTTGCCCTTTTCCAATTGTCCAGTGTCTCTCTCAATCACTACAAATTTTCAAAGATAATAGCCAGCAGCTCTGCAATCACATCATCCAACTCTCTCAGCATCCTTGGACTTGTACAGGCTCAGTTTTCTAGATAGTCCTTAGCCTGTTCTTTTGATGCCATCAGGTGCTCACCTTCTCCCCAAACTGTGCTGCCAGGAGCAATAGGCTGGGAGCTGACCTTGCCTGTGAAGACTGAGGTAAAAGGGCATTAAGCCTTTTCTGCGTCATCTGGCATTAGGTTGCCTCTCCCATTCAGTAAGGAACCCACATTTTCCCTGGTGTTTCTTGTTGTTGACATACTTGTAGAAACCCTTCATGTCCCTTGCTAGCTGAAGTTTCTACTTTTTGTAAGCTTCCTTTTTGTGTTTGAGCTGACTGAGGAGTTCCCCACTAAGCCAAGCTGGTTTTCTGCAATACTTGCGAGTCTTCAAGTGCATCAGAATGGTTGGTTCCTATGCCCTCAGTAAGGTTTTTTTTTTAAATACAATCAGCTCCCCTGGACTCCTTTCCCCTCAGACTGGCATCCCAGAGCATTCTGCCCATCAGTTCTCTGAGTGAGTCAAAGTCTGACTTTCTGAAGTTCAGGGTCCTTACTATGTTGCTTTCTTTCCTTCCTTGCGTCAGGATCCTAAACCCAGTCATCTCATGGTTGCTGTTATCTAAGTTGCCATCTACTTTTACAGTCCCACCAATTCTTTTCTGTTTGTGAGCAGCATGTCAAGAAGAGCATGGCCCCTAGCTGGCCTCTCCAATACTTGCACCAGGAAGTTGTCCCCAACAGTCTCCAAAAACTTCCTGGATTATCTGTGCACTGCTGTATTGCCCTCCCAGGAGATGTCAGGGTGGCTGAAGCCCCCCATCAGAACCATGGCCTGTGATTGGGAAACTTCTGCTAGCTGTTTGAAGAAAGCTTAATCCCACCAAATCTCTGTTATTCCAATTTCATCATGTTTCTGTGACTGTGCAAGGACTTCTTATTCTTCCTGCTTGTTTCCTAGGCTCTGTGCATTCATGTACAAACATCTGAGGTAACTAACCAATTGCCTTACTTTCTCAGGAAAAATGAGAAGGCTTCCCCTGGTGCCCTTTGCTCCTTGTGCTTCCTCCAAGTCACCTCTGCTTCCCCACCTCAGGGCTTTGGTCTCCGTGGTGAACCTAGGTTAAAGCCCTCCTCACTAGATTAGTGAGCCTGTCTGTGAAGATGTTCTTCCCACTCTTTGTCAGGTGGATACCAACTCTTCCTAACAAACCTTCTTCTTGGACCAATAGCCCATGGTCAAAGAAGCCAAAAACCTGATGGTGAAACAGTCTGCATAGCCATGCATTGATCTGCAGATGTCCACTTCTGCCTGGGGCCTTCCCCTTGACTGGAATGATTGAGGAGAACACCACGTGAGATCCTGTCCCCCTCATCCTTGCACCCTGAGCCCCATAGTCACTTTTGATCTGCTAAGCGTTGCCCCTGGCACTGGTGCCCACATAGATGAGCAGCATGAGGTAGTAGTCAGAGGACTGGATGAGTCTCATTAATCTTTCCATAATATCTTAGATCCAGGCTCTAGGCATCAGCAGATCTCAAGAGACAACAGGTCAGGCTGGCAGGTGGATGCCTTTGTCCACTGCAGAAGGGAGTCTCCAACTATCACCATCCATTGCTTCCTCTTGGTGGCAGCAGTCTTGATCCTTCCAACTTTGGGGATGCCTGTCCTGGCTTCCTCCACCAATGGAACATGCCACTCCTCCTCTGTTGCTAAGGCTCTATATCTATTCTCCAGATAAACCACTGCAGGTGGGGATGAAGACTTCTGCTTGCTGCCTGAGGTCACAAGCTTCCAGCTTCCATCCTCCTGGGAGTCCACATCCTATCCATTCTCTAGCACAGCCTCTAGTAGTCCTTCTTCTGCAGTCCTAGTGGTCTCCTCCAGCATTAAATTGATGAAGTCCTCACGGCAGAGCCTCACTGCTTCCTCTTGGCTGCTTCTTGAGGGATACCACCAGGATCCATCATTCACATTGCAGGCACTCCCTCACCTGGCTGTCTCTGAAAGGAACCTGAAAATCACAGTCTGCACAGCACCAACCCAGGACCTGGGTGGAGGCCTCGACAGTGGGTGGTCTTGCCCGACCAGACACCTCACAGGTGCAAGCAGAGGAAGAGCTGGCAGGGGCAGTGACTCTGGCATTGCAATGTCTTCCAGCCACATCTCTGGGTTTCTTAAATCCACTGCCTCTCTCTTCGTGCCCCTCTCCCCAAGCAGGCCTTCCCTAGCCAGACACCCTATAAGCTGGCCTGTTCACTACTCCTTGGTCCTGAAAGGTTCACTTTTCCCTGCTAACCTGCTTCCTTTCACCAAGCTTACAGTAAGGGAAGGCGAAAGAGAAAGTTTACAGGTAAATTTCCCAGTGAAACCCTGGGAATATGGAGCCATGACAGTATGGGGCAACAGAAGTGGGGCATTGTCCCAGCCTGGCCAGGCCTGGTTTTGCACTGTCACAGCCCTGCACTCCTGGAGTCCCTATGGAGACCAGCTGGTAGCTAAGGGTGTCTGAAGTGGGCCCTATTTAATTTGGATTTGGCCCAAATCAGGGACAGTGATTCGATTAGTTGATTCAGATCACTGTCCCTGATTTGACTCAGCCAAATCCAAATCTGAAGATTCGATGTTGATTTGGAGAATCGGTGATTTGGACATAGGCACAGCTTTAAATGTTTTTTTCTACATACCTCAACGTACCAGTGTGGCTTGTGAATGCTGAAATGCTGGGGAGCATGGAGCATCCCAGTGGAGTGCAGGGGGGCCCTCCACGTGCTTGGCGGTGAACCCAGAAGTGGATCAGAAGTACGGGTCCGCGGGAAGCATGCAGGGGATCTTCCCCATACTCCCCCAGCTCAGTGATCAGCCACAGGGGGATCCTGGGTGCCCACCCAGACCCAGGAGGTACCAGTCACTGAGCCAGGAGGCACTTGCGGGGGGGAGCAGGGGGAGGCCTAGCATACTCCCCAGCAGATTCAGAATTGGTCTGGACGTGTATCTGGTCCACTTCTGGGTCTGCTGCCCAGTGTGCTGAGGAGCTTCCTATGCTTCTGTGGGACACTCCGTGCGCACCAGCATCGTAGCATTCTCGAACTGCCTGCTACCTAGAGGTATGTAGAAAAAAACATTTAAAGCTGTATCTATGTCCATATCGATTCAGAGAGATTAAAGGGCCCTCTGATTTGATTCGGATGCAGAGATTTGGCCACTGAATTGGGCCGAATCTCTGCCATGTCGAATCAGGGACTGAAACTTTGCACAGCCCTACTGGTAGCTACTCAGGCAGGGCATGTGGCTGGTCAGGGAGATACTCCAGGGCCAGGATCTTGTGGCAGTGACAGCATGTGGGCAGCAGATCACAGCTCTGCCCTGACCTGCCCCATGCTGTCACTGCCACAAGATCCCAAGGTCTCCCCAGCCCCACCTGCCCACCTCAGTCCCAGCCACGGTGCCATCCTGGCTGCATGCCCTGCCTCCGTGGATTCTGCTCCATGCAGTGGATGTGGGGTAGACAGCCTGGGGTACCTGGGCAGTGGGGATGGGTCTGGTGGCAGCAGTCAGGAGGAGCCAATGAGACAGGCAGTGCTGGGAAATGGAGTCCACTGTGAACCCAATCTAGCCCATAGGCTGGACATTGCCCACCCCTAGTCTAACTGTTGAGTTTTAGCTACTTAATGCTAAATATATGTAGTTTAGTTACTCTTAAGGGAAAAAAAATACCTAAAGGCTTCTCTTCAAAGCAGGGGGTAGCAAACTGTCCTGTTTCTTGTTCCTGTTTGCTTACTCCCTAGTTGCTCCAGGAAGATCCTTTTATACCCTTCTGGGCCTAGACTGGCTTCGTCCCCTTGTTAGGGTTTTTGTCAGACACAGGCAGCAATCACCCAGCTAGCAGCACTTCCAAGCTGCTCAGAGAACATCTCCAAACAAGCACTCAGAAAACCAAACACACAGACAGCCCTGGCTCACTTACCTTCCTGGAGCAGGATCTGGTAGCTGTCTGGCTCTGGCTCTGGCTCTGGCTCTGGCTCTTGCTCTTCTTCTTCTTCTCCTTCTCCTTCTCCTTCTCCTTCTCCTTCCCCCTCCCCCTCCTCTTGCTTCTAGCAAACTGCTTGCAAACTGTCCTGTTTTCTGTCCCTGTTTGCTTGCTTCATGGTCACTTGGGGAATCTCCTTTTATACCCTCCTGGGCCTGCACTGGCTTCACCCCTTCTTAGGGCTTTTGTCAGACACAGGCAACAAAGTTTCTTTATTTTTCCAGAGGGCTTTTCATGTCATTTTTGGCCCACTCTGGTCATAGCAGACTCATAGGCTCATCAGAAACCAAACTAAAAAAAAAAGAAAAAAACACCCCAACTCAAGTGAAAGCCAATGGACACAATGACTCAAGATCATCACCTTTTTCTGACATATCCAGGATGGATCCCCAGTTGCAAGCATTTGAACCAAAGTATTCCTACAGTACCCTGACCCACTGGAAGGCTAATTACATTACCACAAAACAGCTTTGTCAGTTTCAATCAAAATCACCTAATAGGGGGTAGTACAAGCTCCAAGTCACTCTCGTTTCAGGGGCTGTCTACCTCTGTGCATGTGGATATAGCTAAGAGATGTATCATTTTCTAACAAGAGGGAGAAAGACAGTGAACACAAGCTTTTATTTCTCCAGTTTCAGCAACAGCATGAATCTTTTAACTCCCCTGTGCAGAGTCATCATGGAAGCAAGTAAAAAATGAATAAGGCATGTGGAAAAAATAGTGTATATCAAGCCAGGTCTGTACTTTATAATGCCGCTACCACTAGTAATGCAAAAAAATAAATAAATCATTAAATGCCTGGTATAAAAGCAGTCCATTTCTGATAAGCACACAAGTCAGAAAAAGGCATCTATTTAACCTTAGAAAGGCATCACCATGCATGGTAAAGGTAGAGCACACATTATATCTAACCACAAAGTCTACCAAGTTTCAGGAAGATAGATGGAGGTGTTTGGGAGAAACTGCACCCCAAATTCTTGAAAGCAAAACTCATGTCATGTGTATGTGTTTAGCCACAGTGGGGTCAAAACTGCAGGCATGCTAGCCCCTGTGGAGGCCACAAAGACTGCCAAGTTTCAAGAAGATAGGTGCAGGGGTTTGGGGGAAACTGCACCTCAAGCTGTGGACAAGCAAAACTTGTGACATGGGTGACACTGTGTGTGTTAAGGCACAGCAGGATGAAAGCTGCAGGCCTGCTAGCCCCTGCTGAAGCCATGAAGTCTACCAGCTTTCAAGGAGATAAGTGCAGGGCTTCTAGGTTCTGGGGCCCTGCACCCCTAGCTGCTGACAGGCAAAACTTGTGACATGAGTGCTTATGCAACTGGTGTCTGTCTTGGGGCACGGGGGGGGGAACTACTGCAGGTGGCTGCTAGGCCCTGCTGCAGCCACAAAGCCTGCCAGCTGCTATGGAGATAGGTGCACTGGGGTTCTGGGGCACTGCACCCCTAGCTGCTGACAGACAAAACTCGTGACATGGATGCTTGTGCAACTGACTGTTTCTGTCTTGGGGCAGAAGCAGTTCCCGGCTCTGTATTGATTCTTTCCTCTCCTTAGTCTGTGGTTTCACAGGTGTTAATCCTTGCTCATTAACTCATTATCTAGTAGCTACTAGTAGCTAGCTACTGTGCATTGAGCTGGTCCCTGAATGAATCATGATTGATTGGTAATACAGTAGCCAGTGAGGATAAAAAGTTAATCGCCTGCAGGTTTCACCTCACTGTGGCTTAACACAAACATGTGCCATGAGTTTTACTTGTCAGCAGCTTGAGGTGCAGTTCCCCAGAAACCCCTGCACCTATCTCCTTAAAACTTGGCAGGCTTTGGGGCCTTGATAAGAGCTACCATCCCTGCAGTTTTCACCCCACTGTGACTTAACACACACGTGACATGAGTTTTGCTTTCAGGATTTTGAGGTGCAGTTTTCCAGAAACTCCTACACCTGTCACCTTGAAATTTGGCACATGCCATGCTCTCAGCAGAGGCTACCAATCCTGCAGGTTTAATAAGAATCAGCCAAAGGACAACAAAGTTATAGCTATTTCATTGATTCCCCATTATACCCTATGGCCTAATCGCTGAATCACCAAATCTTTTCTGAATCTATCTGGAAGCTTCTAATCAATCTGGAAAGCCTAATGCTTCCAGTAATTCAATTTGGTTTCATAGATTCAGCCTCCAAATCATCTGAATCATCTCCAAATCCAAATTGTGATCTGAAGCTTTCCACAGACCTAGCATTTAGTATTCACTGGATAAAAGGGATAAACAACATTGGGAAAGATTTTCTCCCCCATTGTGAATAAGGGCCAAAGCTAGAATACAAAGCACCCTCCTTCCAGGTTAGCATGCAACTTACTGGTGCAATTAGGGCACATTAATAAACTGTGGAGCTTACTGCTTCGAAGCTTATTGTTCCTAGGTGCGCTGTTTGAATGTGTGCCTCAGAGCAATTAACAGCAGAGCAATAAGCTGTGTGGTTCATTAATGGGCAGCATATGGTGCTGGGTCAGAGCAACTCCAGCTGGCAGAGGGCCCTGGGGGTTAGCTTGCCAGCCTGGGGCTGCTCTCCCTGGCTCAACATGCTACAGAAGGGATGGCTGGGACATGATGGAGCTTCTGTGCAGGGCTAGCCAGCAGGCATCCTCTGCACTGAAGCACCCTTGTGTCGTAGCCAGACAGCCAGTGTCTACATGTGTGCTGCCACAGAGTTTTTTACTCCACAGCAGGATAATAGGGGTGCATGTGTAGATGCCAAGATGTTTACTGCTTAACTAATTAGTCAACTGCACAGTAAACATCCCATGTGGATGTGCCCACTGAGTCACATTTCTTCTTACCTATGTGTTATAGTCAGTACCCACATAGTACAACAGGCCCACTAAATAGTATTTACAAAGATACCTAAGTCTGTGTGTCCATCCATCTACCTATCCCCAAATACATGCAGATCTGCTACCCCAACGAAGCTCAGTAGCATCTGGAGCCTATGAAACATCTCAGAGCAACCAAGTGCAGCCAAGACTAGTCTCACCAGAAACGGGCAGTACTACCTGCCTACCAAGACAAGACCGCTCCTTTTTAGGATGTGTTTATATCAGAGGCGGGCAATTGTTTTGGGCAGAGGGTCGCTTACCAAGTTTTGTCAAGCTGTCGAAGGCTGCATGGGTAGCCCCGCCCCTTGACAGGTGCCCCACCCCCCGGTCGCCCTCTTGTGACTGGAAGTCCCACCACCTAACCCCTGACCTTTGTGACCCAAAGTACCTCCTCTTGCCCTTGGAAGTATTCCTTTCAGCAAGGGGTTTTGCCATCTCAGAACCAGAAAAATGCCAAATTATATTATAAAAAGCAAACACCTACAGCATTCATTAATTTGATTTCAAAAAATATTTTTGTCCTGATTTGCATATGTTTGTGTAGTGTATGCAGAGGTGATTGCACAATAGCTTAAAATGAAGTCTTACTTTTGTATATTGTGGGGTATGTGTACTGGTTTGTGGGGGGTTGTGGGTGTATGGGTATGTGGGGTGTTGGTGCATATGGGGTTTGTGGGGAGGCTGTGTGTGGGGGGAGGGAAGCTGGGGTAGCTAGGGTGTATGAAGTGGTGTGGGGTCTGTGTATATGCCAGTGCGAGGTGGGGTATGGGTGTATGTGTATGGTGGGGTGTGCATGTGGGACTCATCCTATGAACACACACTGCCCCTGCCTGCACACACAGTCTGCCACCGGTAGAAACAGTGAGTCCAGGGGGTTTTCTTGTGTTTTCTTTTTTTTAAAGGGCTGGACCCATGGCAGGTGGGGCAGCCGTGGGAGGGGAGCAGGGGGAGGGTCAGGGGCTCATGTAGAGCCCCCCATGCAGTGTGGAGCAGTGGGGATTACCCCCCCTCCTGGCAGCACCTAGTGAGTTGGGGCTTTTTTTTTCCAAAGTGCTGAGAGCTGGGGCGGGCAGGGCAGCCATTGCCAGGGCTGGGAGAGCAGGGGGAATAGGCCTGGCTCATTTGGAGATTCGGCAGCAGCCGGATCTCTGAATCAGATTCAGCTGAATCAATTTGGGACAATTCAAATCACCGAATCAAATCACTGTCCCCCAAATTGGTCAAATCCGAAGCAAATACTAGCTGCTTTGCACAGACCTAGTGTTCAGCATCTGCCACCTGACAGGTCCTTTCTGGTGCCCCTACTAAGCACTCAAAATTCTCCAGAACATGTTGGCCAAACATTTCTCACAGGCATCAGTTTTCACTGAGTAGTGCTCTCACATAGAGAAAGGGTGGCCCAAAGGTCAGGCCACTAGCCCAGCACTTGGGAAACCTGAATTTAATTTCATGCTCTGCCAGTCTTCTTGTGTGACCTTAGGTGAATTACTTCAGCGATTTTTCAGGGTATGTGCCTAAAGAGGGACAGAGGCAGATTTTAGGTGCCACAATCTGAGACTGGAATCCACCAAATCCCAGTTTAACTTTGTAAGTGCCCATGTTTTTACCTAGTAAAGAGCACTGAATGCCTGCAATTTGGCTTGTGGGAAGGCTCAGAACTGAAGCCATCTCCAAAGGGTTGAGTAGCTCAGTGCCCATCTCCTGCCTAAACCCATTAGGGGACCATGAGTAAACATCCCCATGCCTAACTCTCCAGAAATGCCTGGCCTGGTAGGTATGTTCAAAATATGCTTCCCACAGACTGACAGGTTTGGCTTCATCTCAAAACACAGCAATCATGGCCAGATGAGGCAATATAATGTCTACTTTCTATTCAATAACTCTGAGCACTCACTCAGGAAGTGGGACCCCTGGTTTCCAGGCTTCTTTAGTTTTCAGATTCAAAAGCCCCAGGAGTGTATCCAAACTACAATACTACATACAGCCTGATCTGGGACCAGCGTATCCTTCTTTCCATCTACTGAGCTTTGTTTCTAATAGACCTTATAAACATGATATAAGAAGAACCAGCAAGATTTAGACAGAAGCTGGGTCTGCAAAACAAGAGACCAGGGCAGCAGGAGAATAAGGCAACTTATTCTCTTTGCTCCAGGTAATGAATCTGAGGAGCAAAAGGGTTAGTAGTGTTTTTCACAGGGACATGGAATGGGGAATGGAGGTGGCCTCAGATAACAGTTCAGGAATTCAGATCTGTCCATGATGACAATACAAAAATATTTAAGTAAAAATGTTAGAAAGCAGTTGAAATGTGGGGCTGGACAAGAGGAGACAAGTCAGGAATAGATGGGTCTGAGTCATTTGCATGAGGATGGGAGTCGCTACCACTTCAGTGATTGAAGGTGATTGTAAACAAAGAACTGGCCAGTGGCAGCAACAGCCTCTTCCCAGTGGGGGATCTGAGGTGGGCTAGACAGAAAACTAAGGGGGCCTAAGCTATACATCTTCTGCCCAAACATACTTATTCGGCAGAGAAGGTGTGATGCCTTGGTCATCTTATGTATTTAAGTGCCTGACTCTCAACAGCATCAATTCCCACCTTATCTATTCTCATGCCTCAAGCAGTTGCTGCTACCTGTGACTTCTGAAGAAAGTCAGTAAGGCTCCTAGGTTATTATAAGGCTCCCTGGCTCAATAAGGCACCTGAATTATTGGGCCTTTGGGGAGCAAAGCCTTCCTGATCTCTGTGAATGACAATCTATGGCTTAGAGAGATAAGAAATCAGTGAGTGTAAAACACTTACATCTTTTGGAAGATCTGGGCCCAAGTGTCCTTCACATCCATTATTTTCCTCTCCCTCCACCTTGGCATGGAAACATTAGATCCATCAATGGTTTGGTCTCATATTTTATGAATTAGGTCATTCTTATCTCTTTCCTCACTGGAGGCTATGATTTACACATACTTTAGCCTCATTCCGCACTGTATAATTCAACAAGCTGTCAGGCTCTTAGTATCACCATAGCTCACATTCTAGTGCCTCACTCCTTTTCCTCAGGCTCCTCTGTAAACACATCACAGGGAAAGTCCTGGGGAGGGATTGGATCCTATAAATTCATTTCCCTTTCACTTATATTAATTCAAAGCAAACGAATGTCAGAAACCATGGCATGAAACTGAAGAATCACAGCAAGTGCTACAAGGAGGAATTATATTGGAACTAGCATAGCATTATCCTTAAAGCCACTGGGCACATCTACACCTGCTACTAGGGAGCAGCAATAAATTGTGGAGCTTATTGCTCCACAGTTTATTGTTCCCAGGAAGCTCCTGGGCACATGGTTTATACATGCACCTGGACCGCAGCACACTGAGCCAGGTTGCAGCAGTCCTGGCTGGCAGGGGGCTCCAGGGTCAGCCTTCCAGCCTGGAGCTGCTCCAACAAGGGTCAGTGTGCTGCGGTGGGGCTGGCTGGGGCACAAGGTTGCTTCAGTGCAGGGCTAGCTGGCAGGCAACCCCAGCACTGAAGCGCCCTCGTGCCCTAGTCAGCCAGGTCAGCATCTACACATGTGCTGCTGTGCACAAAAAAACTCCACAGCAGGGTAGTACTTGTATTTACTTGTATATCTACACTTGTACATCTACACTTGTACATCTACTTGTAAATACAAGCACTACCCTGCTGTGGAGTTTATTAGTTTTGTGTACCCCAATAGGGGTGCACGTGTAGACTCTGAAACATTTAATGAGCAGTTAATTAGTCAACTGTGCAGTAAATGTCTTGTGTAGATGTATCCACTCTGTTTTTCCTGCTTCATTGTAGACCTTGCAGCCAGAACCTTCCTCATCTAGTTTTGTCTGGCTCCCTGCTACTACAATACATACCTCCTCAACTAATGAATAGTTTGGCCAGGATTTGTTAGCGCTCCTGGTATTACTGATATTACTGAGAAACTTCTCAAGTGTCTGTTGGTGGGTTGTGCACACATGCTTGTCACTAAATTTGGCATAAGGAGGAATCACCCTACTCCCCCCCCCCCCATCACACTGGCAGGACAGATGGTTTTTATTTGCCTACCTCTGTAGCATGGTGCCTGGTCTACTTCCTAACATCATTTGAATATATACCCTACCTAATAAATTCACTTCCACTGGAGGAACCCCAGGCATTGATGACATCCCTGTCTCTCCTGCTATCATTCTCTGGCACAATGTACTCTTTCTGAGGGCACTGGAGTTTTTTATACTGAACATCCCTAATTTGTTATTGGATATTATGTGGTTCCTTGTAGCTGTGTTGTGTAGGATGAGCCATAGTGGATATTCTTATGGCCCTTTGCTAGCTATCTATTACAGGGTAGTCAACCTTTTGCCACTAAAAGTTCTTGCTTGTGACTCAGCCACCTCCATAGGCTACACTCCCACACCTCCCAAGTGATCAGCAAATGATGTGAAGGGAATAGATAGAAAGGGACAGTTGCTAGGGCCCTAGGGATGCTGCATCTGCTGCAGCAGAGAGAATAAACTGAATAAGACAGGCAATAGGACTCCGAGGATGCTTCTACTGCTGCCATAGCTGGAGCATGCTGCTAATTCCTCAAGGTGCAGCAGACTGGATCCAATCTCTTTAGGGGCCAGATCTGGCCCATGGGTGGTAGGTTGCCAACCCCTGATCTATTATACAGAGAAAGGTAGTTAATTGTGTTGGTCTGAGATCATGCAGAGGGCAGGGTAGAGTTGCACCTTATAAACTTACTGAATCAGAGATGCATAAACTTTCTTATACAGTTGCTTATACAGGTTATCCAGCTGACTATGACCAACTTCTTTACAACTTGAGTGCCGAGGGTTTGGAACAGCCTCCCCCCAGAGGTGGTACAATCATCCAACCTGGTGATCTTCAAAAAGCATCTTGACACTCATCTTGCTGGGGTCATCTGACCCCAGCAGTCTTTCCTGCCCAGGTGCAGGGAGGCTGGACCCAATGATCTGTAAGGTCTCTTTCAGCCCCTAACAACTATGAAATGATGAAAAGGGAGTAGATTCAGTGACACATAGGTACTCCTTTCTGACCTTGTGTTCCTATATACTTTCAAGATTAATGATACGGTAATAAATATATGTTGCCTGCTGAATTGTTATGGTGACTGTTTCAAGCAAAAAACCCAAAAACAAACCTGATGATGAGCAAAAATCCAATCCAGCTGGGCAAATTTTAGGCTTAAAGGAGGTTTCTTTTTTTTTTTGTGGACCTGACCCTAATTTTCTATTCTGAATTCATGTTGAATTGGGAAATAACATTACCCAAAGTACCCAACTGACTCAGGATCCCTATTCCCTTTTTTCCAAAGTGACTATGGCTTGATCTTTCTTTAGAAGTTTTGCCAATATGCTATTCAGGACCATAAGAAAAAGTTACACCTCTAAGTAACATCGCTTTACCAGCCTAAACCATATTGCAAACAGTTATACTATCTACTTTATTTAAGGACCTGCTATAAAACTGGACAGTTCAGAAAGGGTTTTTGCTGCTGTAAGTAGTTTCCACATTAGGAGGGTTTGCCAAGTATAGCTATAATTCTGTAACTATACCAACAAGCCACTTCTAGTCTAGACAAGACCTTAAAAGCAGTGGAAGTCAGGCACTTAGCTGCATAGGAGAATTTACAAAAACGACTAACTATAAAAACTTTTGGCGATCTGAGATGTTGGATACATGCTTAGAATTCTGGCTGTTTCTTTTGCCTGTCTGACTTCTAGCTTGAATTGAACTTCACCAGAGCAATGATTTTCTAGTTAAGGTAAGGAGGTAGGCAATAAACATTGTAACTGGAACCAAAAGGTTGTAAGCATCAAGGATGGAACTGTTGAAACACAGAAGGGGACTTGGTTGTTTGCTTGCTTGCATATTTAAAATGCAGATCCTCAAACTTTTTTGTAAGTTTTTAATGATTATAGAATCACAGGGACCTCAAGAGGACATCTTGTACTGCGGTAAGATCAGGTATGCCTATATTATCCATGACACATTTCTCTGACCTGTTCTTCAAAAACTCTGATGAAGGAGATTCCATGATCCTCTCTATACAGCTTATATCAGTGTTTCACTGCCTGCCATCAAAAAGGGTTTCCTAATATCCACCCTAAGTCTCCTTCTTTCAAATTGTTAAAATGATTTTTGTCCTTTCCCCACCAGCCACAGAGAGCAATCAATCTCCATCTACTTTTTAACAACCTTTGACTATTAGCATTTTAAACCTATATTTGGTCCAGTTTTGATCCAAAGGACCTCTTAATTTTGTTGCTCTCATGTGGACTCTCTTCAGCTTATTGATATCCTTCTTAAAGAATGGTGCCTATAACAATGGGTGACTGGTGCCTCCAGAGACTGAGAGGGCACAGTTTGTGGGTGGCAGTGTTGGCAGCATCAGCAATGGGGTGGAGAGCAGCAACCACCCCCAAAGCTAGTGGCAGCATTGGTGGGGGATGGGGGGTTAGCGGAGACCGCCTGCAGAAACCAGTGGCAGTGGCAGGGTGGCTAGCGGTGACCACCCACAGAAGCCAGTGACAGTGTGGTGAGCAGTTACAGCCTGCAGAAGCTGGCAGTAGTGGCCAAGTTCGGAGGGGGCACATGCCCCCCCATGCCTCCCTTACCAGTTGCCTGTGCTCACAACTGGACACAGTACTCCACCTTCCCACTGTTGAGTTGGGCAGAATACTTAGCTTTTCTGGTAGTGTTACAGTGATGTTGTAAGTGTGGATCAGTTTTCCTGGCAAGACCTCCAACAGTAAGATTTGCTTGTCTGCAACAGAAAAACATTACTGACTCGGTCAATTTGCAAGGGCGTAAGTGCCATTTTGGGTCACATCAGTGGTCCGTCTAGCCCAGTACCCTGTCTCTAGTGGCATGAATGGATGCTTTTAAGTGTATATGAACAGGGTATTGTCAGGGATTCACCACGTAAGGACACGGCCCTCTGCGCCCTGATGACATCCAGGAGCCTGCCCTCATTGAAAAGAAAACCTTGGTGCCTTAGCCAGACGGGTTCCTCCTTTCTCTTGTCTGCCATGACTTTCATGTTTTAATAGGTTCTGGGAGGGATGATGTCCACGCAGGCTGGCCCAGCTGTGGGTCTCTCCCGTGGGTTTGGCTCCAGCAAAAACCACAACAATGAACAAATAATAATTAAAAAAGAGGGACAAAAATCAGCTGGCAGGCTCAGCTGTTGCCCTGCCTACAGCCCACCAGCTACTGCCGCAGTCCTTATCACTGAATTCATTAACTGACCTGCCACCACAATAACTGAAAGCCTGAGGTGGCAATTAGCACCTGTCATGTATAATGAGCTCCTCCCAGCTCTCAAATTGATTGACCTGCTTCCCCGTTCCTGGGGATTTCAGTTTCAACTGGCAGTTAGATGGTCTGACTCACCTGCCAGCTCCATTTCTCCTCCTCTCATCTCCCATCATCCTGCTGGAGTGTGTTGCCAGAAGTAGCTCCTGGGGTACAGGAGGAGCCAATCTGACTCACCTGGCAAGCCATTAAAGTTGGCTTCAGGCAGTCCGGAAGCTCCCTCCAAAGTGTAGCAGGACTGCTTCTGAGAGAACTTCAGACTGGATCAGGGGGCTCCTGTGGGGAGGCATCGATATTCTCCCCACAGGTATATCTAGAGTGATCTATGCCTAGTCATACATGCACTGGTATCCACCATCACTGGTATAGCTATGCCAAAGTATACATCCCTGGCTGTTCTGTTTAATAGCTATTAATGGACCTATCACCCATAAGTGTCTAGTCCCTTTTTTAAACATAGCTATATTATCTTCCTCTACAACCTCCTGTGGTAATGAGTTCCATGAGTTAACTATGTATAAAAAAATAAAATAAAGTATTTTCTCTTGTTAGATTTAAACCTGTCTCCTGCTAGTTTCAGTGGGTGCCTCCTAATTCTAGTATCCTGGCATTTGTTGAACAACAATTCCCTATTCACTTTTTCAACATCCTTCTGGATTTTATAGACCTCTATCATAGTCTCCCCTCAGACTTCTTTTCAAACTGAAGAGTCCTAGTTTTTGTAATCTCTTGTGGTATGGCAGCTGCTCCATACCCTTGGTTATCTTGGTTGCTCTTCTATGTACGTATCGTAATTCTACCACATTTTTTTGAGACATGGTGGCCATAACTGCACACTGGTCCAACTAACTATTGATTTTGTTTCTGAAGTCCTGCTGCGTAGCCCCATTTTGTATTTTATTTGCCTTCACCTTCTAAAATATAGTGCTTTTGCACTTGTTTTTACTTAATTTCACCTTGTCGATTTTGGACCACCTCTCCAGTTTATCAGAATCATAAATTGTGATCCTGTCCTCCAGCAAACTTACAGCCACTCCCAGGTTGGTGTCTTCCACAAATTTTAACTGCATTTTCTATTTCAAATTAAGATACTCAAAGATATTGAATAGAACTGAACCCACATAGATGCCTGCAGGATTCCACCTGAAATATGCTCTCTGTTTGACAGCAAGTGATTGATAACTACTTTGAGAGCAGTTTTTTTGACTAGGTGTGCACCCACCTTATGGTAATTTAATTTAGACCATATTTCATAAGTTCATTTACAAAAATGTTGCGTGGGACAATGCCAAAAAGTAAAATATATCACTGCTTCCAAGTAGCCACTAGGCCAGTTCCCAGTTCCCCCCCCATAAAAGAAGGGAATTAGATTGGTTTGATATGATTTGTTCTGGACAAAGTCATGTTGACTGTTTATCATTTTATTAGTCTCTAGGTGCTTGTAAATTGGTTGTTTAAACATTTATTCTTTCCAGGTATCAGAATTAGGCTGACTAGTTTAAAGTCCCCTAGGTTCACATTGTTTAAGAGATAGGCACCATGCTAACCCTTCCTTTGGGAATTCCCCCATTCTCCACTAATGGTTGAGAATGCTTTTGGCTAGTTTCTTAAGTACTTCAAGACGAATTTCATCAGGCTGTGTAAAATGTGAAGACATTCAACTTGCCTAAATAATCTATTTCCCTCCCTACACCCTTTGTTAAAATTATTTTAGTAAGTATTTGGTCACAATTAACTAGGCCTGAGCGAGTAGGCAGCTATTCAATCCAGCTTCAGATCCAGCCACTTCAGATGCCAGGAATCCAATCCAGGGCTCTGGACTGGGTTTCTGCTTCAATCCAGCCGAAGCGGCTCTGAAGATTTGGAGCTGCCTCAGAAATCCGGCCATAAGGTGTAATGGAGAATCAATTAAATATCTATAACTTTTTTGTTTTTTGTCTGATTATGATGAAACTTGCAGGGATGGTAGACCCTACTGTGAGTATGAAGCCTGCTGTGTTTCAATAAGATTGGTGCAAGGGTTGGGAGGAAATGTGCCCCAAATTCTTGAAAACAAAATTCATGTCACTTGCATCTATTACACCACAGGGGGGTGAGGAGGAATGGAAAAGTACTGAGAGAAGTGTATATGTGTCGGGACAGGATGGGGGATGTGGGTGAAGGCCGAGTAGCAACAACAAGGCGGCCTTCAGGATAAGCTTATCAGGAGACAGCTTGAGAAAACCGTGTTTGTTTCAGCAAAGAACAGGATGAGTCGCTGTCAGGTTGCCAAGAGTATGTTACGGGGCAGCTTGACCTTTCTGTGGCTTACTAGTATATAAAGGGGTCTGTGCCTTGCTTTCACTGAGAATTAGCTGCCCCTTGCTTTTTCTCCTGTGGCCTCGCAAAAGAAGGCGCTTCTAATAGCTAAACACTGATCCTGTCTAAATTTCTACATCATCCTGGGGGCGAGTCCAGGATGTGTCCTCACACAGACCCTTGTCTCAGCTCTTGAACTTCGTCGCTCCGGGAAGGCTATCCTTGACTTGGTTCTTCTGCTCTGCAGCTTCGACACTCTGGACCCTGATCTACCATCCGTCTGTTTGGCTCTGGAAAAATCCCTGGCCAGGGTGAGTATCTGTCTGTTTCAGTGTCAGTAAGTCCTAGGCGTGACAATGGGTAGCGGGACCCGTCCAGTTTATGTATCTAAAATATGGGCCCTGGTCAACTCAATATTTACTTAAATGGAACCGGTATACCAATGATGACCCCAAATTGTGTTGGCCCCTAGATGGGTTGTGGGATCATCATATTCTCAAACATCTCCAAGAAAGCTTGGAAAGTAAGCACTCTGTTCAAATGGAAGCCTCATACCTATGGGAAGACGAGTCTGAAAAGTGCCAGAAGCGCTCCCTAGTGATTTCTATAAGGACAATGAACAAAAATTTAAGAAACAAAATGATCACCTTCAGAATCAAGTTAAAGATCTTCAATGCCAGGGGCTGCCCCCATTTCCCCTTGTTCACCATATCCGACTAGACTTTACCGTTTTGCCTCCACCACTAAACAATCCGCCCGAGACGATTTATTGGATCATTGGGTCTTGCTCCCACCTCCTCCTGCCGGTTTCGTGGCCTCAGGTGCTGCCGCATCCTCTGTGCCGGCTGCCCCGACAACTCCACGGGTCCCTACCCTGGCCCTTTGTTTCCCATCACCACCGTCACTTTTGACTCTCCTATGGGGGACCGGTTCAAAATCAACATCCCCCTGAACCACCAAGAGGGCTGGACCATACATTCAGCTTCCCTAGACTGGCAAGACACCCCAGTCAAATTGACCGTCCAGAACCAAAATAATGCCACCACCGAGATAGACTGCCAGAGGTCCCTTATAAGGAAGACTTGCCGGGGCAGAAAGCCTGTCGGGGTGCAGTATCCCCTCTGAGAATACCCTGTGCCAGGGGGGCAACCCATGGTGGTCCATGTCCCCTTCTCATCTTCAGCAATCGTCTGTTGGTCCACCACCTTCCCTAAACTTCGTGACGACCCTACCGGGTTTGTTCAAAAACTCCAAACCCTCTTTGAGGTTTATAAGCCGACTCATGGCGATATTCAGAAGCTCCTCAGTGGTCTTCTTCCTGGAGACCAGAAAGACACCCTCCTTAAAGCAGCCAATTGGCCTCCTCAAGATCCCAGCAAGGACTATCTGCCGAACCTCTATAAACAGGTCCTTGAGGCTGTCCCCAAGGTCTCCTCACAAAAAACAGACTGGTCTAAAATTCTGTAGGCAGAAGCCAGAATAACATCCTGCCGACTACTATTCTCACCTAATCCAAGCCTTTAAGGCACATTCTGGCAGTCAGGACCCAGAAACTAGCCTTCCTGCCATGATTATTCAGACCTTTTAGGACTGTTACCTAGGATCTCCGATTCCCTGCAAAACACTGTGATCGGGTGGGAAACTAAACCCCTCACTGAAATTTTAGCTGCTGCCACTCATTTCTATACTAAAGCCCAACAGCAAAAATCCAAGGGTCAGGACAAACTTATGGCTTTGCAAATCAAAGACCTCCAGGGTAGTGCCAGACCACGGCGCCCTGCAGTACCATTTCACTCAACCCGACCACCCAGTCCCTCTGAAATTCCCTATGATGTCTGTTGCTACTGTAAGCAGAAAGGTCAGTGGAAGAACGAGTGCCCGAATAAACCCCAGGGGCCCCACTCTCGGCTAGTGCCCCTCCATTTCAGCCAGGTGCCCACTGAGCTCCATTGCCCTGACCGGCTCCTCTCCAGTCCTCTGAGGGTGAGAATCAGTGTTAGGACAGCTGAGAAGACCCAGAGACTCTAGCCTCTTTACTTTCTACTTTTTCTGATGCTGTGATACCTGTTACTGTGGGAAGACAAACTGTTCCCTTTCTTGTAGACACCGGTGCTTCTTTGTCTATGCTTAGCTCTCATTTTGTTTCTAAGGTTCCTGTTTCTGATAAAGTAATCACCACTGTAGGTATTGGGGACCAACCCATTGACCACCCTGTTACATAGCCGCTCTTGTTTACCTTAGATCCCCTTACTGAGCAACATGCCTTTTTGCTGAGTCCTTGTGCTTATGTAAATCCATTAGGGCAAGACCTCCTTTGCAAGTTGCGGGCAACAGTTCACTGCTCTCCAGATGGGGTTTTCCTCACATTACCCCAGACTTAAATTCCTGCCTTGATGATGAAACTAATGGAACAGGAACCCAAGTCCAATTCTTCCTCATTGCAACAAGAACTATTGGCTCACCTTCCTAAGTCCTTTTGGTCCCACTCCACAACTGATGTGGGACTTCTCAAGGGTGCCATCCCAGTTTCTATCAAGGTTAAATCAGTAGTGTCTCCCCCATTGATCCCGCAATACCTGCTATCTGTTGCTGCCACTAAAGGCATTGCTCCTGTAATACAAGGTCTCCTAGAACAAGGTGTCCTTGTACCTACCCGCTCTTGTTGTAATACCCCGATCCTTCCAGTCCGAAAAAAGGAAAAGTTTACACCTGAGGGGTTGCCTGTTTATCGTTTTGTCCAAGATTTGCATGCTATTAATTTTGTGGTTCCCTTGACAGCTGTGGTACCCAACTCCACCACTGTCCTTTCTCAAATACCTGCTTCCACTTTTTATTTTTCTGTGATAGATCTCAGTAATGCCTTCTTTTCTATACCAGTTCACTCCGACTCTCAATACTTATTTGCTTTTACTTATCAAGGCTGGCAATATACCTTCACCCGTTTGCCTCAGGGTTACCGTGACTCACCCACCATATATGGCCAGCTTCTCAAGTCTGACCTTGATTCAGTCCAGTTGTATGATTCTGTGCTAGTTCAATAAGTAGATGATTTGCTTCTCTGCTCTGATACCCTCCCTCATTGCCAAGTTGACTCTGTTGCCCTCTTGGAACAACTTGCAGCACGGGGCCACAAAGCCTCCCACTCTAAGCTCCAATTCTGTCAGATTACTGTTACCTACCTAGGATAAACTATTTCTCAGGGTACCCATCACCTGTCTCCTGATTGCCTTTCTGCTGTTCTTTCTCTTCCTTGCCCACAGACTAAACACCAACTCCGTGGTTTCCTAGGTGCTGCCAATTACTGCCAGTAGTGGATTCCCAATTATTCTGGACTTTCCAAGCCTCCCACCCTTCTCACCCATGATTCTTCCCCTGTCCCGCTACCCTGAGAAGATGTCCATCAATCTGCCTTCTGTCAGCTCAAGCAAGCCCTTTCTTCTTCTCCCGCCCTCGGTCTGCCTGACTGTTCTAAGCCTTTCACTCTCTTCTGTCATGAACACCAAGGCGCTGCTTCTGGTGTTCTAACTCAGCCTTTCAGACCCTCCCCACACCACCCTGTTGCTTACTATAGTGCTTCCCTTGACCCAGTTGCTAGGTTTCCCCCTTGTCTCCGCACCGTTGCTGCCACTGCTCTGCTGGTTTCTAAAACCAATAACCTTGTCCTTGGGCACCCCCTCACTGTTGCTGTCCCACACTCTGTCCTTACTCTCCTTCAGCACTGCAGAACTCAGCATTTGTCCCCTGGCCATCTAACCCACTATGAGGTGGTTCTCCTAGCTGCGGACCATGTTACCCTTGTCTGCTGTGATCCCCTCAATCCTGCCTCTCTTTTCCCTTCACCCTCAGATGGTCAACCCCATGACTGCACTCAGCTCATAGATTTTGTTTCTCTTCCCTGCCCTGATCTTTCTGAACAATCCTCACTAATCCTGACCTCGTTTTCTATGTTGATGGCTCCTGTTTTCGAGACAATCATGGTATTCTCTGAGCTGGCTATGCTGTCTGTTCTGACCATACTGTTAGTGAATCTGCTTCTCTTTCTGTTACTAGTGCTCAAGCTGCTGAACTCATTGCTCATGTCATGAGTTTTGCCTGTCTGCAGCCAGAGGTGCAGGGCTCCAGAACCCAGAAGCCCTGCACCTATCTCCCTGACAGCTGGCAGGCATTGTGGCCACATCAGGGGCTACCATCCCTGCAGCTTTCATCCTGATACGCCTTAACACACACAGTGTCACGCATTTCACAACTTTTGCTTGTCCACAGCTTGAGGTGCAGTTTCAGAGAGAGGACTTTTTCCCCGTCCCCATATCTCAGACTGATGGCTGGCATCTCCTGTATCTGTTAAACCCAACTGGTGCCTGGCCACACCCTTTCTGCTCCAGCAGGGAGGGTTGAGAGCCTTGGAGGACATATTTGTTTCCTCCCCTTTGGCAGTGGCTGGCAGGCATACTGACAGACCTGACAGTGAACTCTGGCCCCTTTGTAAAACACAGAAATATGGACAGGTTCCTTGGGCCTTTCACATATTTGGGTCAAGATTAAGGAAGCAGACACCCTTACCTGGGGCTCAGAGCCCAGTATGAAATGTTCTTTCAGTCAGGAACACATGCTGTCCTCAGGACAAGCGTTTGGACCTGCCATTTTATCAAAAGCCTGCAAGACAACAGTCCCCATTCACATTGGTAATAAAAATTCCTAATGGGATCTCAGATTCAGCAAAGCCCAAATTCACATCACCCTGACTTCAGGTCACACAGAACAGACTTTGCTGACTATGCTTCTGTGGGTTCCTCAACAGCAGTTGCCATTTCCTATGATCTTGTAGGCTTCTGCAGTCCCCAAGATACTTAGAGATAAAGTGCTCCATTCCCCACAGTATAGCACTCTGTGTGTTTCTTTCCTGATGCACAAAGTAAGAACAAGAGATTTAGATCCAGGATAATTTTACACTGATGTTGACTTGATTCACAAGATGGCAGGCAAGGGAGAATCAGGCACAACTTTTGCTAATATCTATTATTTTAAAGTTGCATAACAAGCAACAAAAAATGTAGCAGGAGACCTAAATACCAAAAAATGATATAGAACTAACAATTGTAGTCTTAGTCCTCCCTCTGGTGGTAATCATGTTCAGTTGTTAGACCTAAGGAATCCTTTATACAACCTTGAGAAACCCCTCTATAACTTTTGTAAATTGAGAGGCACCCAGTTTAAAAAACTACTTGATATTCAGTACTTCTTTGCAAAGAGTCTAGGCAGTGGGAGTGGGAGATGGCAAAGGGGGAACAGCTAGGTAGGGCAAGCCTGAGCATACACTTACCTGATCATTTTCTCACACCTTGCTTATCTCCTTACACATCTCATGGCAGCCTTCAAAAGGATCTCCCATCACTCTGGCTAAGAATCACTGCTTTACACAGTGATGCAGGATATGCCAGCAAGGCTCAAGGCAGCACTGCAAAGATATTGAAGTTAGCTCTGTAGTCTGCAGCACTAATTACCATGGGTAGAGTGATGCACTAAAGCCCCTTTGTTGATTTTGGTACCTAAGCAATCCTGTTCAGAGTTAGCTCAAGGATCTCTGCTGGGTCCCAAATTGTGTTATGTAGACATAACCAATTACTTTCCAACTATTTCTACATAGCTGAACCTAGGATTTCACAATGACCTACCTTGGATTTCCTGCCTCTGAAAGTTAAACCACTGTAAGGTACAGTTCCCATTGCTACATTTTCCATTCTGAGCCAAAAGCATAACAGTAATGCCAGTGCTGTTTGTCAAGTGTAATATAATGCACAGTTCCAAATAGTTATAATGCACCCAGCACTGACATATTTGAAAGATGGAAATGTTACATCACAGTATCAAATATAATCAATAGGCCTGTGCGAAATGGCTAGTATTCACTTTGGATTTGGATTCGGCCGATTCAGGGGACAGTGATTCAATTTGGTGATTCGAATCACTGTCCCCAGTCGATTCAGCTGAATCTGATTCAGAGATTCAGCTGCTGCCAAATCTCTGAATCACACAGGACCATCCCTCACATACTCTTCCAGCCCTGGCAATGGCTGCCCTGCCTGCCCCAGCGGTGGGACTCCACCCAAAAAAAAGCCCTAACTCACCAGGTGCTGCTGGGAGGAGGTGATCCCCACTGCCCCCCCCCCCACTGCCCCATGCCATGTGGGGGTCAGGGCTCTTGTGGCAGAGTCCCCCCCATGTGGCGTGGAGATTGCCCCCCCAACTGGCAGCACCTGATGTGTGGGGCCTTTTTTTTGCCTTTTTTTTTAAAGGGCAGGGAGCTGGAGCCAGGCAAGGCAGCCAATGGGGGGACTGGGACAGTATGCGGGGATCAGGGGAGCAGGCAGGGGATAGGGCCTGGCAGGGGTCTTCACATCGTCCCCTGCCCCTCCTTCAGTCTCCCCTCCCCCGCCTCCTACTTACCAGCTCTGGCTCCAGCTCTAGCTCCCTTGGAGAGTTTCAAAATCAATTTGGACCTTTTTATTTGTCCCCTGATTCGATTTGGATTTGGAGATTCGGCCACTGAAAATCGGGCCAAATCTCCTCCAAATCAAATCAGCACCTGAAGCTTCGCACGGCCCTACTAATCAGATTTAGCTTTAAAAAAGTATTGTAAACTGCAAACAAATAACAACATGAACATGTATTTTTTCATCCTTAATTGAACAATATTGTCATAAATATCTAATATTTAATTTTGCTCACTGTAACTTCTTACAGCTTTTATATCTCTCCATCAGTAATGCTGTCTTCTGCTGCTTTAGAAGTGCAGCCTCATGAGTAACATGCCCTTGAGCAAGTCCAGGTGCAGGAGGGTTTGCACAAAACAATATAATTTTCAGATGACCTTAAAAACTGATCAAATGTAAGAGTTTTCATTTAACTACAAGCACTCTTTGGTACTTCCTCCATTACTGTGCATTTCACAGTTATCCATCCTACCAGTACAATAATTATACATTTGGCAACACTGAACCCAACCACTATATCAACTTACAGACAATAGAAGTGCAGTTCCTTGTTGCTTGGATTTGCCGATGTCCCTGGCAATATCAGTACCATTGCTAACAGGAGACAAGACTTTTTTATTCTGGTAGCATTTTATGGTTATTGCCTGAGACTTTGGCCCATTATCTTCCTATCAGTTCTAGAAGTCTGCAAAAAGTCACCTCTTACTTTTCATGATGTAGCTCCACCTTTGAATTCCCAGACTGAACCACCACAAATAACTGGATCAGTAAGAGAAGCCTTTGGCAGAAGTCTGGAGTGAGAGCTTGCATTCATGCCTTTGGAGCCATGGCAAGATACCTTCATAATTCTGCCCCCTCACCCCAGTTTCACAGTGGCAGACTTGTAAATCTCTGAGCCCAATAATTTCCTTGTGTACTTTCCTGTTATATATGAGAAAACACATATGGTGTTTTCCCATACATAACATGCCCCTAAATAAAATAAGCTTCTTATTTTTAAAAGGCAGAATGAAGGGAGAGAAAAAAAGATTTTTCCACGATTATGGCTGCAGATTAGTGGAACATCAAGACCACTAAAAAAAAGAAGAGATGGTCATTAACACCTTTGGAGTGAGGAACAATGGGTCATTTAGTCAAGTCACTCCTTCAGCTACTTGACTAGTGCAAGAGCTACGGCATTGTGGAGCAGGAATCAAAGCACGGTGCTTTTATTCTGGACGGAAATATCGGCTCCCTTGTTTAATGTACACTCCAATTTTAAGGGGCTGATTTTGGGGGGAAAGGTACTTATTGTATACAAGAAAACACAGTATTACCCAATACAGAAGCAATTGTTTTAGAGCTGTATCAGGCTCTTGTACCTCAACCCATTTTTCTTGTACCTCATAACACTAGTTGCTTCAGAACCTAAGTGAGAGGTCTGTCTTGCCTACTAGTTTTCATTGATTATGAAACCAGAAAAAACAATTACCACCATGTCATCTGACATGCTGCGTAACACAGATCATAGAACTTCTCTGAATTAATTTTATTTATTTTAGGAAAATATCCAATCGTGATTTTAAATTGCCAAGAACCAGTAATAGAGAAAGTTGTTAACCACCCTCACTCTAGAAAGTCTGCACTTAATCGCTAATCTGAATTTGCCTTGCCTCCAGTTCCATTTACTGGATCTTTTTATATCCAGTTGCAGATGATGCAGTATCCTCAAGGCAGTGAACCTACATTGGTACAGAGCCAACTATCATAACCAGGCCTTACAGTGGAAGGGCTTTTCATAGCCGTACTAACACTGATGTATTATGGAATGATAAACTGGAGTTAAAGAATCCTCAGTTCCTAATCAAACAGAAGGAACACAGGACTTTCCTTTGTAACCATCTAGTCAGTGGATTTATTGCAATCAACCTTGATTAGAGCGCAATCAAAGATGCTTGTAAGAATACTGGCTACCAAAACAAGAGGTCTGCATCGTTCATCGTTAGTTCACTGAGGAAATTAGAGATCAGGAGATGCAGAAGTCAACATTACTGACTGACTTAGAAGAGCCTTGAGCAAAGGGGCAAATCACTGAAGCCCCATAAACTGATAAACAATCAAAGAGCAGTTGGTGAAAATTGTCTCCCTCCGAAAGCAGTTAGTGAAAATAATTGCAAACCAGTTCCTGAGCCTAGAAATGCATAATCTTGGCATACAAAAAACATAAGGGAGAAGGATGGTCTAGGTCTGTGGAAAGGACCACTAGGAAATCTGGGTTCAGTTCTGGACGCTGTGTGACCAGGAGTTAATTTTTTAAACTCTACCCTGTGTCTCAGTTAAAATGGGGGTAACAGCTCTTCCCTAACTCAAGAGCATGCTGGAAGATTTTTATAACGACTGTGAAATGATAATGAGAGCTGTATTAAAGCTTTGCATCTCTTCATGCATTAATAGAAAGAGCAAACAGAGGGGTTGGAACAGAACCACTGGAGACAGACAAACAAACAGAGCGAATTGATTCACTTCTACAGGTGGGCCAAGGTACATTTGGTTGGCTTGAGGCAGAGCTGCTGCATTTGGCACAAGAATAAGCACATCTAGGTTCTTCCCTCTGTATCTAACCATGCTTGCAGGAAGGATGGTGGTCTTGCATTACCCCATATCATTTTAGGTTTAGCACTTTAGTCTAAACCCCTTGTGGTCTTATACTCTAGGTGCCGGCCTTCCTCCCCCACACCTCATCTCCCCCTGCAACACGATGCACTCCACAGGAGAGAAGTCTTTCAGGATTTGCAAGTGGTTCTGTAGTTCTGCTAGTTCCATCTCTTACAAATTAGGGCAGCTGAGGGGCAGCATAGAAATCCTTTACACTCCATGAAATTTAGCTGCTCTCTCAAGTATAGAGGGCGTGGCCTCATCTCCATTTCTACTGGCTAGTGATTTCAGATCGTTAGCCTCACATATTTTACACATAACTACTAAAACTGTGCCTGGCACCTGAAAAGGAACTCATTGTCCTCATCTTCCACCTACTTTTTTTCTTCATCTTGCTGGTCTGGATGCAAACTGGCCCTAAGATTGGAAATATATCTTAAAAGGACATTTCTGTAATGATTAAAGTTAATTGGTTTGAACGATGCCTCTGAAGGGAAATGTTTTCTTATTTCAGTTCCAATCTAGTTGGGTACAAGCCTGTTTTTCATAAGATCAGTAACTGCAAACAGATAGGGCCCTTTCATTGGAAACAGACTGCACAGGATATAATTAAAGAAGTATGCACTGGCATTTCAAAGAACTGTTTTCAATTACTGCCATTTCAAGAGTATTAAGGGGAAATATTTTAAACAAGACCACTGCAAAAATAGATTTTGTTTGTCATTAACTTTGAAATAATATTTGACTTAAGGGCTGAAATTTCCATATGCCAGGTCTGGCTCTCTCAGCAATTTGCTGATTGGTCAGGAAGAAAATGATTCATTGTGGCATGGTAGTTAGGAGCAGATCTTCCTATATAAGGACTTATTTTTGTGCGGGAAATACCCTCCTTTTTCCCTGGCCAGGTTTTTCTGTGCGTCAGCCTGGACTTGAATCACGGGTCTGTCTCAAGCATGAGAAACGCAACCAAAGCGGCTTGTTTCATTACAAAACGGCACAAAACGGTCATCTCTGTGTGTGCCCTTGTGTATCTCTAGGACATGCTTCCACACATGCATGTTCATATGGCCACTTGTTTTTTAGCTCCTTTTGACCAGCAGTGCCCTTTTGCATGCCAATGAAATGCCACACACAGCTATGGTGAAAAGCATAAGCTTTATAAGGACACGTATGTGTGGTATAACATAGAGCATATAACACTTATATCCGTATGTGTACATGCCTGTTATAAACATAGCTTTATGCATTTTGTGCGCCTGTGGACAACCATGTATTTGCCGGTCTACATGTAATAAAGCCACTAGTTAACACTTCTATAGTGCTTTAAGGTTCTCAGTGGCTATCTGCTATAGAAATGCCATTGTACCCCTGACAATTGTGGCCTACCCCTAGTGAATAGGACACAGGGCTGACACTCAGAAGACCCGTGTTTTATTAGAAGCTCTAACACTGGTCTGATTGTTGACCCTGAGTATGTCACTGCCCCTTGGTTCTTCTGTTTCTAGAATGGAGATAATGGTAATGATCTCCTTCGAAAAAGCACTGTAGATGAAAAAGCACTAGGAGCACTATTGTATTCAGTGGGCATGTCTACACATGCACATTTACTGCCCAGTAACCAAAATGACTGTGCAGTATGAGCATGTCTACATGTGCATGCTCATGGTGCACAGTAAATATGCTGACTTGAGCATAAATTTGATACCTGCATCATGCAGGTAGGGCATGCACATGTAGATGCCTTACTGCACAGTAACAGTGTGTGTATGTGGACTGACTTGGAACTAACTTTAGTCCCAAGTCAGTCCGCACACAGCATTAACGTGCTTTAATGCCTGCATATGTAGACACTGGACTATTCCCACTTACTGCGCAGTAATTTACTACGCGGTAAATTTAAGCCAGAGTAAATACGTGTGTAGACATGCCCAGTGAGTATATAGACAAATGTGCGATTGCCACTATGTTGCCCATTTACCTCAAATTCTTTTCCTCTCTGCTTCTTCTAGTTCTTTGTTTTGTTTTATTATCCAATCATCTCTCTCCTAGCCCCCTCCTCCAACACACATGCACATGTAAGTACTTCTTTATTGTGTAAGCCATTTATTAGACTCATATATGAATTTGCCAGGACCCGTTAATCAATCCTGACTCCTCATTATACTTGTCTGGACCATTCTGTTTCTTATCCCTGCAATAAAGGCAGACCTGCCAGTTCACAGTGCACTGAATGAACAAGAGAACCCAATATTGATCCCTCCAACTCTATATTTGCCACCTTATTCCTACCTGACCCATGATTATTTATTTTCTGGGCTTCCATTACTTGTCACCTCTCCGAACCAAATCTGTATTTGTCAATAATCTTTATGTGAATTTCGGCAGCAAAAACCTGCAAAATACTGCCACAAAGGCGGATCTGGGGTCAAGGCCTCAGTTCAGACTTCCAGTCACTATTAAACCATCTTCCCCTCTCCATTGTTTATATTTTATGATCTGGCATTGATTGTGAGGTTACAGGGGCAAATATGTACAAGCAGACAGTCACACCACTACCTACTATGCCCCATGTATAGTGTGGTATCTATAGGCTCCATCTAGCTACATGCATCATAAAAACGGTCACTTCCACTCAGGTGCTTTGAAGGAGTGCGTGAATTCTAATGGAAACACCCTATACAATTAAGCAAAGATGAAAACAACAGGGTCCCATAAAGACTACTAAAATACCTATAGAATAGAAAAAATAGAATAAGGAGCAAAACTTCTTGTTTTTTTGCCAGGGGATGTACTTCTTGCAATTTTAAAAGGATGATTTAAAAATGATCTATGGAAAAATTTGCACACTTGAAGAACTCTGTGGACAGTCTGTGGACACTGGCTGAACACTTCCCCAACTTTATTCAAAAAGAAATTCTTAAGACCCAAGTCTAAAATGATTAATAATTTTGATGCCCAAGACCCTGTACAGAAGCCTGATTTTCCAGTTGATGAGTGCTCAGTATGTTTTAAAAGTCAACCCTTTCATCATTGCTTTAAAAAAGGTCATTGCTGTCTTGGAAAAATTTGGTCATTCATGATACTGGTATGGTTGGAGGTACTCATGAAAGGAAGGCAGGGAAGGGAATGAAAAAATCAAGGTGCAGAAGGAGATGCACCAAGTCAACATGATTTGACATAAAAGGGGAGCAAAAGAGAGCTTCTGTTTTATGCCTAATGGATGACTCTACACAATATTTGAGGAGGAAGAGATATCCACCCAAACAGTCTGGCCATGTAATTTAGTAACAGAATGTCAACATGACACTACAGGCAAGAAAAACCTTTCATACAATAAACAATAGGAATTTTCCTGCTGACATTCATGGGAGTGACTTGTACCTTGTGAAAAGAGAATCAGGGATGAGGTCCTCCAAAGTAGAGTACCCTGGCCTAAGGAGAATGGGAATGTATGCTAAGAAGAGAGCCTACAGGTATAACAGTCCCTTTGACATCTAGCTGAGAGAAAGGTGGCCTTTCAAAGTCAGGGATGAAGCACATGGACAGGGAGGTAATAGAAGAGATGGCACTGCTTCTGCCCATGTTGCACCAATCTGTGGGTACACAGTGAACCAGTACCCACGGCTATCAACACCACCTTTTACCAAGGCTAAATTCATTCACTTGAACTGAATCAGGGTAAATCCAAAGCTTTATTATAGTGCTACAAGGGGAGAGAGATAAGGCAGCCCCTTTGGCATCCTACTTTGAAATAGATGTTCATCAAGAACTAGAACTTGTGAGATGAGTTCAACCCTGATATAATCCTCTGAAGCTCTGCTTGCATTAAAGGAACTGTACAGATATAGATTAGAGAAAGATGTGTCTTCCTCTCTGTATTATATTACACCTCTGAGTCTTACAAGTACTAACCCTTGGGGGAACCGGGAGGGGGTGAGGTGGAAACTATATTCTTGAACATCAGAAGCTCATTGTGAGAGGAAAGATAGTCTTGAGGTACTAACCAGAGCCTGCCAAACTATGGGTTCCATTCTCAGATCTACAACAGGCTTTGGAGCTAAACCTGAGCAAAAATATTTAGGGTGGTGATGGGCTGGGATGGAATTCAAGAGCAAAGTGTCATAGACGTACCACCAGCTGGGAATCCCTTCTGCCCCATCCCCACATGCATGGGTACACACATGCAGACATACAATTGGAAAATGCCCATCCATCAATTCCAGAACTTTTCATACAAGTGTAGAAGTTTTAATTAAGGATTCCTTAGGAAAGAAGTCTGTCAGTCTGAGGCAGAACAAGAGCATGCAAAGAAACAAAGAAAAGTGAATAAGTTAGTAGTCCAGGTATTTACTTGGGCTGTACAAGACCCAAATTCACAGCAACTTTCTTCCATATTTTAAATAGAAACCCTGACCCACAAATAATTTTACTAAATGGCAATATGGATCCCAACCCCATTCTATTTAAAAAAGAGTGGCTTTAAGTGCATATCTCCTCCAAAAGGATTTCGGCACTTTTGAATATTCCACTGTACCTCAGTTCTCCGTCTCTAAAAACTGAAATAATTCTTCCTTTACTTGTTTAGACTGCAGGTTCCCCAGGGAAACAGCTGTTTCTCATTGTGTGTGTAGACAGCATTTAACACAGTAGGGCTCGGATCTCAACGTGGATCTCTAACACCTATTACAATCATAGGAGAAGGAACTGGACCATCTGGTGTTTGAAGGATGATTTTCCAGTGAACTTGGTTTGAAAGTTTTCTAGGCTTGAGGAATGGAAGGTACTGGTTCTAGCAAGACAATCATGCGAAAACATTTCTTTGTGCTATTTACAGAAGCCAAGAACATATTTTCCTTTTGGAAATACCACTAAAAGGATGTTTCTCATGGATATTGAGCAAGAGGGGTCCACCTCTGGGAATACCATGAGTTTGGGGTTTTAAACTGGAAGCAACAATCAAAGACATCAAAGAACATCACATATGCCAAAAAATAAATTTGGCCAGTTGCTTGTCATAGACAAGGAGTGCTGGAACTAGCTCAGATCTAAAAATTTGCAATATTAAATTAGAGGGCTATATTTGAAGTAGTTTCTAATGACTTGATGCAGTGAGAGGTACAACTGTATATCCAGTCAGATATATAAAGCATCACAGGAGACCCAGATAAGATACTCTGACACCTTAAATTTAAGGGTGACATGTTCCTTTATATGCACCCTGGAAAACGGCATCAATTCTCCTTGAAACATCATGTAAATGAGGAACCACAGCTAACAGCACAGGAGGAAACCAACACCAAGAAAAGTAAACCACCATGCTGAACATTAACTAAGTCTTTGGAAAGAAGAGGAGGATGAAGCCATTAGAAGCTACCAAGGAAATCAGAATACAGTTACACAAGTAAGTGTGCAGACAGAGCTTCCTTCACTGAAAAAGCTACCATGGGATCAGTCATCAGGATCTGTTTCCTGCCAACCTCAAGCTGCACCAGCTGGTATTGCCATGCTGGGTCAGTAGGTCACTACTCAAAGGAAAGAGATGGGTTACCCACAGTGTCACCTGCAGCTCTTTATTAACCAGGGTAGGAGATTGGCCAGGGGGAGAGTCCTGATCCAACAGGGAAGCTTCCTGCACTCTCAGCACACCTCAGTTACAAGATGTACAACACGTCTGACATTATGGATGCCTGGGGAGCAATGAAGGCTGGGAGGGAAAGGTTAGAATTTCTACCCTAACCTCATGGCTGGGCCAGGTTATCTCCTAGTGACTTGCTGTCTGGTACCCAGGCACACTCAGTTACTGCTGGGCTGGGAAACAGAGTTATGAAGAGCCCAACACTGGAATGCACCTTGGGGTTAACCAGTTATTTATAGTCCCAGAAAGCAGCAGCAGCAGCTCCCCCCCTCAAGCTACATTCCAGCTTTGGAGATCAGCCATGATGTGTGTCCTCTGCATTCCCCAGAAGAGTGCTGAAACTCCTCCACCCAGGTACCATTCGCTGGTCCCTACTCGCCAAAACTCCCCATTGGCAGTCAGCAAGGAGTCTGTCCAGCCTGCACAAACAGAGCCCATGCATTTTGTCCTACTGCAGCTTTAACTGCTTGCCATTGCACGGCTTCACCTTTCAGCTCCGTTGACAGAAGGCAGCCAAAACACTGTCTAGAGTAAGGCCCCAGCAAAGGGGCTGGGTCAGTGCCATGGGAAGAATCTACCTTGGAAAGATGCCTCCAAGCCCTCGCCTCGATTGTGCATGAGCAGCACATTCCATCCTTCCTTGCCATACCAGCGAGCCCTCACTGATTGCAATTTGGCACCCATCTCACTGGCTCAGCTTCCACACTGCACACAACCCATATGGTTAAGTACAGAGCTCCCTAGGACATCTGGATAGCCAGCTTCTGAGGAGACAAACAAACAAGGAGGGAGAAGCCAGTGAATTTGGGGGCTTGGGGCTGCAGCACCTTTCTCGAGAAAGGACAAACCTCCGCCAAAAAATAAACACACAGCCACCAAATGTACATGTGCATGCACAAAGGCAAAGTGTGCTGGGGGTTGAATGGAAACACTTTATCCCCAAAGTAAGCCCCTTCCCCTACTTTATCAGTTGGGATCCTAGAGAAAGGATCTCTGAGCTCTTGCTGGATTCCTTTATTCTGCAGGTGCTCAATGCTTCATCCTCTTCAGGTTCACAATCATAGATATACCATCATTAGTTACATGCATCTATCTACATTTTTATTAGATTTACCAATCTCCATGCATACAACAAATGCCTTTTTTATGAAAAAAATCAGCTGCTGAAAACCGGAGTGCACATTAATATGTGAGAAAAAATGGTAAAAGCAGTCTCTGCCACTTACCAGGCAAAGGGGAAAGTAAAGTCTGCAATCTACACGGATTTTAGCCAGTTGTAAAAGTTCACTGCCTTTTCATTCTGTCACATCCCCTTCTTTTTACATTATGCACAGGCAATAAATAGAAGTATCTCTACCATTTATTATTTAATATACATCTATTGTGTGCCCTCCATGCTGAACATTCACACCTTTTGGTGTCTTTTCATAGACAAGTCTTTCTGGGGCTGTAGCCTGTCTTGTGTCATATTGTTCTGAGCTTCTCTACTTCTAATCTGTCCTTCTGAAGACAAGCAAACCAGAGTGAAACAGAGGAAGTACCTGAAACACTATTTCTAAACAGTATATTCCTGTTTAAGCTTTTTAGTTTTTAACCTCATTGTTATTTCTTCTTCTCATTGCTTTCCAGGAACTTTTTTTTTTAATCAGACTTCTTCTAAAAGCAATTTTCCTTCCACTTTAAGCTATACATTTCTTCAAAATTCATCTAATACAAATGTTAGTTGTCCTTTTATTTTCACTTAAGTTATTTAAAAGTCTAGTGACCAGGGCAGAAGACTTAGTAGTAGTCATAGATTTTCTCTTGATTCATTGTAAAAAATTTGCTCATGTTCAGCATCTTATCAGTTCCCCCTGCTTGCTTATCCTTTTGAAACAGTATGAACCAGAATTCATTCCCCACCTCCTCCCCCCTATATACTATTTAGTTTATGAGCAAGACTTACACAGTGTCTTTCCTCTCTATTAGTCACTTGAATTACATGGATCATCATATCCTCTCCTGCTAACTGGGCCAGATCTTCAGCTGTTATCAATTGTGTTTACCTCTCTGCTGGTTTCTGGATTTCTCTTTTTGGTTTTCTTTCTTCCACAGGGTGGCACTTCAATCTCCCAAATATACTTGCACCATCACAGAACTAAGTTCTCCCTCTGCCTTTGATCATTATATTGCGCTAAGGGGGTTCATAGTTGATGTTCCAGTTTATTTGCCCTGTATGTACTGCTGAAAGGCAAGTGGTGGTATTATCCCTCTAGTACAGAGAGGCAAAAGTGTTTCACTTCAGGTTGCACAGTTTTGTAAAACATGAATTTATCAAACAGGCAAAGCTGCAGGAAAGACTGAGAATGCTGAGTAGGTCAACGTTGCATATCGGTCGAGCTGTAGCAGGATGGCCCTGCCTGGCATTTCTAAAAGGTCTTGGCATCTTACCAAAATAGATCCATCCTGGCATTTGACCCCCATTCTCAATTTCCACTTGACTGAGGGAGTGCTGAGAAATAGAGTGGAGCCCCTTATCTATTAGGAATTTGGATTAAAGAAACCGTGAACAGTGACCCAAATCAGATTCAAGCCTGCCAAGCATAGGGACGTTGGCTTCAACCCAGTCTAACACCACCGTGCAAGTGCCTCCATTAGTCTATGGTGAGCAGGAACACTTTTGCCTGCCCACACTGCTTTGGCTGCTATACATGCAATCTTCCAACCTTCTGCATTTCTTTCCTTCAACATTGTAAGAAATGTTGTAAGAAAGCCACCTTAGTGCGGTGCAAGGAGGGCATGTGCCAAAATGCTTTTCCAGGACCACACTAAAAGCAGCTATCTTACTTCTGCTTCGGGAGGCAGTACATTTGGGACAAGCACTGAGGAAGGGTAGACATGCCTTTCATGGTGCCATGAAGTGATTGGTCACAGTTTGTATTTTGTTAAAAGATTTTACGTTCAACCAAATGTCAAGATCTTTTTTTCTTTTTCTTTTTTTTATCAGCATAAACATTTTCTCTAGGTTACCAGCACAGACTCCTCTTAAGGGACTTGGATAGCCAACATTTATTAAAATTAAGGGATTTGGACTCCTGTTGCCATTAGGTAGATTTTAAACTCACAGCCATAACACGTACACCATTAAGGCCAGTTATATATTATAGCTGTAGTAAAATATATATTTTACACATACACACCCCTTCCATAGTGAATCCTCCCATCTAACGTGTCAGAGATGGAATGCAAACATTTTGATTAAATATGACAACTATACCTGGAAAATTGTCAAAGATTTCATTATACCTTTATTATAAAAACATCTAGTTTTGATCAATGTTTCATACCTAATCACAGTGTTAATCATTAGAAAATTAACCATTCACAGTTTGCTCATGCTATTAAATATTAGACAGATGTTCATTCAAGATGGTTTGCAGTTACACATGTTTTACTTAAAGCTTATGAATTGAAAGAGCTGTCACAGAGAGCCCTCCCATCACCAATACAGCTGGACACATCCAAGATAGCATCTTTAGCCAATAGTTGGCATAAGAACTAACAGACATTATACTTCAAAGTTGGTCAGAGACATTTTTGTAAGAGCCTTTAAAGACAGCCCATTCATACAATCAGTGAGGTGATGACCCTGGAAGATAGAACTAAAGGCCTTGTTATATGTTGCACTTTGAGCTGCTCAAATGTTGATTGATGTTAATGCTAGCCATGAATGGCGAGTGCCCCCAGCAGCTGGAGGGGGCACAGCAATGGCAGGAGTGCAGCAGCAGTGGCGCAAGTGGGGAGCTCCCACAGACACCGCTGGTGCTGTTGGCAGGGGAGGATGGGGGGTGGCAAGCACTGACAAAGGGTCGGCGACCACCCACAGCTGCTGCCAGCAGTGGTGGCAGCAGCCAGTGGGAATTGTGGACCACCCACAGACACCACCAGTGGTGTCAGCAGTGGGATGGCAAGCGGTGACCACCCACAGGCGGTCTTTTTGTAAGGGATGCACTGCCACACTTAGGGGGTGCATGTGCACCCACATGCACCCCCTACGTGTTGCCTCTGATGCAAGCTTGAGTTTTCAGCAGTGACACCAGAAGACTAAAAACCTTTTTGGACTGTCCCCCACCTGCGCAGCTGTGACTTGCCACTAGAGGGCTGGTGAGCCAGGACAGGCTTCTGTCCCTGATCTAGGAAGGGTGAGAGAGAGATGGGTTGGGGGTATGGGAACATGAAGTTGAGAGGTGGACACTTAATGGGATGGGTAATGAAATGGGAGGTGGAAAGAAATGGGGGTGGGATATGGGTGGTGAAATGAAGAAAGTCAGCCATGGAATGATAAGATAAAAAGAAGTAAAACAATTTTTAAAAAATAAAAAAGAGAAAGTAAATTAAAGAGGGTCTCATGTTTTAGTACATTGGGATTTGATATTGGGGTATGGGGGGGCTGGTCATGGTTCCCACGGTGGCTGGGAGGTAGGAGCAGTGAGGAAAGGCACCTTTGGGGGGATCTTACTGACCCTACCCTAGGAAGAAAGCCCCAGCTCATGGGGACCCGATCGAGTCCCCTACCTTGTTCCACCTCCACTCCCCCTAGACTTCACTCCTAGACCTGTCCATGCCCTATGACATTACTAGCTGGCATGTGAACCCCTGGGGGAAGAAGAGGGAGTTGGCTTGGTGCTAGAACTGCCCCCAGAGCAGTACAGTTCAGGGAGTATGAAGTCTTTCCACATAGAACAGGAGGGTGTGGGAAGCAACACTGCATCCTGGGATGCTGGAGGACTGCAAATTGCACAGCACATCTGATGTGATTGGCCATGCATTAAATGGAACACAAGCTGGATGATCAGAGATAAACCTGCCTTGGAACTGTGTAACTTTAAGCCACCTGAAGTGTGTGTAAAATTAGTTTCAAGTGTTAATGTGTGGACAATCCAGGGGTTAAGAGCTCCAGGAGCTGCCTAAAATTAATGCATACCAAAACCCTGGTACACCACCCCACCCCACCATAATATGTTCTTTAAATATCTCCAAAGACTTCAGCTAACGCAGAGTGAAAGAAGCAGCATCAGAGAAAGGATTAGTAGGCTTGTGAAACAAGATTCAAAACCTGAAATCCTGTGCTGCAGACATTTAGGAGGCAAGAATTTCTTTCTTCAGTAGAGACAGGTGGTCCACAGCAGGTAGATATATTCTGAATTGGGAAACAAATCATCATCCCAGTCTATCAGGGGTGTGCAAAGCAGGCCATATTCAATTCAGATTGGGCCCTATTTAGGGGGCAGTGATTTGATTTGTTGATTTGGATCACTGTCCCAGTTAGATTTCGCTGAACCTGAAGATACAATTCTGATGCAGAGAATCAGCGATTCGGTCACAGATACAGCTTTATATGTTTTTTCTGCATACCTCAAGGTAGCAGGCGCAGCTCATGAACACTGAAATGCTAGGGTGGATGGAGCATCCTACAGGAGCG
>NW_017728907.1:14015160-14052320 GCF_001723895.1 Crocodylus porosus
GGGGGGCTACCCACGTGTTTGGCAGCAGACTCAGACATGGACCGGAAGTACTTTCGGTCCACTTCTGGGTCAACCACTGAGCATACAGGGAACCCCCCCTATGCCCCCTAGCTCGGCAGTTGGGCATGGGGGGATCCCAGATGCCCCCCAGACCCAGGAGGCACCAGTCACCACACCGGTGGGGGGCGTCCCCCTCGCGCTCTGCAGTGGACCTGGAAGTGGACCACAGGTACTTCTGGTCTACTTCCACGTCTGCTGCCAAGTGTGTGGGGGACCCCCACTTGCTCCTGTGGGATGCTCCATCCACCCCACCATCTCAGCATTCACAGGCCGTGCCTAGTACCTTGAGGTATGTTGAAAAAACACATAAAGTTGTGTCTATGGCCGAATCCTCGAATCTCTCCAATTCGAGGCCTCCGATTCAATTCAGAGAGATTAATGGGTTTCCTGATTCAATTTGGATTCAGCGATTTGGCTGCTGAACTGGGCCAAATCTCCCCTGAATCAAATCAGTTACTGAAGTTTCACACAGCCCTATAGTCTATCGACCTTCAGCAAAATCTTCACATTTCTTGCTACTGGAATCCTTATCCTGGTGATCTTTTCCATGGGTATCAGAAAGATCTCTGGGTCCAAGGAACTGGAGTCCAGAAGAAACATGTCTTTCTTTTCTATAGGTTTCAGAGCATGTGCACACCCAGAGAACGTGTTTGATATCATTGGGTCCCACTCCACCTTAGGTGTCTAGTCATATCTTTCCAAGCAATAAGAACCACAACTGGGTATTCTACTAAATGTTTCACTATTCTGACCTGTACATGTCTGTGATCAGAAGTGGTCTGTCCTCACCAAGTCAAGGCAATGATTCATTGAAGCCAAGAATATCCTGGGCAGTTCATGAAAGATATGAAATGATGCAGTCCTTGCTCTAATACTGCTATAATCTAAATTTACATATGCAACACAAGTGAAAACAAGAGTTAGGGGAGTTGATCAGAACAGCACAAAGCAAAGTCTAGAATTCATTTCCTAAACTTTCTGATTCTTGTGTTGTAGCCAATGTCATTCCCTTTTATGGTCTCTGGTTTGCGTTAGTTTGGTAGAGTTATGATGTTAAAAAATGCATTTTCTATTTGTGTAAATAATTAACTCCCTGTGGAAAGCAGCAATGTCTCTTTACCTCTAACTCCATGTCACTCATAAGGTTGGAAAGCCTGCCTTCACCACTCTGATTCTAGACATGAATGCAAAAAAAATGTGGGGCCCTTCTAACCATGATCCCCATGGTATTCCAGTTGGAGAAAAAACATCCTCTCTTGCAGGAAAGGTTTCCACTCCTCACTGTGCTTTGCCTTTTGACTCCAAAAATCTTGCATTCTTGTCTCTGACATGGTGCTTTGCTCCAAAGGCAAACATTAGTGTGCTTTCCGAGGCTGCCAGTGTGTAACACTCCATCTTTGCAGAGAATACTCAGGGCTGAGAGGCAGTTTAGCCCCCAAATATCAGGGTTTGGGCTAATTGCTAGGCAGGATTAAATATTTACCCTGAACTAGTCAAACATAGTATACCCTTTTGCAGTGCTACTCAGTGGCAGTGATCGGAACTGAACAGAAACTGAATGTGATGTAGGAATCTAACAAGCTTATTTTGTTAAAGCAGTACTCAAATGTTTATCAAGCTGTCATGCACTAAGTACTGTCAGTACCATTTTGTATTTGGACAAACCCCAGTGACCCTCAATGCACCAGCTCCCAGCCATCCAATTCCATACTTCAGAACCCCTGCTGCACTCTGCAAATAAGACTTTGTGAAACACATACCTTTCTTTCATGGCTGCTGATGCAAAAGTTCTCCTGTGAGTAAAATGAATGCTTTTGGGTTCAGAGACTGAGATGCTGAGGGTGTGACTGGGGACTATATGGCACTTAAGCATCATCACAGACTTCAAAAAATCCCAATTCAAGAATTTGGGCACAGAGCTTAACACTCCAAGGACAAGTTTGAGCACCAATGACAAGAACAGCGTATTTCACTTTTACCAACAAAGGCGAGGTATTGGGGTCTTGTGTTTGGTGACAAAAGTAATCTTTTCATGAGTTGATCAAGACCTACATGTTTGTTTTAATCACCAAGCATATTCAGGAGAGAGCGAGAGAGAGTGCGAGGGAGAGAAAGGGAGAAGAGAGTGCTCAGCCATGACCACTGTCACAGCCAGCCAATGGTCCTGCCCAAAATAAGTGGACAGATTCCATGTCTCCTCCAAGATTTAGATAATGTTTGAAAGAGCAACATAACTTTCATAGGAACAGAATCCTTTGAGACATTGACAGTACATAGATATGTAGGACTGGAATGATCTTCCTGGCACCTCTGATCCCGACCTCTGTTGTCAAAGACAGCACAGTCACGTAATTCTGTTCATGAATTTGTTAAGCTTCTTTTTCACCTAGTTCAACTGCTGCTGAAATGCTATTCCAGCTCTCAGCTGGTTAGAAACTTTCTTCTAGTTTCTAACCTAAGTTTGTTCATAAACAGTTTATACCATTTGTTCTTGTGCAAACATTATTCTTTGGCTTTGATAGTTCTCTTCAAATAGATTTCTGAAGATGAACAGCAATGAAGGAAGAGTTGTATCCCCTACTAGGCAAAAACAAGCCAGGATCTCTTAGTCTTGTCCATAATATAGGCTGTCCATTCCTTCAATTATCTTACTAATCCTTTTCTGCATCTCTTCCAGGGAATCCACTGAGTCTTTAGTTAGATGGGGTTGCACATGAGAATTTCCACTAGAATTCAACTGAATTTGAACACATGTGACAACCACATAACCTTCACAGACAGATGAATAGAAACAAACTAGCCACATCACTGGTACCCCTTTTATGCCCATCAAGTTTGCTCTTCAGTGCTTTCTTTTAACTAGCCCACCTGTGATGAGTGAATCTAGAATTTTGAAAAGAGGGGTGTAGAAGGTAAGGTATATCATCACTTATGAAACACCACATATTTTTCTCCAGTTAAAAAGAAACTACAAGCTTTACTGGTATGCTAGGAGCCAAGGCCTATACTAAAGCAAAAAATAAACATAACTTTGTTTTTAATTCATTCCAATCATCTGCAGGGCTGTGAAATAGGAGCTGCATTACAGGAGCAGCTAACAGGCAGCAGAGTTGCACAGCAAAGGCTTGCTGGATTGGTGGAATACCAAGACCATTAAAATGGTGAGAGGGTCATTAACACCTGTGGAATGAAGAGTTTAGAAGGGATCAGGAAGATTATGAGCCACGAAGTCAATTGACTCCTTCAGCACTGAAAATACTGCTGCCACTGTCAAACAGGAGATTTCAAATAGTGTTTAGAGGACTCATTCAAAGATGAGGTCACATCATCTGGAAGGGGACAGTCCTGAGCTCTGCTTCATGCACGTCAGACTGCTCATGCATTTTGCATTACAGAATTTTTGTATAAAATGTGTATAGAGTGCTGGGACTTTCCAGGGGAACACCCTCAACAAAGGACTGTAAGGTCATTACCCCTATTGCACACATTTTCTCACCCCTCCTCCACACAACTTTCCTCTCCCTGACCTCATGAATCTTTCATTCCTTCCTGCATAGCTGTCCAGCATCTGTAGGTGGTGTTGAGAGTGCCTTTACCCCAGCTTCGTGGTTAAGGCCATCTCATGGGAGATGTGATTTTCAACTCCCTTAGGATTACGAGGGTCTAGAACTCAGGCCTCCTATTTCTTAGGAAAGCTCTGTAACCAGTACACTATTGCATAAAAAGCACCATTATTTACTCCAAATTGATCAACAGTTGTTTGCAGCCTAAAAGGACAACTTAGGCGCTAAGTCCAGGAGCAAGTTTCAGTTTGTGAATATCAGTCTTCTATTGATACCTGAATCTAGGAGGGAGAAGGGATGTTGGACATACCCTTTACTTCAGCATTCCTTCGTGGCTGGCTTAGGCAGCTCCTCCCATGCTCGGCATGCTGACTGCTGCACATCCCATTCTTTGGCACTTAACTCTCTGCATTCATCATATACCAAACTGAGGTACTAAATCAGGTTTAGAAATTCCACTTCCAGTGCTGAGCATCTAGAAGTTGAGAGGCAACATTGAGCACCACCACTGCTAGGTCTTTTTATGATTTCAGGTCTAATAGCCTCTAGTACACAATCCTCCCACAACCCTCTACCAACAAGCCCTACCACCTTGAGGGATGAGGGGATAATGCTGCAGACCCAAATAACTGCTAACTTCCACCTCTTCCCCAGCACAATAGTCTATTTAGTAGGCCTGTGCAAGTTGGCAGTGATCCGATCTGGCTTTGGATCCAGACACTTCGGATGCTAGGGATCCAATCTGGACCTCCAGACTGGGTTTCTGCTTCAATCTGGCTTTGGAGCTGCCTCAAAGGCCCGGCTATAGGGTATAATGGGGAATCGATGAAATATCTGTAACTTTGTTATTTTTTGTCTGATTTGGATGAAACATGCAGCAATGGTAGCATCTACTGAGAGCATGAAGTATGCCAAGTTTCAAGAAGATCAGTGCAGGGGTTTAGGGGGGACTGTATCCCAAATTCTTGCAAAACTCATGTCACATGTATGTGTTATAACACAGGGGGGTCAAAACCATAGGGGTGGTAGATGCTTGTGAGGCCAAAAAGCCTGCCAAGTTTCAAGAAGATCGGTGCACGGGCTTGGGGGAAACTGAACCTCAAGCTGCAGACAAGCAAAATTCATGACATGTGTGACCCTGTGTGTGTTAAGGTGCAGCAGGGTGAAAGCTGCAGGGATGGTGACCCCTGCTGCGGCTATGAAGCCTGCCAGCTGTAGAGGAGATTGGTGCAGGGGACTCCTGGGGCCCCTAGCTGCTGACAGACAAAACTCATGACGTGGGTGCTTATGCAACTGACTGTGTCTGTCTTGGGGCAGTTGATTGTCTGTGTTGATTACTTCCTCTCCTTAGTCTCTGCTTTTGTAGGTGTTAATTGAAGGTAATCAGCTGGCTACATTAACTAGGTACTGTGTATTGAGCTGGTCCTGAGTGAATCATAATTAATTAGTAACTGCTAACACAGTAGCTTAGCAGCCAGGCCTGCAGTAATGTCTTCCACGCCCCAAGACAGACACAGTCAGTTGCACAAGCACCCATGGCACGAGTTTTGCCTGTCAGTAGCTAGGGATGCAGGGCCCCAGAATCCAGAAGCCCTGCACCGATCTCCTCAACAGCTGGCAGGCTTTGTGGCCACAGCAGGGACTACCATCCCTGCAGCTTTCACCCTGCTACGTCTTAACACACACAGTGTCACCTGTGTCACAAGATTTGCTTGTCTGCAGCTTCAGGTGCAGTTCCCCCCAAGCCCCTACACCAATCTTCTTGAAAGTTGGTAGGCTTTGTGGCCTCACCAGGAGCCACCACCCCTGCAGTTTTCACCCCCCTGTGGCTTAAAACATAGACGTGACTTGAGTTTTGCTTTCACAAATTTGGGGTGCAGTTCCCCCCAATCATCTGCACCAATTTTCTTTAAACTTGGCAGGCTTCATGCTCTCAGCAGAGACTACAATCTCTGCAAATTTCATCCAAATCACACAAAAATCAACAAAAGTATAGATATTTGTTTCCCCATTATACCCTATGGCTGGATCTCCAAAGTGGCTCCAAAGGTTTTCTGAAGCACTTCAGAAGCTCCAAACCACTTCGGAAAGCCTAACAAAGCCAGCACTTTGATCCAGACATGCTGCTTCAGATGCCAAAGTGCCCGAAGCTTCTCTGGATCTGTAGCTTTGTCCAAAGCCTTGCACAGCCCTACTCTTTAGCCCTTTACCAGCCAATGGTTGGTGTCAGCCACCATATCCTGCTCCCACAGATGCGGTCTCTTAAGAGCCTTAAATTCCTCCTTCATTTCATGCTTCTGCCACTTAAAGGCTTTGGAAAACCAACAACAATCTGACCACTCCCAAAAAGACTTCTGATATCTCCTTCCCTTAATTGTTGTGGTAAGTTTTATTGCCCCCAGCTGAATTCTTAGTTTCCACACCTGAGAGATTGCTTAATGACACACAGGTGAGGCTGAATCTAACTCTCTGAAATAACCAGTTTTGAATACTCTGTGCTAGTTACAAGCATCAGTTGAAATAATGGCATGGTAGTCAATTATCCACTGTGTGCTGGACTGAGATCTTTTCCTATAAGCCTCTAAATAGTCACTGGTGATTTTCAGTAACTTTTGAGCTGGCCTGGATTCATACCTATAACCTAAAGGAAATTACTAAAGAGAAAATAGTCTGGACTTGGAATCTCCAATAGTCTACATTGTTCAGGTCTGGGGTTTTAGTTTAACTCATTAGAGAGAAAGGCAAACTTCAGATGTGGATCCTACTTCATATTTTGAACATATCTATAGTTTGAGGGCATTTGGATCCAGTTTTTTGGTTCTGTCTGTAGCTATTATCATGCCCCTGAGCCACTAAGTCCCTGCAATCTTTTATTATTCATGGGCCAAATCCTGCTTACTGAGAATGTCCTTAAAACAGCTGGATAGGCCATACAGGGATGCTTGACCCATGCCAGTGATATCATATTTAGCACTTCTAAAGCACTTTTCCCTCCCAGGGGAGCTTATAAACATTAGCTACAACAATTAATCATTACCCTTGCACGCCATATTTTACAAGCAGGGAAGCTGACTGGGAGGGACTGAGGCACTGCTAATGTGCTCAATTATTTCACAGGAAAGAGGTCAGGACTGCCCAAATTTTGAACTACAGCATTCCTTCTAAATTACTCAGACAGTTGGGATCACTATAACTTATCACTCATTTTTTCTAGCTCACAGACTGGTTTTGCACAAAACTGTTCCCTCTCTATAGCTTCTAAATGAGTCTTTTATGGGAAGATTCCTGATTGACTTCAGTACATTTTGGATCACATTTCTTAAGCAGAGATGTGAACAAGGGATCCTATAGTATACATACCTCCAACAGCGCATCATGACTGCAAGACAGCAAGGAATAACTAGGATTCCCCATATCAGGTTGGCCAATGAGAATGCCAGCAGCCCAGGATTCTGACAAAACATTTTTCCTTAGAGACAACTTCATGGGTATTATAATTTTCATGGAATAGCACTGTCTAGCTGTGGTCCCTTTCTAAAAATTTCTGCAACATGCAGTCTCTTCCATAGGGAGCCATTCCTTTGAGAACTGCCATTATTTTTATTTGGGTTTACAAAATAGGTATATTGGCACACCTGGGTGAACCTCTAGATCTGAACTAAGAAAGTCAGGGTGAAGATGTTTCAGCAGTCTTGGGATGGAAGCAAGAAGGCCCCCTACTTCAGGTATACAATGTATCTCCTGGAGAACATGGAGGTCAGTGAAGGATTAGCAGTGAATATTACGAAATCAGAAGTGAGAGGTACAGTGGGTATGTCTACATGTTCATTAATGTGCCAAAGTTACTGTGCATTATGTTTAATACTTGGTTAACCAAGTACTAAATCAATGCACAGTAATTTGTGCTACTGCATAGTAGGGCTGTGCGTGTTGTGTTTTGATGGTTCGAGGGAACAGTGTTTCATCTTGAATTTCATTTTGAGTCAAAACAGCTGTTCCATTCGGTTCTGTCGAAACAGAAGTCTGTTTTGACACTGTTTCAAGTTTTGCGGGGATGGGAAGTCAGCCCAGCTGGGCTGCTTCCTGGTGCTCCATGCTAGATTGCATCAGGACCAGGAGGCAGCCCAGTGAAGCTGCTTCCCTGTCCCCTGCCCTAGATCGCACTTGGAGGCAGCCTAGCTGGGCTGCTTCTCGGTACCCCATCCTAGATTGCTCTGAGGGCAGGAGACAGCCCAGCTGGGCTGCTTTCCAGTTCCCTTAGCTAGATCATGCTGGGTCCAGGAGGCAGCCCAGTGGGGCTGCTTCCCTGTCCCCCACCCTAGATCGCGCCAGGGCCGGGGAGGCAGCCCAGTGGGGCTGCTTCCTGGTGCCCCACGCTAGATCAGGAGTGTGTGATCTAGTGTGGGGCACTGGGAAGCAGCCCTGCTGGGCTGCCTCCCACCCCCAACATGGTCTAGTGTGGGGATGGAAAGTCAGCGCAGCTGGACTGACTTCCCATCCCCAGCCTATGGTCAAAATGTTTTGACTTTCGAAACGTTTTGACCGGCCTCATTTTGTTTTGAGGCTATTTTGACGGCCTTTGTTTTGTTCCAGTTTTGCTGTTTTGACCTCAAAATTGGTCAAAACAATGTTGGAACAAAACGGCTGGCAAAATTTCGCACAGTCCTACTGCATAGTAGCACCAGCACATAGGTTTTTAGTGACACTTATTGTGCAGTAACTTAATACTACTGCACAGTAGCATATTAGCACAGTTTTTGCCTGGCATGCTACTGCGCAGTGTTATTAGGCTACTGCACAGTTAGCATTTTGTGTAGATGTGTCTACTGAGACAGTTATGCAGAAGCATAGGACTGGCATAGCAGTAAATGTTAAAAGTCAATATAAGACCCACTGACCACTGTGTGATGGTTTGTACCAACAGAGAATGGAGGTAGGATACATTTATTTAGCTAGATAAATCAGTATTCCATTATGCTATGCATAGCTTCAACTTAGCGCTTGGTAACTTTGCAAGTTTATTAAACTATTAAATTCACTTAGAAAGGAAAGAGAAATCATCCTCAGGTTCAAGCTTCAGGTCTCTTTTTGATAAAAACTAGTCTATGATTCCCTGGATGCAGTACCATTCAGTTGCTTATTGTTCACAGTGTTTCTTCTAACTTCATGGATTTTAAACCAGAAGCAACATTATGTTAATCTCATCCAATCTCCTGCATAACACAGGCTAGAGAAGCCTCATCTACTTATTCCTGCATTGAGTTATAACTTCCCCCTGAGTAAGAGATTATAGAAAAACTGTGGTGGCCTTCTCAGGCCTTTTATAGGCCTTTCAGGAAACAACCTGGGGAGGATGAAATTAGATGTTAAATAGCAGAGGAATTCAGGCTTTGGCTCAGTTCAGGACTGGTCCCTAAAGAAGACAAAATAGTGTTATGAAAATGCTCTTCAGAAGACAGTGAGAAATTAGACACAGGTCATTTTAACTCCAGCCCTGAGGAAAGGATTGAGTCCACAGGGGAAAACACAGCTGGATGGTAAGAAGCCAACACAATTTCAAGAAGGAAAAGACTTCATTTGCTAATTTGTTGACATTCCCTTCATCCCTCCCTCCCACCTCAGTATGGGATACACTTCAGTACTTTTGAAATAGCTAGTGTTCTCCAGGCCAGTGTTTTATACAAGAAACTCCCTTCTCTGCTATTCCATTCCTGACCCTCCCTTGGGACGAAATTGCTTATCCCACTAATCCCCAGCATTGTTTGATTCCTGCTTATAAGGTTTACATTTAGATGTGAATCAGCCATGCAACAGTGACAGGAAAATTTACTAGCCAAGAGGCAAGATCTACCTGCCACAGAAATAGGAGTCTTGGGGGAGGGGGGAGTGTGTGTGTGTGCGCAGCAGGGGGGGAATTGTGTTGCCCATCAAATAAACTATCTTGTCCCAGGTGACTGGGGCCACAGAATGCTGGAGTCTGGTGTAAGCTGGTGGTAATATGATGTAATTCTCCTATTAACACGCGTGTCTTGGGGATGTATAATGTTTTCCAGACTGCAATATAAAAATGCTGGAACAATGTAGGTCACTGCTTTCTCAGCAAGTAAAACTGTGTAAACAAATATCAATGTCAAATTTATGTTAACACTGATGTTAAAACGTAAACTGAAAGATTATATTGTTTAGATGCATTATGAAAATTGATTTTACATTCTTGGTTTGCAAACATTTAAATAGTATTTACTGGCTAATAAATTAGCCACCACATATCTAAATTACAGTGTTCCAATATAATGTTCCAATTAATGAAGATACAATTTTCAAAAGCACTCAAGTGATGTAGAGTATGTCTAACACAATACAATGAAGTATCATATGAGATACCCATGCTAAGGAGGAACAAGATGGTACATCTACAAACTACAGTGTCCTTCAGAGATAACAGCTGGGGTCCTGGAACCAGAAAATCTTTATTAGTATGGTGCTCCACTTAGACTACTCACCTATGGTCCTCAGAAGATACCAGAACTAGTTTGACTGGAACTAATGTGGATATCTCTACATAGCACTGCATTGCACCCTATTGGCATACCTTCTTGAAAACTTTTATTGAGTACCTTATCTTCTCTCATATACTTAATTTCCCCCTCTGCACATCATTAATGTGGCAGAGCCACACAACTGCTTCATTGTTTAGCTTTGCCAGGTTCTCATCTTGGGTGTGCAGGTGTGCTGCACATGTGAGGAGGTGGTCAGTAGGGGTGTGCAAAATGGGCCATATTCGATTTGGATTCAGATTTGGACTGAGTCAGGGACAGTGATTTGATTAGATGATTTGGATCACTGTCCCTGATTTGATTCAACCAAATCTGAATCTAAAAATTTGATGACAATTCAGAAAATCAGCGATTCAGCCATAGACATAGCTTTAAATATTTTTTCTACACGCCTTGAGGTACCAGGCATGACTCATGAATGCTGCAATGGTGGGGCAGATGGAACGTCTTATAGGAACGCATGGGGGGGCCCCCACGTGCTCAGCAGCAAACCTGAAAGTGGACTGGAAGTACTTCCGGTCCACTTCTGGGTCTGCTGGGGAGTGTGCAGGGGGGCTCCCCTGTGCCCCTCTGGCTCAGCATTCAGCCATGGGGGGCCCTGGGTGCCCTGTCAGACACAGGAGGCACCAGTCACTGAGCCAGGGAGCCATGGGGGCAAGGCATGCGCTCCCCAGTGAACTCGGAAGTGGACTGGAAGTGCTTCTGGTCCACCTCCGGGTCTGCTGCTGAGCATGCTGGAGAGCCCTCCATGCTCCTGTGGGATGCTCCATCCACCCCACCATCTCAACATTAATAAGGGTATCTTGAGGAATGTAGAAAAAAGCATTTGAAGCTGTGTCTATGTACAAATCATCAAACCTTTCCAAATCAAATCAGAATCCTCCAAATCGATTTGGAGATGTTAAAGGGTCTTCTGATTTGATTCAGATTCAGAGATATGGCCACTGAATCAAGCCGAATCTCCACTGAATTGAATCAGGGACCGAAACTTTACACAGTCTTAGTGGTCAGTAGTCTCTGGGTGCATCAGTACACTCACATAATGGACTGCCCTTAAGCCAATCTTACAGACTGTGGCATTAAAGCATCCAGCTCCAGAGTGAATCCTATTTAGTTTAATCCATAAGTTGCAGGGGAGCTTGTACCAGGATGGATAAGGTGTTGAGTTGCTTATGAAGTGCTTAAGATGAGAATACGTCTCAGCCCACTTTTTGTGGTATTGTTTAACTGCCTGTAGGTTGCTGCTCCCACCTCCACACTGTTGCAACAGTACCCACACCTCCCATTTGAATAAACTGCTTGACTTCAGTCGCTTATGTACCAGTACCTTTTCAATGAGCTTACTAGCAGTCTGGTTTACCAAATTGCCAATCACCATTTCAATAATATTTAAAAATAGAAATTTCTGAACTAAAATGTTAAAACTGAAGAAGGCACACACAATTGTAGAAGGAAGAAAATTTCCTCACTATTGAGATATTGTGTGTATGTACAGGAGTGAAAATGCTGCTTTGGAGAACTGGATATTTTGGGGTAAAAAAGGTTTACTTAAAAAAAAAAAATCTCAACTTCTACTTCCTACTCTGAGGCAGCTCTGAGCCCTGCAAAAATTATTGCATCCCTAAGAGTGTAGAAGTCCCTGAGGCCTCCTTTTATATAAACTAATAATTACAACGTATTCATTATGTAGGTTCGGAAAATGGCCAAAATATGGTAGGAACTTTCCAACACAGGGTAAGTCAAACTTCCTGCTCTGCTAAACAGAATTTAGGAAAACACATTATAACAATGGCTGAGTTATCTCATTTATCTAACAAAGTGGTCTCTTACATATGTCTCATGATTAACATGCTGCTCATGAAACCCTCCCAAAGCTGTTTGTGGCCACACAAAATTAAAAAGTTAAACCTGAGTATGTGAGAGAGAGAGAGAGAGAGAGAGAGAGAGAGAGAGAGAAAGCAAAGCATGACGTTGCTTGGAGCATGTAACTTGCTTGGTGTTGTTTCCCATGTACCAGCAAAGCCTGGATGCTGCTGGTTTAAGAGAATATAAAGAAGTGGCTTGAACATAACATCTATAAATATCTACATGGAGAAGAAAATTTGCTCCTTAAGCCAGCAGACAGAAATATAACAAGATCTAGTGGCTGGAAAAAAATGGTCAACACATTCAGGCTAGAAATAAATTGCAAATTTTTCATAGTGAGGAAACTTAACTAAGGAACAATTTATCCATGCATATGTTTGTTTTTCAACCACAGTTGGATGTCTGCCTAAAAGAGGTGCTCTACCTTAGCTCCAAAAGTTACAAGCCTGGTGAAGGACTTGGGAGGTGATATTCACTGACCTGTGTCATACAGAAAGTCAGGCTAGATTAGTTGTGGCCACCCCGCAGCATGTCTGATACAGGTGGTACGTGCAGCTGCTGTGTGTGGCACACGAGCCCCAGGCACTCAGTAAAAGGAGGCACCAAAATGAAGGAAGGGGGGCTTGAGCAGGGGGGTTGAGGGGAGCAGGAACAGGATGCTGCTGCTAGAGGAGATGTCAGGTGTTCCTGCCAAGAACAACATTAACCCTTCCATGGCCCTGCAGCTGCTGCCAAATTATGGCCTTCGGATTTTTACTTGCCATATAAAACTGCAGCAGTTGCAGGGTAAGGAAGAGTTAACATGGCTTTCGGCAGTGACACCTCCTCTTACAACAGTATCCTGCCCCAAATCTGCTCTATGAAGTCAGAGACTCAGGCGCCCCTGGCTCCATCTCAGTGCTCCTGAGTGCAAACTCTATTACATTTGCTTCTGAGAGGCAGGGATCAGAGTGGCATTTATGGAGGGACAGGGCTTAACTTGTGGCACTCCTGCCAAAAAGGATGGCCACCACTGGACTAGGTAATCGTTATGGTCTCTTTTGGCTTTAAAAGGTGTTGATCTATTAGAAGACTGGAGAACTCATTTGTTTGAGCTCCCTGCCCTTCCCTTCAAACAATGCTGAGGTAATCACCCACAGAACATAGTTTTACTCTATTCTATTTAGTACTGAATCTTATATGGCTTGCATTACCATGGCCTGTTAGCCTGCTGTCCAAGATCACTTCAGCCACAATGATATTTGCATGCATGGCAGTGAGGCACTTACTATCCTTACCATTCACTATGGCTCCAGGCCAATATTTGACACCAGCCTGTCCAGTTGGAGGCTTCACATTACCTTCTGAACAAAAAGATGTGGAATAAAAGTACCTTTTAATGGTTAATTTCTGTTTCCCATAAGTTTGGGAATATCCATTTCCAGTAGCTCTTTTTCCCCATTAAATACTGAGCACTGCTTTCATTATAATTCTTCCTTGCTCTTCCGAGTTTCATTGGTATTATGTGATCTTCATGGGGATAATCCACAAGATGTAGGCTAGTCCTGAGCCAAAAACATTAGCCATGGATTGGGAACTCTTTCCAACAGCAGGCCAGAATGACCAAGCTTGGGTCCAAGAAGGGTTGGCACTAGGACCCAGGTACCACTCCACTCTGCCTGGCCTCAGTGTGGTGGAGGTGAAGCCTAACTGCCACCAAAGCATGCCAAAGTCCCTGCTCTGTGGGCTGTAGGTTGCCAGCCCCTGCTTTAGGTTGTGAGTATAAGGAAACTAGAATCTTTTAACTAACCACAGAGAGAGCCCAAGACACAGCAGGGAACTATTGCTATTAGATCAGGAACGGATAAACCCTTAAAAAGGACTGATTTGAACTTTTGACTGATACTAAAAAAAGAATTCAGGTGGAATCTTTGCATTGCTTTGAAGAATAGCTTTTCAGATGCTATGGCAGTGAGGACCATATTTCAGAGGATGGACAAATGGACAGATGGGCAGGCTTATTCCCACTGTACTTCCAGCATGAGTCAAAGCAGAAAGTCTCAGAAATCTCATGAGACCCTATTCTTAAGAGATTTACAGCTCAGTTCTGCAGAAATAAGAAGTTCATAATGTTTAAATAAACCTGGAATAAGAGCCAAACACTTGGGTGCTTCCTCACTCCCATCCATATGAAGATTTTGCATCAACTCTTAGAGAATGCTCTGTGCAAGGCTGAGATGATATTTCATACTGTGAACGAGTGAAGCAGTTGGCAGGACTCATAGCCAAGTCACGGGACTTAGCGTCGCAAAGTAAAGTGGTTTTAAATCTCTCCCTGTAACGCAGAGCATAATTAGATTGTTTCAGTTGGCTATAGAAATGAGTTAGAGCCCTCCCGGGAAATGCAATCTGATTGGCTGGTTTCTCTGAGAGGCTTCTCAGTTCAAGCTCCATTTATACTGTCTGGAGAAGAGTGGACTCTGGGGAGATGTGATCACAGTCAAAAAATACCTGCAAGGTGATGGTATAAATTGGTGGTAGGTCATAGCAGTAGGAGATAGTAGGACAAGGGGCAGTAGTGTGGTGCTAACAAGAGAAAGGTTTAAACTAGACATTAGGGAAAAAATACTCAACCACTGGAAAAACTGGGCAGTCAGATAGACTGCCAAAGAGAGCAAGGTGATGCACCATAACAGCAGATGTTCAAGACTAGATTAAATTAGGCAGTAGTGGGAATGGGATACTATAAATCTTGTTCCTTACGAAGGCATCAGTCACCACTCCGTGGGCTGAGTCTCAGCTTCCATTCAAAGCTTTATTAGATACCCTCTTTTGGCTTCAGATTTGTTTTCAATCTGTGATGCTAAAATATGATATGGGAAAGCTTGTTACGGAGACTTTTAAAGTACAGGATTAGAGAGGATTACTAGCTGCCTTGTCAGACAGGACACACAATGTTACATTTTCCACACAATCACATGTTTTAGTAGTTTGCGTATTTTCAGAAGTCCCCAAATCAGACAGGTATGTATATCTTGGTCACCAGACCAAGATGCCTGTTGACTGGGAAGGTAGCAATGGCACTGGGGTGTCAATAGGTTTTATGGAAAAATAAATCTGTTGCTTGCAGAGCCTGGGGTGACAATCAGACTTCTAGGCACTTATCTAATTGGAGCTTCTGATGTTCCCACTTCTGAAGCATCTCTGCTCCCTAAAATCCAAATCAGAGCCAAGAACCATGGACCTGTTTATGACTTGCTGTGCAAATGTGATAAATGGCTGTTAAGAATCCATCTCATATGTGCAGTTCCTCATGTGCTTCTTGTCTGCATTTTATAAGGTAATGTTTGGGAATAGTTAAGTAGCTGTCTTGACTCATTTAACTCAACAGCCACAGACATTTCACTGAGCTGACATGGGATTTATGTCTCAATAATACAATAATGTTTGGTAAGCATCGCGGTTTCAAAAAGATTTATGTCCAATCAGCAATCTGAGAACGATTTATACAGCCCATCAGAGGTAGAATTTCAGGAGACACTGCCTGAGACACTGTGAGAACTGTATCTTATTGCCTGACTGCTATTCTCTGGAGGAACTGAATCGTGGAGGATTTTAGCTCACTGACATATTGACCTGTTAATGTTTTTCATTAATAAAACTAAACACAAGTTCTGAAATAGCTGCTTGGCTTTGCTGAACATTTTGTAATGCGCTTTCATTGCTCTGGTTTCCATCTAGCCTTTAATGAGCAAAAAGAAGAGGCAAAGGAGAGCAGGGGGGAGATGCCACCATGACCCAAATCTAGATGGACAGATGGGTGGTTCGCTCACAATCTTGCTTGGCTTTCATCTTAGACAAGAGCATGTATGCAAAAACAGCTGCCATTGTGTCCTTTGGGTTCAACATATTCTTGAAACTCTTAACTTCCCATCTGGGTTGAATTGGAAAGAGGCAGTTTCTTTTTTTGTTTGTTTGTTTGTGACGCAGTCATTTCTCTTGGAGCCAAATGTTGGTCCCTGCGTGTGGGCCAACTGAGTGGGTTGTAGGCAAGGGATTTCCACTGGTGCTGGAGAAAAAGGGTCCTTCCCTACTAGGACTTTGGTCCTGGCAGTGAGCTGGGCATTCTGACTGTGATCCAGCAAAGCACTTCAGCATATGCCTTAAGCACATGCATGAGCTTTTTTACTTCGGTAGCGTATGCTTCAGGACAGGCAGGTTATGCTCAGTTCAGTGGCTGAGCAGCATTATGAATTGTACTACAGGTTCTGGACTGCAGAAGCCCTTGTGGAAAATTTGGATAGTGCTAATCCATTGCTTCCACTGCTGTTCCTCCTGATTGGGCTTCAAGCATTGCTACTCTCTGGACATGTCTACACATGCAATTAATGGGCAGCAAGAAACTCCAGTGCATATTGTGCTGGAGTTTACTGCTCCCAGGTGCCACATCTTCACATGCACGTGAGACTAGAGCACGGTGAGCCAGGTTGGAGCACCGAGCCTGCCAGATGAGGGCTGCTGTGACGCAGCTCAGCGTGCTGTGGAGGGGCTGGCTGAAGCATGAGGGTGCTTTACTGCAGAGCTAGTTGGCAGGTAGCCCCAGCACTGAAGCACCCTGATGCCCCAGCCAGCTTCATTGGTGTCTACACATGCATTGCTGTGGAGTAAAAAACTCTGACATAAGATAGTATTTGTGTTTACAAGTACTAACCTATGGTGGAATTAATTACTCCACTTCATCCTAATAGCACTGCAGATAGAGATGCTGAGATGTTTACTGCAGAGCTAATTAGGCAACTCCACAGTAAACATCTCATATAGACTCACCTTCTATGGTGCAAAGTGCAGAAAGCTCCTGTGAAGCTGTGCTCCATAGCATGTGGGAATTCTAAGTTTTTCTCGTCCATTGTCTGAAAATATCTGCAGACAGTGCTACATTTTCAGATGTTGGCTAGCTATAAGGAGAGGAATGGAAGGGACAGGATTTATCCTTCCATAGATTTCTTATCCTTTCTTTCTTTATGTTTGATTATCTTTTCATCCACAGTAGACACCTGAACTGTGATGTTTTAGCAACAGGCGATTTTTCACTTGCATTATGATAGCCAGTAGACATCAGCTGCACCTGATAAAAATATGTTTTCAGGAAAAGAAAGAGTAAAGCATAGATATCAACAAAACAGAACCAACTGGCCTCTCCCCATAACCTCATAGTATGGAAGGAAAAATTAATGTATTCAATTTACATTCATCATAGCCTTGAAAATTTGCTCTAGCTCAAGGGTGGCCAATGTGTGCCATGAATACCACAAGTGGCATAAGCAACCTCTATGTGGCATGCAGCAGACTGGGGATGGGACAGGGAATACAGTAGCAGATAGGGCAGGGAACAGAAAGCAGACCAGCAGATTGGGCAGGAAGTACAGGGGGGGAAGTAGAACCCAGAGCAGCAGATTAGGCAGGGGAAGGGATCAGAATGGTACTAGAAGAAGATTCAGGGCTAATTAATGGTACATCTGCCAAAATGCTTGGCCCCCGCTGCTCTAGAATATCATAATTTCCTTTCAAACCATGTCACTTAAATATGTGTTTCATAACAAATATTCATAGATTCTGTCTGATAGGTAGTTTTACAGGCAGTGCAACACAAGAGAGTTGCTATGTGTGCCTTTGGAGTTCTTTGTGGATTCTGGCACTAAAACTTTAAGCATGGTCATATTCCTCATGTAAGTGTATCAGATTGTTCTGTCTTCAAGAACAAGTTCTTTCATATACATTAGGGCTGAAAGGGACCTCAGAAGATCATCAAGACCAGCCCTCTGCCCCAGGGGCAGGAAGTTAATCATTTGCATTTTAAAACTTTGAAGGCTGTCTTTATAGTCTTTTAAAAAATCTTGCAATTTTCCTGCTAGAGTTTTCCCTACCCATCAGATATTGCTCCAAAGAAGTATAAAGAGCATGAGGGGATTTCTATTTTGTTTGGGAAGACCTGTAAAACTCCATCTAGTTCCTTTCATATCTGGCTGTGCAGTCATTTCAAAGCTTTTTAAAGCAGTAATGCATTGAGCATCCATATGACCTTACTTAGTAAGCACTGTACTCAGTATTGAATTCCAAAATCCAATCTACTTCCCTATTCTTTGGTTGTTCATAACTTTCTCAAATGTCCTCCGCATTAAAATTTTCCATAAACAGACAGCCTAGAGCTATATCTCCAACATGGCTAATATATAGATATTTTGGGGGGGGAGGGCAGGGGGGTTAAAGCAAAATCAGTTCGTTTCTACAGGTTTGATGAGAAGCAAGGGAAAAAAACAGATTCCAGAGATAAATATGGTGCTTGCCTAACTCAAGTACAATCAAAGCTAAAAATATCAAACCCGATTTAGATGTGTTGGGGAGACTGGGGGGAAAATCCAGGTTTGATAGAACTCAGTTCAACAGTTATAAATGGTTATAGCTGGCAGTTTCATTCATTCAGTCAGAAAGGATGAGCAGTGTCTCTCTGCCTCAGGCAAAGCTGAAAAAAGTATTACTTTTCCTTTGAAGAACATGTGAAGTTTTGAAACACCTTCATTTATCCTGAGTAAGTAAAAGGGGAATGGAATGAGACACAGTTAGACTGTTTCAGCAGAGCCTGTATTTCAGAGGTAATATTTTACAGTTATAAAATTATATAGTATTTTATTTACTTTCTTGAAGCGTAGGCACTACTGTATTAATCAAAGCCCCTATAAGACTGTAACAGGGTGAGGGTAGTCAGGAGAGTGAACCCCCTGCTTGCCCCCTCCCACTTACCTGTGAGCTGGCAAAGATCCCTGCCAGCCATGGGCTATGTAGCCAGGATGCCTGGCACTGCATGATGGGACTCGCCAGAGGTGCATGGCATCCTGGAAGCCCAGGCAGGGAACACTCAGCTGCTGGGGAGAGAAGTACTGGCCAGGGGCAGAAGTGGCACTGCTTGGGTGCTGAGGTCTGGGGAACACTGTGCCCTGGGGACAGAGAGTACTGCCTCCAACTCATCGCAGGCCGGTTCTCCTCTCATGGGGAGCACAAGCCATATCTAGGAGTAAAGCCCTGGATCTGACTAGCTGGATGACTCCCAGTGCAGAAGTAAAAGGATGCTAGACATTAGGGGTACGCGAAGCAGGTCCTATTTGATTTGGAATCAGCCCAAATCAGGGACAGTGAATCAATTCATTGATTCAGATCACTGTCCCCAATTCAATTCAGCCAAATCCAAATCTGAAGATTTGGAGAATCAGTGATTTGGACACAGCCACAGCTTTAAATGTTTTTTCTACAAACCTCAAGGTACCAGCATGGCTTGTGAACACTGCGATGCTGGAGCGGATGGAGCATCCCACAGGAGTAGGGTGTGGGCCCTCCACATGCTTGGCAGTGAACCTGGAAGTAGACTAGAAGTATTTCTGGTCCATTTCTGGGTCCACTGGGGAGCGTGTTGTCCCCCCCCCCCCATTGTCCCCTGGCTCAGCAATCAGCCATGGGGGAACCCTGGGTGCCCCCCGCTCAGACCCAGGAGGTATCAATCACTGAGCCAGGGGGGCACAGGGGTGCCCCCCAGTGCACACCTTAGTGGACCAGAAGTGCTTCTGGTCCACTTCCAGGCTTGCTGCTGAGTGTGCTGGGGAGCCCCTGCACTTCTGTGGGACACTCCATGCACCCCAGCATCACAGCACTCATGAGCCCCTGCTACCTCGAGGTATATAGAAAAAACATTTAAAGCTGTGTCTATGTCCAAATCACTGAATCTTTCCAAATCAATTTGGAGGGTTCCAATTCAATTCAGAGAGATTAAAGGGTCCTCTGATTCAATTCAGATTCAGAGATTGGGCCACTGAATCATGCTGAATCTTCGCTGAACTGAATCAGGGACTGAAGCTTCGCACAGCCCTCCCAGACATGAGGAGAGATGCCCCAGACAACAGATGGCAGGACACACACCAGAAGTGCGTGAGAAGCCTGGATTTCTTTATTTTTATAATGAATGGACTGTCAGGGGTTCCCAGCATGAAGCCAGGGATCCACTGTTAAGAGACCCTCTGGGCTAGTGTAACAACAACTCTGCAGCCAGAGTCCTGCGGGACAAGAAAAACCATATGGAGGCCTGTGGTGGGAGTGTAGGTGTGGAGGAGCTCCCTATCTGGACCCCATAAAAGCCAGGCCAACCGACATATAAGGATAGGATGAGCTGATCAGGGGACATGCCCACGCTGGGGCAAGGTATTTCTTCATGTATTATTCTGGGGTTTTGGAAGAAACAGAGATTCTGTGTTCTTACTAAGCGTTTTTTGTAACAACTAACCCCTGACCCAAAATGGTTGACTAACTTCTTCCTGTGGATGACGTCACTCTTTAATAAGGGAGTTAACCCTTACTACTACATCCCCCTTTCTCAGGGGATAACTTGAAGTTACAAAAAGAACCTAAACAAAGCAAAAACATTGGTAAGTCTATTTGTTTAGGGCCACCTAATTCACAGATCTAATTTCTTTGATGGAACTGAGGCACATCCAGACCTAGTGTGGATGTGGCAGAGATGTTCTTGATCCCTATGGAGAAGACTATTAGGCATCTCCACCCAGTATGAACAAGGGGTATCTGCCCTAGCCTGGACAGTGCCTTGGACCCCTGGCTCTGGGACCCAAACTTCCTCCTGGGGGGATAGAGCAAGTACATGTCTTGAAGCATGCCGGGTGTGATAGTTCCATCTCTGACAGTCCTTTATCTGTTTGTCTGTCTCACATAATGCCTGTGGATTGACAAGTTTTGGCACCAAGTTATTGCTCATACTTGGGAGGCTTGTTCAGAGTTGACAACTCATAAGCAACTCAGCTAGACTCCACCTATGCTTCAGTGGTGTTGAATTGTAGATCAAGAGTGCCTTATAGAGATCTTTATTCTTCTGGAGCAAATCCTTCACAGTCTGCACTGCATGTTCTGCTTGTCTGTTTTTATGGGGAAAATGTGGACTGCTGGTGACATGCTGAAAGTCATACTGGGCTACAAACTGCTTAAACATGGCTCCAGAAAACTGTGGGCCATTATCAGTGCTTAAAACTGAAGGTATGCCATGACATGCAAATATACTCTTCAATGCCATTATAACTCTCTCTGTTGTGGTGCTCTGTAATTGCACCATCTCCAAGTAACAGAAATAATAATCAATAGCAACAAGGTAAACATAACCCTTCTAGGTGAATCCATCAGCCCCCAACATCTGCCACGGTGATCTGGAAAATCAGTCGTGAGGCATTGCTTCACCTGGACTGGTCGGTGGTGAGCACAAACCTTACAACTGGCCACCCAGTTGTGTGTGTCATCACAGATGGAGGGCCACCATACTGTCTGGCGAGCTCTGGCTTGACACTTTCTAATGCCCTGGTGAGCATCATGAATCTTCTCTAGGATTTCCTGGTGTAGTGTGGAAAATATCAGTACTCTGTTGTGGAACATAACTAAGTCTCTGACAACATGGAGATTGAGTCTCTCTTGTTGGTACTTTGCTAGTTCACAGTCCTTGAATCTTACTTGAGGCCATCCTTCCAAGCAGTATTTCTTTATACAGTGGCAAAAGGAATCAGCTTCTTGAGCTTCCTGAATTCTCGTTTGTAGTGAAGCAGATATGGGTATCCCATCTGCAAGAACATGAACGTAAACAGTGATCTCTCACTCCTGGCAGAATTCCTATGGAGACACTGGAGTCTGTAATGGTGCCCTAGAAAAAGTATCAGCTGTCTGTAACACTTTTATCAGGATATGTACTGTATTGTAGGTGAATTTCAGCATTCTGAGGCAAAATCGCTGTATTCTCAGTGGAAATTTGTCGAGAGGTTTGTCTTTACAAACTGATTACAAGTGGCTTGTAATCAGTTTGTAAAGTAAAATTCAGGCCCACAAAGAAAGTTCTGAATCGTCACATGCCCATGTAACTGCTAGTGCTTCTTTTTCTATTTGTGCAGATCGAGTTTCAGGTGGAGAATGCACTCTTGACACAAAAGCAATAGGTGCCCCGCTTCCTGACATTGTTGTAACACGCCTCTGATCCCATATGATGAAGCATCTGCTACAATACAAGTTTCTTGTGTTGGACCATATGGGGTCAGTATCAGGGATGAGCTGAGTATAGATATGATCTCGTTAAAGGATGACTGCTGTCGTGGTCCCCAGAGCCATATGTTCTTGTCACTTAAGAGGTTTCTTAAAGGCTTTGTTATTGTTGCCAAGTTTGGCACAAAACAGCCCAAGTATGTGGCCATGCCTAAAAATCTGCATAATTTGGGGACATCTTTGGGTTCCGGGAACCCCTTGATGGCTGCAACTGTAGATGGATCTGGCTGGATCCCACACAGTGTAATCCAGCACCCCATAAACATGAGTTGTGAAGTAGCAAAGGTGCACTTTTCATTAAGTGTAACTCCAGCTTCTTGGAGTTTTCTGAGAGTTGCATCCACTCTTGCATTGTGTTGTGCCTTGGTGGTCCCAAAAATCAAAATATCATTGGCATGGCAAAGAACTCCTTCTAGGCCATCCAGTATCTGTGACATCCAAAACTGAAAGAATTCAGGAGCTGATGAGATTCCAAAAGGTAGCTGTTTAAACCAGTAGCATCCAAATAGGGTAATAAAAGTTGTTAGCTTGGATGATTCAGTGGCTAGAGGAATCTGCCAGAACCCTGCCCAAGCATCCAGTTTTGTGAAAGCTGTGGCCTCTGCGAGTTGAGCTAAGGTAGGTTCCATGGAAGGAAGAATATGTCTTTCTCTGCACACGTACTTGTTTAGCTGTGTGAGGTCAACACATATCCTAATCTTACCATTGTGTTTTAGCACAACCATCATCCCAGAGCACCAAGGAGTAGGTTCTTCAATCTTTGTAATTACTCCCATTTCCTCCATGCATATTAGCTCTTCTTTAACTTTGCCCATTAGTGGCAGTGGTACCCGTATTGGAGTAATTAATGCATATGGACTGTCATCAGCTTTTAGACGTAACTGACATTTTTCCCAGACCAGAAAAAAACTGATGGATATTTGGTTCAGTTGCACTGCTCCAAGGATTTCTGGTCCACTATTTCATCTGGTTGATAGACAAGTTGCAGTGCCTGTGTAGCCGGTAATCCAAGTAAAGGCACAGCAAGATTACCAAATCACATAAACTTTCTGGTCTATACATCTCTGCTTCAGTGTCATCTTTGCATTAAAGGATCCCAGTAATTTACGGGTAGTGTTTCCTGGTCCCCGTAACTGTTTAGCAAGAGTAAAGGAGAATCCCATCCCTGTGTAGGCTATAGTAAGAATCAGGGATAGCTGAGACTGCTGCTCCTGTATCTATTTCAGATGGTATTGGCTGTCCATTGAGCTCAATTTCTGTCATCCAGACTCCTGGATCTGATGAAGACTGTAACTTCATCTAAAAGTACTGTGCAATCCTCTGCATCCTGTTCTGTGACTTCACAGACTCCAGTGGCAGAGCAACGAACAGAAGCATAGTGACCTTTCTTTTTTCATTGCTGACATCTCTCTTCCATGCCAGGAGACTGAGCACGCCTATGTCCTAGAGTTTATCTACACCTGCGGCATTAGCCTCCTTTCCCGCTTGATTGCCTCTGTGGGCACTGGGGAGGCCACTCCCTGTATTTGTTGTGCCTGTCAGTTCTATTTGTATTGTTTGTAGTTTCTTTACAGTGTGCGCTGCATCCATATTAACTAATGCCTAACAGGACTGAGAATCATTCTGGATTTGTCATTTTTACTGTTTAACTAGTTTTGACTGGCAAGCCTGTGTGATAGCATTCTGGACCATTAAATTAGGGTCCAACTGCAATCTTTGTGAGAGCTCTGTATCACAAAGCCACACAACTAAGTGGTCCCTAATTAGCTCCTCCTTAATCTCCCCATATTGGCAGGATTCGGCCATTGTATACAAAGATGTAATGAATCTGTCCACAGGTTCCTAAAGCTCCTATTTACGGATGTAGAAACTAGCTCGTTCATAAATCACATTTATTTTGCTCAGAAAATGATCAGTTAATGCTTTTATCACTGGAGCATATTGCTTTTTCTCAGCATCTGTAAGAAGCAGTAATAGCAGAATTTCATCTGCCTGATCTCCCATAGAGTAGATAAGAGAACTCACTTGGTAAGCTTCTGGCTGTTTGTCCAGGCCTGACACTTCCCCAAAGCAATTAAAATGCCTGATCCATCGAGGCCACGTTCCAGGGGATTGGAAATCAAACTGTTCCGGTGGTGCAACTTGGAGTGCCTGCATGGTCTCTGTAGCCAGACTGAGTGCTGCACTGGGCTTTGCTGCAGGTAGAAACATCCTGTCTCTGCTCTGCGCTGGATTCAGCTGCTGCTAGTTGGATCCATCAGTTGGGAATTACCTGTTTGATTTCCTGTTGGTGGCAGGATTTGCCACTCATGACACATTTTGTTAGTCTGGGTTTTTGGAAGAAGCAGGGAGACTCCGTGTTTTCATTAAGCCTTTATTGTAACAACTAATCCCTGACCACTTCCTGTGGATGAGATCACTCGTAGTAAGGATTAACTCCCTTTCTACTACACTTCTAACTAGGCCAAATTCTACTAGTTTATTTCCATCAAGTTGTGCCAGGTGAGAGTCTCAGCAAGAACCAGTCCCCCACCCTGCAGAGGGCAATTAGAGGGGCAGCTGTGCCACCATGCTGGCCTTGCCACAAAGATGTTGAAAAATGTCTGTTAGAGTTGAGGACATCCCTGCTTGTGTATGGACATAGGGTGATGCAAGTCAGAATATATGGATTTACACCAGCTTGGGATTTAGGCCAACAAATAAAAAAATTACCATGTACCACTTTTCCAGGCTTGGTGTGTATGAGCAGAAGCAGGTGGGAGGGTCCACTCAGCCATATCACTCTCTAGATGCTCCAAGAAGGTGTAGTCCTGCCCTTATGCATCAAAATCCCATTTTCAGACAAGACTTGGGAAAACAGACCTGGATCCTCCAAGCTCTAATGGAAGGTACGTGCTTGAATACTTCTGGGGATCTTGGCCTTTAGAACATAAATCTCATTGAATGACAATTAGATGTAGGCTCCTAAAGACCTAAGTGACTTCTGAAAATGGGACTGAGGCTCCTGAATTATTTAAGTGTTTTGAAAATATTACCAATGATTATTAATTTATCCAAATTCTCCTCACCTAATCAGGCTTTTCTCTTGTAATATTCCCCTAGCTGTAATGTTTGGGCAGGGTGAGATAATGAATTCATTAAGATGTAGAACATTAAATTGAAGGGACTTTTCAACATTATTTTGTAAGTGCAAGGGTAAAAACAAAGTCATAATTCAGCAAGATACTTACACACATGCTCAGGTCTATCCCTATTTAGGAAATACATGTTACAACTTAGCACTTAGTTCTCAACCAAACCAATGGGAATTAAATACAAGCTTAACTTAAAACTAACTTAGAATTAAGTATGTTTTTAAGCTTTGGGTGGGCAATTATTTGAGCTGGAAGGCCACTTAAGGGGTTTTGGTGAGCTGTAGAGGGCTGAAGGTGGGGGCAGTTGATCCTATCTGGCCTGCTAAAAACCCTGAGGAGAGAAAACTGTGCCCTGTGCCACACCACTCTAATGCAGCCAGCACGCAGACTCTTCCAACCCATGGCATCCATTCCCCCTCACCAGTTTCCTGTTGGTCCTGCACAGTCCTGGCACTGTGGCCACCAGCAGTACAGGATAGGATGCAATACAGCATAATGAGTAGCCATCCCCTCCCCCCGCCCCACCAAAACCACTGCTGCCAATGTGCTACCCCAGGAAAGTTATGCCAGGTTAAGTTTCCCCCTTCATGCCCCCCATCCAGCATGGACTAGTGGCACCACAGCAGCAGCAGTTCAATCTCAGCAGGCATGTGGGCAGGGTAGCTGCTTGCTGCTGCAGTGCCAGGACTGCATAGTCACAGCAGCAACAGGAAGCTGGGCAGGTGCGGAGATAGATTTTGGGGGGTGGGGGGGAAGGGTAGAGGAGTTTGCATGCTAAACAGCTTCATCCAGCCCCAGCTACAGCAGAGCAGAGTGCTGCAGGGTGCAGCCTCCCTCTTCAGGTTCCCAGTGGCAGTCGATGGGCCAGACAGGATCAATTGGTAGGCTGGATATGGCCTATGGACTGTATTTTTCCCAACCCTAGTTTTAAGCACTACCCATCAAAGGGAACTTATCCTGAATTATAATGTAGGTGTGTGTCTTTTCCCATGCCTGCATTTCTGTGTATCTCTATTTTTTAGGCATGTGTGTGCATGGTTGTATGCAAGTGTATTTTTTACATTTTCTTGTATATGCCTCTGTTCGTATGCAGAAGTTTGTCTGTCAGTGGGCAAATCTGTGTTTCAGCATCTGTGTGTGCGCACGCATTTTTATACATGTGGTTGTGGCTGGATGTGGGGGGCAGGGTTTGTACATACTGGAAAAGGCTCTTGTCAGACAAGGATCTAATTCATTGGAATGAAAGCAAAGAAAACACACAGGCAATATTAATGTTCTAAAATATATTTTTTAAATTAGAAAAATAATCATTTTGCTGGTTTTTCTATTCCATGGTGGGTAGTGGTTTCTATTGTAACAAACAGTACTCTAACATGGACTTGAATACTAATGACTGTTGATGGGAAATATTTTGTTTCATAACAGTGGCTGAAGCCAGTGTAACGCGAGATCATTTTTCAGTAACTTGAAAGTCTCTATTTTTAACTGTTATCTCCCATATTTATGGTGCTTGAAGAATCTTGGGGAAAAGAGAGTGCCAGTTTAAACATATTGTAGGGACATTTAACCCCTGAGTTTGCAGGGGTGATTCTGCAAAGTGATAAATTGTTATCCAAGTATAAAACAAGATCTTTGTTTAATATTGTTTTCATTGAATTCCAGTGGTAAGTCATGAGTCATTTCTCCCAGTTATCTCTCTCTATAGTTTTACTGAGCCTATAACATGATCTGTGTTCATGTTCTAAATCCTGTTTGAAATGTAATGAATTGTCATCCATAATAGTAATACTCAATCTGAAGTGCAACTTTGTTCTTGAGTCTGGGTAAGGGCAACATGGCAGATGGCCTGAGATCAAAACAAAAGTTCTTAAAGAAAAAGCTGCAGAGAGAAACAGTTGGGCTAGCAGTCAAGAAGTCCAAGACTGAATCAATTCAGTCTTTGCAGGTTAGTCAAAACTGTGCAAATTAAACTGAAACAGAAGTGAACAGACATTTATCTTTGAACCAGGAAATACAGCCACATGACTGCAGTTGCTCAGACCAGAAGCCAGGGGACACTAGAGCAGGCTTTCTGGCTGTATGTTCACTTCCTCTTCCTGCTGCCCCTGAGGTCTCTGGGATTTGTAGTCCAATACAGCAGCAGGACTCTGCAGGGTTGCTCATCACTTCTTCCTACTTCCAGGTGCTTCTGGGATTTGTTATCCAGTTGCAGCCAGTAGTAAATTTGAGCAGGGGAAGGGGTGTTTAACCCCCTCCCTGGCCCCAGACCCCAGCCATGGTTTGCCTGCTGATTGGCTAAACAGCAAAAACTGTGGCATGATTAAATAGCAAAGTCCACAGAAATATCAAGTTACCACATGATTATATATCCAAGTATTACATTTAACTCTAAATTAAAATATATTATGACTATGAAATTGTATGCTATATGAATTGTAACTAATATTATCATAATTTATTACTGGCATTCTAGAAAAAGAATAGTCATATTAAATAAGAGTAACCTTAATAAAAACAATTCATGTTAGTTTTTAAATGCTAGCATGCAGCATTCAATGGCAGTTGCAGCTGGTATCCTCTAGGCCTGTGTGAAGCAGCTAGTATTTGTTTCGGATTTGGCCGATTCAGGGGACAGTGTGTCAATTCAGGAATTTGAATTGGGACAGTGATTTGAATCAACCAGGCCCATTTGCCCACCCCAGCTCCTGGCACTTTGAAAAAAGCCCTGGCATGAGCCCCCCAAAGCCCCAAGGCCACAGCAGGAGCTGGTGAGTCCTGGGGGGTTTCTTTTTCCTAAATGGCCAGAGCTGCCCCAGGTGGGGCACCCATGGTAGGGCTGGGGGATCAGGGGTGGGGGGGCTTGTGCAGAGCCCCTCATGCAGCATGGGGCAGTGAGGATCACCCCCCTCTCCACAAAGCACCGGGAGCTGGGGCGGGCGAGACAGCCATGGGGGCAGGCATTCCCCCCAATGGTCCCCTCCCCCATCACCCAGCCCTTCCTCCCTTACTTACCAGCTCCGAGTCTGGCTCCGGCTCCCTGCTGCAGCCACCAGGGACTGTCCAAATCAAAGTTCTCTAAATCTTTTCCAAAGATTTGGAGAGTTTCAAATAGATTTGGAACTTTTAATTGGTCCCCTGATTCAATTCAGATTTAGAGATTCAGCCACCAAATTGGGCCGAATCTCCTCAGAATCAAATCACCACCTGAAGCTTCCCACAGCCCTGGTATCCTCGGTCTCTGCAGTTTGAACACTTGTCCATACAATGAGATCACACATTCTGCATCCACTGAATTGGTTGGAATGGTAAGGCAGTGCCAAGTTGTAGAGATGAAGAAACTGATCAGAAAGAGACTCCCAAAACACGGCCATAGTCAAAGGCATCTGGCTCTCTGACAAAGTTCATGTAAGCCACACGTTCCTTGTCATGCTCTTTCTGCCATCCAGGGATTGATTTCAGCAGCTGAGTGTCAAAATCCAGAAAAGACACCTGATTGGTTTAAAGAAAAAAAATGCAGCCAGCACTAAAAAAAGGCAGCCATGGTTGTAGTGACTGATCATACTTGTACTACTGATTCAACTTCACAGCTATTGCCTGGAACATTTCTTGTCTCTGCTGGTTTTCAGGTTGACAGTTTGAAAGTTGTTGTGAGTCCATGTCTTCAACCCAACTTATCAAGTCCACCAGTTTGTTGTGTACTTGGTGGATCAAAGCCTGCCAACTTTCAAACCATGTTAGAAGCTCCATGAACTGGATCACTTTTTCAGCCACAAATATAACTTGATCTTGAATGTTGCCCTGTCTTAAGAGATTGCATAGTTTAAGCATGTACTGTGTGCCAGGAGTGATTCAAGCTCCTTGCACACAAGTTGCTGGTGGTACTTCAGAGTCTTTGCATGGTAATGAACTGGTTTAAAGCATGAATTCCACCTTGTAAACACAGACTCTGGTGAAAGTGACAGAGTCACATGTAGATCCCCACTTTGATTGGTGATGGGCTCTCTGCATTGAAGCTTATGGCCTGGATAGTGTTTGAAAACTTTTTTTAAAAAGAGTGAACCAGGCTATCCACATCAGGAAAACATGTGTACCAGATGTCACTTACTAAAGAAAAGATGTGTGCATTGCAGGTGACATGAATTGCGTTGGGCATCATTCCACAGAGCACATGAGAGAAAGCTTTGCATATATACACATTGTATTATCAAACAGAAATGCTAATATCTTGTTAAATGTTAAGCCACAGTTTATAACAGCCTTCACTACAGCTTGTGCCACAGTAGAAAAATTACAGATGTGAGGTGAACTAGCTCTGTTTGAAAAATAGGCAGGTTGCAGTCTGTCCGGCTCCCAGGTACAAATATAGTGTGCAGAAGATTGTTATCTTGCCCCTCTGTTGCTTCATCTGCTACAATCGAGATTGACTCACATTCTGCCAATGCAGATTTGCTAGAATGAACATGTGAAGCAATTACTCCTGGTAGATAATCTTGGCAAAGCTTGTTCACACATGGGAAACTTCCAGCATTTGACATGTTTATTCAAATAGTCCCTTAATTAGGGTTATCAGTTTTCTCCAGAGGAACATTGGTGGCTGTGAATGCCTCCACTTGGAGCTTCTCAAACTGTTTTCAGTGTTTCTTTTAAAGATTGAAGACATAGTCACTTGTTTCTTGCTCTGACCCTCAGCCTCTGCAGCAGCCATTTGCTTTATGTGCAATTCAGACTCTAAATGCCAATCAATGCCATTTTTCCTTGACACATCCAGAGTTTTGTTGCACAATGAACAAAACAATTTACCACTATCTGCATGTAAGATTCCCATATGGAACCACCTTACATGATCCTGAGCTGAAATATATTTAACTTTCTTCGATTTCTTTTCACCCATCTTCAGACTGCAGCATTGCATCTGGTTTCTTAACATACGGTGCTGAAACCCTTTCACTTTCCTAATGGGTTCCACATCACTAGCTCAGCTTTTCAGTAGCTCTTTCTCAACCCACGTGCTCTATGGCTGCAGGGATTGTGGCACTTTCTTTGTATTCTGGTAAGCTTTTATTCTTTTCAGGCAATTCTATGCAAAATTGCAGGAACACCATTTTTTTGGTGGCAATTGTGGAAACGACTATTTTTTTGGTTTCCGTGAAATTTGCAAAACTGCAATTTAAAGTAGATTGGGCTGCAATTTAAGTAGGTCTCTAAACATAAATTAAGGGTCTGGGTCATTCAGAGCACCAAGCATGCTGAACCTATTGTAATACTTTAGAACAGGCTTGTTCAACATACAGCCCACGGGCCGCCACGCAGCCCGCCAAGCTGTTTTCTGAGGTCTGCGGTGCTGCGATGGGAAATGAAAGTAAATACTGTTTACTTTCATTCCCACCCCTTGTCCCTCCCCCAGCCCCTCAATAGCTTCCTAATGGCTGCTGAAGGGGTGGGGAAGGGACAAGGTTCGTGAGAGAATAGGAGTAGCCATGTGCCGCTTGGGGCAGGGTGAGGCCAGCTGGAGCAGCAGGGGCTGAACTGCATTTTCCCCGTGCCTGCACTGGTGAGTCCCGAGTGGCACATGGCTCTGCCACTGCTTCTGCTGACTGTTGCCGACCCAGCCGGGCTCCACCTATCCCCAGCAGCACGTGGGAAGCCAGCTTCAGTTGTGTGCTGCTTCAGATGGGACAGACCTGCCCAGGTCGGCATCAGCCAACAGAAGTGGGCGGAGCCATGTACCATTCAGGACTGACCAGTGCAGGTAGGGGGAAAAAAATGCAGCTGAGCCTCTGCTGCTCTGGCTGGGCTTATCCTGAGGTTCATTTAATGTTTGTAAAATGCTTGAAGAGCCCCACATAGATGCACTGCATAGAAGTGCAAAATATATTTTGACTTATTTGGTTGGCACCTTGGGCTGAGATTTTCAAAGCCGAGTCAAAAGGCCAACTTCCATTAAAATGAATGGGATTTAGAGGGCTCAATCTTTTATGACATCTTTGTAACATGCCTATCTACCCCTTTTTGCAAGTCTCAGCCGTAGTTTGGAAGCTCGGCCAAAGAACATAAGAGCTTCTAAACATAAGAGCATTAAAAGTGCCATGCTTGGTCAGCCCCATGGTCCATCTAGCTCAGTATCCTGTCCCAAACAGTGGCAGAGGTGGATGCTATAGAGAGAGGGAGAGTTTTGAACTGGTTAGACCCATTTCATTGTCACCTCCTGCAACTTCACTGGTGTCAAGGGTCACATGACGTCACTTCCTGATGTGATACCACTTCCTGTGAGGTCTTTGAATATGGCTCCCTGAGTGATAAAAAGTTCATGATCTGGGCCCACATGCAAAAAGGTTGAACACCCCTGCTTTAGAATCATAGGGCTTGTGTAGATGAAATGGGGGGCCTAAATTGAAGCAGGGTTTTAAAAAACACTGCTTCAGTTTAGGGCTGATCAAACCCTTGTGTCATGCACATATCCTAGTGACTTACCTGCCTCTCTAGCAGGGAGGGGAGGGCAAGTTGCTGGTGGGCAGGGTGGTCCCTGGGCTGTGGGGAGGTGGGGGGTGCTTCCCTTCGTGGCAGCTGTGGCACCCCTACCCAAAGAGCCTTGTCAAACTAAGGCTAGAATACTTAGATAAGAGTGGATCATACATGAAGCACCACAAATCTCTGCATAATATATCTCAATTCACTCATCTCCTGGCACCTTGATATTCATGTGAGCTGCTAGGTACAGTGTAGCTCACCAGAATAAAAGGGTTTAGATGGCACAGGAGTAAAACAGGAAATTCCTGTTGCTTTTGGGATTCCAAAAAGGCGAATTGAGGTTGGTATCCGAGTTGCTGTAAAGAGGGCTCCAGGGCTATTACTGGAGCAGCACGGACAGGAAAAAAGAGGAAAACCCAAGAGCATTAATAAATTGAAAAGATGCGTTTAGAAGATCAAGGATGGGATCAAAATAAGGTTATGTCTAGTCCAACAAAAATACATTCTTAATAGGCATTAAGTTAAGTGGAGTTGCACAGAGTTATGATTTCCTTTCAACAGATATTTCATCTTCAGTCTGTCACTTTCGCTTATGCCCTGATTAAAACAAACTTCAGAAAAGCCACCTTGTTCCCAGCCAGCAGCTGCTTCTCCTCCACCGTGTTTGGAAAGGACTTGACTTGTCACTTTTTTTTCTTTTTTCTTTTTAAAGGAGGAATTAAAGATAACTTTGAATAATAATAATAAATCTATCATGTTGGGAGCTGAAGCCTTCCTTGGAAGACAAGAGAGTGAAATCATTGTTTCCCCAGGTGTGCTAATGGGGGGGGTAGGAGGAGAAAAAAAAATACAGCTCAGTCTTGTGGGTACTAAATTCTTGGGCACAGCCTACAGAGAGGTTAAGACAGAGTTAATATATTACCAGCACCCCAGGTGTTCAAACTTCATAAATCACCCTCCCCAACCATAGAAGTGGTTTAAAAATCATGACTTTTTTTTTTTTTTTTGAAAAGTGTTTGTGGGTTGTTTTCATTTGCTTCATGATTTCTAAGACTTTTAATCTTTTCTCCACAACCACAAAGGATAGGAACTTAATTTGTTTATTTAAATGAAAATTGAGACCATCATGGAATCTCCCAATTCCAGGAGCTAGGGATTTAAAAATACTGATAATTGCATTCATGGTAAAATCCTGAGGGTTTGTGGCATTAAAGTACATGCTGAAGAGCCATAAAGTTATGCACAGATGTTACATCTAACTAGGGTTAAGTCTACCTAAGTGCTGAACTTTACACAATTTTGGGAGGTTAAAATGGCCCAAACTAACTTAGTTTACCCATATGCAGACCTTATGCTTAGATGGACCTAACCAGCATTAGATCAGTTTAAGTGCCACTAAATACAGAGATCAGGAGCAGTTTAAAAAAGTGGGTAGCCTGATTTAACTGTAGTTCACCTAGCATTTGAATTATGTTAATTGGGCTAACCTGTGCCCATTCTAACCTGGACATGTGTACTAGTACTGGGTGGACAACTGCACCCTGCCATGGACCCACCAACTCCCCTCCATGGATTTGCCTGCCCTTCTCCACTGGACTCACCATCTCAGGGGCGGGCAACTATTTCATCTGATGGGCCATTTAACAAGTTTTAGTGAGCTGTCAAGGCTTTCACATAATCTTTCAGGTGATATAATTTTAATAAATTATAGATAAAAAAGAATCACATATTAAAAGTCAAAATCTACTATAACACATTTTAATTTTATTTAAAAAATATTTTGTCCCAATTTATGTTTTTTTTCCAGCAGTGTATATAGAAGTGATTGCATAATAGCTGAAAATAAAGACTTACTCTTATATGTTGTGTGGGGGGAGGGGGGTGTGTGTGTGGGGCATGCGCATGTTTGTGGGGAGGGACTGCCTGTGTGCTAGGTCCTGGGAGCTGGCCCATGGGTGGGGGGAAAGAGAGCAGAGGGAGGCAGGGGTGCATGCAGCAGAGCTCACCTGAGCAGTGTAGTACAGGTACAGGTGTGGTCTGCCCTCCACAGACACCTGGCCCATGGCTGCCCTTGCAGCACCCTGCATGGGGCTGAGCCTCACCTGCTCTGGCCCAGGGAAGCCCATATTGTGCTGCTGCCTCCACCCACCCCTTGCCTGCCAATGGCATCATCCCAGCCCCAGCCCTGGCCCCAGCCCCTATGCACAGCTTCCCAGCTAGGCTGCTTTCCATTCATTTAGCTGCCTGCAGGTGGCTGTTCATTGTGCCTGGCAGGCACAGTGGGTGGAAGGCAGCCAGAAACTGGAGCCCTGTGTACTGGGGCAGGAACCACCTGGCTGCAGCTTTCCCCAATCTGAAGCAATGCAACAGGGGCAGGAGGAAGAGGACCCACTGGTAGCAGGAGGAGCCAAGAAGTACCCAGGTGGCTGCAGCAGCATCAGAAGCAGCTCTGCCAGGAAGCTGTGCATGCTGGCCAGGGCTTGGGCCATTGGTGAGTGCAGGCCAAAGTGTGGTTCAGGCTGCCCCAGGAGGGGCTCAGCCCCATGCAGAGTGCTGCTGGGGCAGTGTAACAGGTGGGGTATCCTAGGGTCACCGTGCTCTCCCCTAGCACCCCTTTTTGTGTCCAGTTGCCTACAAGCACCCTTGAATCTCACTCACCACATCTTTAATCTTAAATGTATATGGTAGGGAGGCTGCCTCTTCGTCTCCCTGGACATGGTTTTTCCTCCTGTACATTAGCCCTGTTCCACTAATGGGTGTTCCTGTACATCCCAGCCTTATGGGCTGTGCATGGCTCCAACCACCCCTGTACCATGCCCCAAGTCGCACTGATGTACTGGACATTGTTCAGTCTTAGACTCTTTGACGATCGGGCTCTCCGCAGCACTGCATCTTGCAACTGCACCTCCCAGGGCACTTGTAGAATCACGGCCCCCCTTGTCTGGGGTTTCTCGCTGCCCCTTTGTCTGGGGCTGGTGTTTCCACTCCGCCGTGGGTCCCCTTATGAGGCCTCCTCCAACCCCTAATAGCCTCACCCAAACCTCCGGTTGTAAACAGTAAACACAACTCAAGCCCCTAAGCTATAACAAACTTCTACCAATTGGCTACAACATCACTTGAGCCACCCCCAAGGGTGCTCTATCTTTCACCCGTACCAACTGCTCATGCATTCTGGCCTCTTCTCCTTTCTTGCTCCAGCAGAGTTCCTACCTCTTTGGTTGCCAGCAGGGAACTGCCTCCTGACCTCCAGCCTGTGATTTATATAGGAGCCAGGCCCTGTCCCTTCCAGTCAGCTGACCAGGCAGGTGTGGGTCCTTAGGTCCCTTTGGTTGCCCTGGAAACCTGCACCTGGGTGGTTATCCTGGCTCTCCAAGTAGCAGGCACCTTGGTGCCCTACTACAGGCAGCCATGAGCTGGACATAATGAATTCGCAAGCCAGATCCAGGCCCTGGCCCATATTTTGCCCACCCCTGCACTATCCCACCAACCCCTCACTTTGGACCCACTAGCCTCTCTAATCCCACCAATCCCCACCTACAGAACCCACCAACCCTTCCTGTGGACCTGCCTACCTTCACCCTACTCTAACTTACTTGCATTGGACTCCTGGCACCAGCAAGTGTCTGTACAGCCAACACACAAACTACAATCACACCACTTAAAGCAGGTGCGGGCAAAATACAGCCTGTGGGCCAGATCCAGCCCACCAGGCCATTCAAGCCAGCCTACAAGGCCCTTAAAAAAAAAAAAAAGTTTAGAAAATAAATATTTATCTGCTCCTGGCTGCCTGTCAAAGATGACAGAAGCCAGGGGCAGTAGGACCCAGGGGGAGTCATCAGCAGGATGCAGCAGGCAATCCCTGTCCCACCCCCAGCCATTTCCCTGCCTTTTTGTCCCCACTGTGCTCCAGCACCATGTGGTTCCTGGCTGCATCACTGGACCACAAGAGCCCAGGGCCTGCGCCAGTACTGGGAGTGTGCATGTGGGACTCACCCTACAGGCATACCCCACCATACACATGTACCCACCCCACCCCCCACACACTGCCATACAGGCATACCCCACCATACACATGTACCCACCCCACCCCCCACACACTGCCATACATGCAGACCCCCACATCTACTCGCCACCTTCCCCTCCAAACCCCATCTCCACCCACAATCCACACACACCCCTTACTCCACAGACATATCCACACCTTCCCCCACATATCCACAGCCCCCTACAATATATAAGAGTAAGACTTCATTTTAAGCTATTAGATACAATCACCTCTATGTACACTACACAAACACATGTAAACCAGGATAAAAAAAATTTTTGAAATCAAAATTAGTGAATGTTTTAGATGTTTGCTTTTAAGAATATAATTTAGTATTTTTCTAGTTCCAAGATGGCAAGCCCCCTTGCTGAAAGGAATACTTCCAGGGGGAGGGATTTCTGGAGGCAAAAAAGTCAGGAATTAGGGAGCAGGATTTCATCACAAGATGGCAGCCAGGTGGCAGGGTGTTGGATGTTTCTGGACTATCTGAGCTCAGTTGCCCTGCCCTCTACACATGAGCAGAGACAAGGAGCATTACAGTTAAAATCCATGTCCCTCTTCCTTTGAGCTTAGAAAATGCAAATGCCTCAAAATAAATCCTAAGCTACAGAAGCACAAGTTGAGGGTTTACTAGGTTCGAGGCTAAATCACAGCTTCCCCATCCACTGCCTAAAACAGCTTGTAAAAGCCTTTCACTTCACTGTAAACTAGTGCCCCCTCTGTGGAAAGTGATTTTCTGCCTCATCCATATAGATAGCCTTCTGTAGATAAACCCTGCTGTTTGGGGTACGGATTGTCTTTCACCATGTGTTTGTCAAGGTCCCCAGTATGGTAGGCGCTACTTTCTAATGACAAGTACTACTAGAATAAATAAGAAGTACAACCCACTGAAAACAAGAGAATTCACAGATATCTAGTCTGCACACCATATTGGTAATGAGTCTTCATTTGGTACAGCACTTTTAGATAAGAATTTCTAGAGGATCTGCTCTGTTTTGGGAAACAAAAAGGCTTTTCCAGTGCAAAGGTGAAGAAAGCTTGGCTATTTTGCTTTTTGTGTTACTTGGTTCAGGAAAGTGAGATTTTCCTTAAATGTACTATTGCTCTGGTTCCTCAGTAACTGACTAAACTTCTTCCCATGGTTCAGTCAGATTGATTGCAAAAGTCCAACCAGGCCTTTTAAAAGCTAGGAATTGATTGATCTTGTTCTATTTACAACATGAACAACATGCTACTGAACAAGAGTGAATGGGTGGAGACTTTCAGGCAAATTGCCTCCGTGAAGCCTTCTTGTGCAACAAAGCTTCAACACGCTACTGAGCAAGAACGAGCAATTAGTGACAGACAGGCCGGGGGG
>NW_017728907.1:14052420-14115804 GCF_001723895.1 Crocodylus porosus
AGGGGCAGGATGGGACAGACAGAGACACACACACCACAAGGCTGAGCTTTTAAATGAGTTTGCCTCAGTGTTCCCAAACAGAGCTCAAGATAAGTCTGCTAATGGGCTCTTAAATGGGCACCAGAGGGATACCTGCCCACCAACTGTTAATGCTGACTTGGTGCAGAGTCACTTGGATGGATTGGATGTGCTCAAGTCAACAGGCCTGGGTGAGCTGCATCCGAGGGTACTGAAGGAATTGGCCGGTGTCATAGCAGAACCACTGGCATGGTTGTTTGAGTGCTTGTGGCACTTGGGTCAGGTGCTGGAGGCCTGGAAAAGGGCCAACATGGTCCGTATTTTCAAGAAGGGGAGAAAGGAGGATCTCAGTAATTATAGACCAGTCAGTCAGTCTCACCTCCATCCTTGGAAAGGTCTTTGAAAAGATTATGAAGGATCATATTTGTGGGAGTCCAGCAGGAAAAATAATGCAGCAGAGAACCCAGCATGGATTTGTAGCAGGTGGACCGTGCCTGACCAATCTGGTTTAATTTTATGACAGGGTCACAAAATACTTAGACACAGGAGTACAGGTGGATGTCATTTTCTTGGACTTTAGCAAGGCCTTTGATATGGTATCTCATCCCATTCTCATAAATAAAATTAAGAGGCCGTGACGTAGATGTTTACATAGTCCAGTGGGTGGCTAATTGGCTTTGTGGTTGCACCCAGAGAGTGGTAGTAAATGGGTTGGTATCAACCTGGAAGGACATGGGTAACGGGGTCCCTCAGGGTTCAGTCCTTGGACCTGTACTCTTCAATGTCTTCATCAGTGACTTGGATGTGGGCATGAAGTGTACTCTGTCCAAGTTTGCAAATGATACTAAATTGTGGAGGGTAGGGAACAATTGCAGGTAGACCTGGACAGGTTACAGAAGTGGGCAGTACAACAAAGACAACAAATGTAGAGTGCTGCACCTAGGGCACAAAAATATCCAGTACACCTACTGGGTAGACAGTGACCCTCTCAGCAGCACAAAAGCAGAAAGGGATCTTGGAGTCATAGTGGACTCCAGGATGAACATGAGTCATCGGTGTGACGAAATCATCAGCAAAGCTAGCTGCACTTTATCATGCATCAGCAGATGCATGACAAATAGATCCAAGGAGGTGATACTATCCCTTTTTGCGACATTGGTCAGATCGCAGTCAGAGTACTGGTGTCCAGTTTTGGGTGCCGTACTTCAAGAAGGATGTTGATGGACTTCAAAGGGTCCAGAGGAGAGCCACTCATATGGTTAGGGGCTTACAGAACAAGCCCTATGAGGAGAGACTGAGGGACCTGGACCTCTTCAGCCTCCGTAAGAGAAGCCTGAGAGGGGATCTTGTGGCCACCTTCAAATTCATTAGGGGGATGCAGCAAGAGATCAGAGGTGTTCTGTTCACCAGGGCCCCTGTTGGTGAAACAAGGAGCAATGGTTACAAACTGACAGAGAGCAGATTTAGGCTAGATATCAGAAAAAACTCCTTCACGGTCAGGGTGGCCAAAATTTGGAATGGGCTTCCTAGGGAGGTGGTGCTCTCCCCTACCTTGGGGGTCTTTAAGAGAAGGCTGGATAGGCATCTGGCTGGGGTCATCTGACCCAAGCACTCTTTCCTGCCTAGGCAGGGGGTTGGACTCGATCTGTTGAGGTCCTTTCTGACCCTGGCCTCTATGAATCTATGTCCAACATGGCCTCAGTACCATGCTAGGGAGCACCACAGTGAAGCATATCACTACTACTCTGTAAGCACTAAACCTAGAAATGCATGCCACGTAGCTAACCTTAGAGCAAGATTGGGCATGCATAATAAGACCTCTGTCTCATGTGCTTATTGAAGTATGATGTTCAATTACAGTGCCTTCCATTCCAAAGGGTTTTATTTCACCCATTACTGAAATGAAACTACCTTTATGATGCGAGACAGCAGCTGTTAAATAGCATCTAACAGCAGTACTATGACAGGCAAAGGCAGGCAGTGAAGAAAACATTATGTCAGTCTGAAACTGTTGAGGGTCTTTAGAGAGATGGTACAATTTGGCTAAGGCATTCAAAATACCAACTCTAATCCCGCCTAAAATGTTATGAGCTCTATAGACTTTTGATCTGCTGTTTCCCCCCTTCAATATTATGTTAACTGCTCTAGCACTGTAGGGGGGCTCTAGCCTATAATGACAGAGGCCCTGACCCTACTCCATTGAAGTTGGCAAGGTTTCATTGGTCTTTGAGCCACCTATTGTGTCACAAAGAGCATTCCAATCCATACCATAAATGTTGCCCATATGGGTTCTGTCCAGATACCAACCCTGCTACTACAAACACTTGTAAGGATATATGCTTTGTTACAACAGATAGCTTGTGACAGCAAAAGATTACTGACCATTGGGTTAGAAGATCAAAGGGTGATTAAGCATTAATATAGCGGGGGCCAACTTTTTTGTCAGGTGTGTCACAAATTAAACCCCACCCCGTCTCTGAGTGCCACTCTGATTCTTTTTTGCTATCCAATCTACTGCTCTGCTTTCTGCTCCCTGCCCTATCTACCACATTATTACCTGCCCTCTCCTTGATTAGTCATATGCTACACACAGAGGTTGGCCATACCATTTGTGGCACATGTGTTGCAGGTTGGGCACCTTCTGCTTTTACACAGTGTTCCCATAAATGGAAAATAATTAAAAGGAGTTAAAACATTTCTTTCTATTCTTTTTTCAACACCACCGTTGGATGCATGTTTTGCCACAGAAGATACACATGGGCAGAGATAAAGGAGCAGTTCTCAGGTATATGGAGAACACCTGGAATTTTGTATCAATACAAAAGTCCTCAGGCCTCAAAAGAGGCTGGATTTAAATAGACATAGCGAGCTGCGAAACTAAAATGTTTCCAGGTCTATCGTCTGCATGCACGAGTGGTTTTACACTATGTAGCATGGGTCCAATCTGTCTGTCTATCACTCTTCCAGAAAGCCATTATCATAATGTCCAAATCCCAAAGAATCCATTTCTCACCCCTCAGGACATTTACAGGGTGCAGAAAGGACAAATGTATTTAGCCAAGGCCACTGAAAGAAATGTTTCATGAAGAAAAACACCTTAAACAAAGTTGTGATAACAATATGGCTGTATGGGTATAACAGAAGGTTAACTACGGCTTTCTATTCAGGGAAGTAAGGGACTGACATTCACATAATTTCTCTTCGAGGGAATTCCAGGAGCAATGGCACAGTACAACTGAGAATCCAGCTTCATTCATATCACAGCTCAAAAGGACATTGTAAGGGAAAGCCATAGAGCCCAAAGATTGAAGTGTATGCACTCTGTAAATGGAGTGTGATGTGCACCATTTTCCCCAGGGCCCCCCCAGAATGTGCTGTTCTACCTTGTTTCAGAAAAATAAGGGTCTGTTAAGAATAAGTCTGCAGTCCAGCTTATTCACTCACTCATGCAAATAGACTTGAATCTGAAATGTGTTTTTCTCCAAAGAGAAAAGAGGTAGTTAGCTACACTAGTCTGAAGTCAAGTAGAAGGCAGGGTAGGGTGGCACCTTAGAAACTAAATGGTTAAATAAGACTGAGGCTTGTGGAAATGAGAAGTTATCCCAGAGGTAAGCCTTAGTCCAGTGGGTCACAACAACAAATGGATTGTGACTGTCTCAACAACAAGTGGGGTTACAACATTAATGGATGGAGCTGCAGGGGTGGAGGGCTGTTGATTGGGAGTGAGGGGCCATGCTGAGGAAACGGGGCCATAAGTGGGGTTATGTGGAGGAGAAGTTTGGGAAGCACTACCTTAGTCTTTTTCTGGAGACAAGCAGCAGAATAGTAGGGAGAAGCTTTGGGTTCTGGGAGCATTGCAACAGCTGGGCTTGTGATGGTGCCATAGCCGTCAGGATTTGTGGCTGATTATCATTTGCCTGAATCACTGTTTTTCTCCTGAAATAAGTAAGACAGTTACTGCACTTTGGAGACAGAGATGCCTTCTAGAATCATGGAACCACAGAAAATTTGCATGTCACGTAGCTAACCTTAGAGCAAGATTGGGCCTCCAAAGGACCTTAGGAGGTCATCTAGTCCAAGCCCCTGCTCAAAGCAGGACCATCTCCAGCCAAGGCTTTGTCTACCAAGGAGGGAGATTCCACAGCCTCTCTGGGTAACCTGTTCCAGGGTTTTACTACCCTCCTGACGAGAAAGATTTTTCCTAATATCTAAACCAAACTTGCCTTGCTGCAATTTGAAACTATTGCTTCTTGTTCTGTCATCTTCCAACACTTGAGAACAGCCTAGATCTATTCTTTGGAACCCCCCTTCAGGTAGTTGGAGTCTGTTATCAAATCTTTTACCTCCCCCCCTAAGTCTTCTGTTCTCCAGATTAAATAAGACCAGGTCCCTCAGCCACTTCTCATAAATCATGTGCCCGAGCCCCCCACCCATTTGTGTTGCCCTTTGCTGGACTCTCTCCAATTTGTTCACATCCTTTCTGTACTGGGGGAGGGGGACAGAGCTGGACACAGTACTTTAGATCTGGCCTCCCCAGTGCAGAATAGAAGGGAAGAATCACTTCCTTTGATCTGCTGACAACACTCCTACCAACGCCGCCCAGTATACTGTTAGCCTTCTTGGCAAGAAGGACACACTGTTGGTTCATATTTAACTTATTTTCTACTGTAACCCCCAGCTCCTTTTCTACAGAGCTGCTGCTTAGCCAGTCAGTCCTCAGCCTGTACCGGTACATGGGATTATAAAATGCAGGACTTTGCATTTGTCCTTATTGAACTTCATGAGATTTCTTTTGGTCTAATCTTCCAATTTGTTGAGATCTCTCTGAATCCTATAACCCTACCCTCAGGGTATTTACTACTCCCCCTCCAGCTTGGTGTCATCTAGTAACTTGCTGACGGTACACTCCATCCTATTTTCCAGACAGTTGATAAAGATATGGACCAAAACTGGCCCCAGGATCCATCCCTGGGGCACTCCAGTTGATACCTGCTGCCAATTAACCATCAAAGCATTGCTTATTAACCTTTACACCCAACAATCCAGTCAGTATATCCACCTTACAGTCCATTCATCCAACTTGTACTTCCTTAACTTGGCAGCACAAGTGATGTTGTGGGAGACCATATCAAAAGACTTGCTAAAACCAAAGTATATTAGGTCCACTGCTCTCCTCACATCCACAGAGCCACTCATCTCATCATAGAAGGCAATCAGGTTGGTTAGGCATGACTTGCCCTTGGTGAATCCATGCTGACTCTTCCTAATTAGTCACCTTCTCCTCTCTCAAGTGCTTAGAAATGGATTTCTGGCATTGCAACATCCTCCAGCCATTTCTCTACACCTCTTAATCTGCTGCTACTCTCTTTCTACCTCTCTCTAAGCAGACCTTCCCTAGCAAACTCCCCTGTAAGACAAACCTTTGGGGACCAAGGAACAGTGAATAGGTCCCTTCCCTGCTAGCCTGCTTCCTCTCACCAAGCTTACAGTGAAGGATGGTGAGAAAAAGTTTCTGGGAAAACTCCCTAGCAAACTCCCCCTCCCCTTGGACTCTAGTTAAACAAGAGCCTCAAGTATTGGTCTTGGTGTAGAATTTTAGCTACTTACACTAAATATATGGAAGGTAGTTAATCTTAACTTAAAAAGAACTTACCTTAGATGTTTCCTTTCAAAGGGTGGGGTGACAAACTGAGTTGCAAACTGCCCTGATGGCTACCCCAGTGGCTCTGGGAGTCTCCTTTTATACCTTTCTGGGCCTGGACTGGCTCCACCCTCTTGTTTGGGCTTTTGTCAGACACAAGCAGTAATCACCAGCAATCACTTACCTAGCAGCACATCCAGCTTCTCAGAGCACACACCCAAACACACAGCTCACCAAACAAGCACTCAGCAAGCCCAACACACAGGAAGGCATGGCTCACTTACCTTTCCTAGAGCAGGATCTGGTATCTGGTGCCTGGTGCCTGGCTTCTTTCCTCTTCCTCTTCTTTCTCTTGCTCCCAGAGGATTGCTTGCAAACTGGTTCTTTTTTTTCTGGTAACAGGGACAAGGTAGAAAAGAAAAAAGGAAGGTGCAGATCCAAATAAAAAGGAGCTGTGAACCAAAGCACTGCATGTAGTAGTGTTGAAACTGGAGTGTTGAAACATTTTTCCTTTTTTAAATGCCTCCAAATGTATCTGTATTCACACCCCTAGCTTGCTTGTTCCTGGTTCAGGGTGAGGCATTATTCTGAGGACCTGTAGAATAGTGACTGGGCAAGAGAGAAGTTTCAGGTGACTACACTGACTTCAGCGAGGCCGAGAGTGGACACACATTCATTGACCTTGCCAAGATAGGAACATAAGGTGTTTATAGATGTGCTCCGGGAGTTGGGGGCGGGGGCAGGGGTGGGAGGGTGCTTTAATTAGAGTGACTCCGAGAGCCGCTCCAATGAAAGCCCCCGGAGCATCATGTGTATCAGTGGTTCATGCTGAAAAATAGCAGTGGGGATGCTTTAACTTAAACTCATTGAATGAGCTTTAGTTACAGCACCCCCACTACCATTTTTCAGCACAGGGATGCTGATACACATGACACTGGAGTTGGCTGGAGCACAGCAATTACCACACTCCAGAAGACTGGATTAATCAAGTTTGCTCTGATGTGCTGTAATTGCAAGACCTTGAAGCAGCCTCGCTGCACATGTATAGGCACTCATAGGGTATAAACAGGGTTTGTATTTCTCCCAGGAGAGCCTTTGGTTCTGGGATTCTGCAGACATATCAGTCCATCCCACTTCAAGTATCTGTGAAGTATGTGAAATAAAATATGCTAACACTTCCCTCCTCCCTGAAGATAATTTCACTTTTTTCCCCATGAAGAGGAGTTACATCAATGGAGTTGTCACAAACTCATATCCCTGAATGAAGGCCCCTAGCTAGCCCTGTTTTTGCTGAGTGCCTCTAAATCAATAGCAGCTCATTCAAAGTCAACTGCCAATTGTTCCAGGAGCAATCCAGTCAGGCTAAGTGATTTCCCCCACCCCTGAGCAGCAATGGAGCTTGGAAGATCTACATGTTTAAAGGGCAGTGCCAACTCCTCTTTTGTCCCATTCAGGACCACCCCAGATGAGAAACCTGTTGACAGCCCTCGTTTTCCCAGGGAGAATGCTGGACAAGATGAGATCATTGATGGCCCATCGTGATCTGGAAAAAACTCCTAGGGAATGAACAGGTATCGCATTTGTTCGAGGCCTGGTTGTCTCTGTATTTGTACAGGATCCAAAAAGTCACACGATTGGCACGTACACGTGCCACCGTTCCAATCTGCATTTAGTGAGTGATTGAATACACTGCCGCTTCTCTGCCAGCAGACGACTGGTGAGATCACACATCCCAGCATGCCTCACAGCTGTCAATGTCCCTAGGTTCCCAAGGATTCCCTACTCTGATTAAAGCACCCATTAGTCTGTCGGCTGGGTGGGAGTAGCTGGTAAAATTTTTATGGGAACGACTTTAGTGGAAGTGACCTCAACTCCTACCCTGAAATACCTGGCATTTATCCTGCTACCACTGCCATCCACCACTATCAACCAGTCTGAAGAAAGCATCCGTATGTGGTCCTTGCCTTGCAGGCTACGATGGCTTAGCACTGTGAACTTGTGCTCAATATTATGTGGAAGAGGTACCACAAGAGGGCCAGGATGGCCAACTTGGCTACAGCCATTAATAGAATCTGTAAGGAGTAAGGCCCAGGCACATGTTTCAGGTATGTTTTCAGGAATTACTTTGTATAGGTAAATGCTCTATCTGTGTCAACAACAGAAGGGGAATAGCTGACAGACGGAGGCAGCTTCCCCGCAACTATAGCTTAGGGACAAGTTGAGTTTCAAATGCTGCTGAGGTTGTAGAATGCTCCTTTTGATGGGCAAGCCTCAGCCAAACCTTGTTCATGTTCCCTATTCAAGCTGTCTTGCTGAGCCGCAATAACATGACTGCAGTCTGCTGCCTCCACTCAGTAGACAGCACAGCAGCCAAAATACATTCAGCACATTTACTTAGTGTTTTCCTAAGATAACAGAACTTCAGAACTACACAGCTTTTCTTTGCCTGATATTTTAAGAGTCTTACACTTTCCCACTGGTACTGAGTTGATGTAAAAGCTAGGGATAAAGGCCAGGAACTGGGCTAGGTAAAAAAAAAAACATCCTAAACCTCAAGACAAACTCCAAACCTTCTCCAAGTTTGGAAAGGTTACATTCTTATTTTTTTCTTCTTTCCCCATGCTTCTGCACTTCCAACCACAAGCTGAGGCCAGAAGCTGCAGCAGCAATGGTTGCCATATGCCCCTGCAGCCACGCTTTCCCCTCTACATAGCAAAATAGCATTCCCAGTTCTGTGTGAATTATTTGGTCTAAATCAGGCTCCAACATCACTGGGCCTCCTACCCTGCCTGTCCCCATACTGAAGGTGCATTTTGGTGTCACTGGCTGGCTTCCTAATGCAGGCAGCAGGGGTCAGAGATAGTTTTATGGAAAAGTCCCTCCCCCATAGTCTTCATTTGGAGAAATTCAGAAAGAACTATGTTCCTTTCTTCTCCCCATCCAGTTTCCGGAATTTGTCTCTTCATCTGAAGGCAGAAAATTTTCCTTTTTATCTAAGAGGGAATGGGCCAAGCAAGATATCTTAGCCTCCTCTTTCCAGCTCAGGGCCAGAGGGGAATTCCAGATGCAGTCCAGATCGGGATTCTCTTAGCATCTTAGCAGAATTATTTTCTTAGCATCTCAGCTAAAAGCAGAATCACCTCAAGCCTATCTCATCTATGTGCCCTATGCAAATATGTCTGTAAGAGTAGCCACTCGGGCCTGCAGGCATAGGGTATGTAATCATAACCACCCAGGTGAGGGGGGAGCATGAGACTGACTTTTAAATACTTCTGAAAATCCCACCTGCACCTTCAAAAATTCTGAGCCAGATCTGGGCAATAATAAACAGTCTTGTCCCAGCCATCTTGTATGCCAGACCTTTCTTACCAAATTCAGAAGAAAACATAATCATAAGAGCAGAAATGGACACAAAGATGTCTCCCTAGGAAAGGAATCTGGCAAAGCACTAATGGGAATAGTTTCAGGACTTTGAAATTTTCCTGGAAGCAACAGGTACTCTAGTGAAATTGGAGAGGGTGAAATTCTTCCCACCTCTACATCTGGATATGTAGAAATACTGAATGGCTGCAGCACATTCCAATGGACTGCAAACTGCTAAGGCAAAGGCACACCAAAAAATTCAATAACAATGTGATCCAGGCACATGTGTCACTTGAGAAGGGCTCCTAGGGCTCTGTTGGTGTAACTCCACTGAACTCCATGGAATTACACTAGCAGATTTGCTTTCCAAAAAACTAAGCTGCCGAATGAGACTATTTAACCATAATGATCAGCTTGTGTAAGAAAGCAAAGTTGGGTGACTGTGAACAGTGAACAGATGGGTTAGGTAGAATCCTTAGCATTTTGCCTCTTTATATTGTTAGGTGTCAGTGTTAGAGGATGAGTTGTAATGCCTGGAGTTGGCATGGAGTATTATTAAGAATAGTTTTACAGTGTCTCTCTTTAATGTGACTCTCTGCACCTTTTGCTTTGTATTTGTATAATGAGAATGAACTGTCACTGGGAGGGGCTCAATTATTCTCACATTAATTGTGAGTTCCCTTTTAGTATATTTTGACTGTTGGATTTTCACTGCGTGGAGACCTTGTAAGTAAAAAAAGCTCCAGTTGCACTCCTTTATATTCTGTACACATGTGTTTGCCATTAAAGCTTTCCAACTGACAACAAATCTGATGCCTGTTGAGACTAGAGTGAAAGGTCTGGAAATATTTTTGCATGAGCCTAACAAAAGGCTATACCAAAGAATTAACTATGTAGTCATTAAAGTGCCTTAGATACTGAGCATTTAGTTTAGTACTTCTTTAATAAAGTATTAACTAAATGTGTAGTACCTAGAGTTACTGTGTAGTAGCACCGGCATGTAGTTATTTAGTGACACTTACTGCACATTAGCCTAATAACACTGCACAGTAGGCCATTGGCATGGTTTTTGCCGTAACATTCAACTGTGCAGTGTTATTAGGCTGATGCCCAGTAAGTTTCTTGTGTAGACGCAACCAGTGTAAACATTAAACATATATTTCCAAACTTGAATTTCTTGTAATACCAGTGGCCTAAGAAAGTTAGTCACCAGATTCACTGGAAGCCAACCAGATCTGAATACCTAACTCCTTGGGCTGGTTGGAAAGTCCAACAGAAAGTGAAAAATTTTAAAGAAAGTCCTTTTTAAATCATGCTTTCTGTGAATCTGTGTGCATGCATATGCAATGGACAGAGTTCTTGACTGAAAAGCTTTTCTCACAAATTGCATGTTTCCTAAGAAAATGTCAGTTTCCACCAAAAACATTCTTATATATTATGGGAAAATGGTCAACAAAATGTTGCCTTTTGAACTGACTTTGTGTACCTTGGAAAAATGTAAAGATTTAGAAAGGAAATCTTTTCTGTCAGATGTGTATTTCAAAAAGAAAGGTTACATTTTGATTGGCACAATCAATATTTTTCAAGATATGTTATTATACTTTGTATGTGAAAATCTGCTTCCCTTTTCACCTTTTGTCCTATTTTGACATGAAACAAATATCAAAATACTATTGTTTCTAGTGGAATAGAAATTCCATATTCCAAACTACTGCATTCCAGATGGATACAAATCTCCAGAAAGGATAAAAAGAGGCATGCCATTCAGTAGTACAAGGCAGCAGCAGGCTGAGATAACACCAGCTAAGATGTCAATATTTCCTCAAACGAGCACGCAAAGTTTCTGAGGCCTGTTCAAAATCATGCCAAACCCCTCTGGCTTCAAAATCAGCTCAGAAACGTTGTGAAATCAAGCTTGCAGTATTCCACATCTTTGTTGTTTGGAATTTTGTCAACCAGGAAATAATCAGAAACAATCAAATTTAGACACAGCTTTTATTCTCCACAAAACTAAATGACTAATTCTCACAAGGAATGTGAGTTATGCTTAAACCATGCAAGCAACTGAAAATGTAAAAAGAAAAGAAACAGAAATTTTACTGAGGCATTTTCAGGATTCACAAAACTGGGGTCAGTCAACAGGATCCATTTCTGGCTGTATATTTTTCTGTCAACTGTGGGTTATATTTTGTTACCTTTTGCTACAAACCTGTCCCATTCAAATGGCATGCATGGGGGCATCCTACCAGCTCCAGTTTGCCTAGGTTTGAGTGAACAAATCTAAACCAAGTAAAATTGTGAAATACTGCCACACTTCATAGGTTACAGACACAAAACACTAATTTTGACAGGCATCAGTCCATATCACCTCACCTAGCTCCAAGATCAGTTCTTTCCTTTGAGGGCACCACCCCACACTCTGTTGGTAGCTAGCCATTCGAGGTGTGCAAAATGGGCCCTATTTGGTTCAGATTTGGCCTGAATGAGGGACAGTGATTCGATCCGTTGATTTGGATCACTGTCTCCAATTCTATTCAGCTGAATCTGAATCTGATGATTTAATGCTGATTCAGTGAATCAGTGATTCGGAGACAGACCCAGCTTTAAAAGTTTTGTTCTACATACCTTGAGGTAGCAGCATGGCTCATGATCACTGCGGTACTGGGGTGGATGGAGCATCCCACAGCAGTGCTGTGGGCTCTCCAGTGTGCTAGGCAGTGAACCCAGAAGTGGACCAGAAGTACTTCTGGTTTACATCTGGGTCTGCCTGGAAGCATGCTCAGGCCCCTCCCCCGGCTCCCTCCCTGGCTCAGCAATCGGCCACAGGGGGTGCCTCCCTCCAACCCAGAAGGCATCAGTTGCCGAGCTAGAGGGGTGCAGGGGGGCCCTGCACACTACCTGGTGGACCAGGAAGTGCTTCTGGTCCACTTCTGGGTCTGCTGCTGAGCATGCTGGGGAGCCCCTCACACTTCTGTGGGACACTGAATCTGTCCCAGCACTGCAGCATTCAGAGCCCCTGCTACCTAGAGGTATGTAGAAAAAACTGTGTCTGTGTCCAAATCACTGAAATTCTCCAAATTGATTTGGAGGGTTCCAAATTAATTTGGAGAGATTAAAGGGTCCTCTGATTCAATTTGGATTCAGAGATTTGGCCACTGAGTCGGACCGAATCTTTGCTGAATCGAATCAGGGACTGAAGTTTTGCACAGCCCTACTAGCCATATTTATGAACCATCATTATCCTCTTAAGCCTTTCTGGACAGATCACTTTCTGCAAAGAGGCTGAAAGTGCAAAGAGAGTGGAATCATCAGACAACATCATCAACCTTTTCCTTCCCCTGCTTATTTCTTCCTACTTGCTGAGACCTTTCTTGTGGCATCTATTGTTTCTGATGCCCTCTGGGCATTCTTTCTCCCTGTTCCACTTGCTGACTCCCCACTTCCTTCCTCCCCTTCCTCTATTAACTCTTTGCCCTGATACCTCTCCACCAGTTCAGTAAGCTTCCTGCACTCCTTTTCTCTACCTGCTGGTATCTTTCCTTTTCTAGTTTCTCTTGAGCCAGGAACTTGCAATGCATTTTTTCTAATGTGCCCAAGTTATGCCTCTCTTTGTTCTCACTGTTTTTAATGGTAACATGCCTATTAATTTCAATAGGAATAGAGTTCGGCCAAGACTGAATGCTTAAAAAAAACCTGACCTGTTAATACTCTGTTCCCCAGCTCTCTATCACTAAACTGGGAATAACAACATTTCCTTCTTCCCAGGCCTAATCTCTGTGGTCTATTTAGATTGTAAGTTTCTTTGGGGCAGAAAGTGTCTCTCACTGCATGGAGGAACAGTGCTTAGCATAATAAGGGCCCAGTCCTATTTAGGGGCCTCTACACACACCTGTGATAGCAGACCCTGGTGAGAAGGGCAAGCTAGATTTTGGTTCAAATGCCATTTTCCTCTTACCTCACTCAACATTTTCATTTTTGTCCAGTCCCAGATGGTATTCTTATATAGATTGGAGAAGCAGACACATAACAAACATATGACAACTTATGGAGATGGCTTCTTTTTTCCTTTTATTGAAAATGATTGTTTCTATTCTAGTGCAAACACTGTATATTTTACATCATAAAGCAAGATATAATTTACAGAATACATTTCCATGAGATTTTTGCATCAATTCTATCATCATTGGCATCATTGTATTCCAATTTTTTCCCCACTTAAAATTCCATATATTTTACCACCCCCTCTTGCTTCTGGATAGAGCAAGGGTGGAGGTTAATCACCAGAACATGTGCAGGCTGGTAAGAGGGGAGACATGCCTCATGAACATTTTCTACCTTAAGGGTGCCCAAACTTTGTGATGCCATGAATTACCTTGGTAATTTCCTAGAAGCCCACTCACTGCACCTGGAAGGTATGATTAAAGCCATGAATAGTTTCATGCTTACAGGACTGAACTCCTAATTTGCATACATATTTATACAGTTTTATAATTTACAGAATAAACATATGTGATCATAATACTTTGCTTTTGCTTGTTAGCTTAATAGAAATTGCCTTGTTGCTTGAAGTAATCAGAAAGGAAAAAAAACCTGGAATTGTACAACGTTGTCCCTGATTATATTTAGAAAAGGCAGCAAGCATTTGGGGTGTATTTTTAGAATCTGTAGGCTGCATCTGACTGGACTGCCCTCTACTCAGGCATACTGGAATTTATTTCACCATCGGGATGCCATTGAAATAGAATATCCCAATCCAAATAACAAGACAGAACCTAGCGGGATTGTCCATGGTGAAAATGCTACAACCATTGACTCACCTGCATAAGTTTATGCACCGAGTTGTCTCATTACACCCAATGTGAAGCTTCACAGGAGTAAAATTAGGCATGTGCATAAGTATTGGCAGGATCAGGGCCTTACTCAAGTTCTGGCATTTATATGCAATCCTTATTTTTATAGTCATTATAACTCAAGGAATGCAAGATGGACATCATTTGTACTAAACATTGTAATTGCACTTTCTCTGAGATGTTTTTCTTGCTAGCATAAGAAATGGTTCCTTTGCTTAGAAACCCAAAAAACACCTTGGTTAAATTGAAAGTGACGGCTGCTTACAAATAAATGCTTTGGCTTCAAAAACTGAGGGAGAGAGAAGGGATTATAAAAAATGTGTGAATTAGTTGAGAACTTTGGGCCTGATCTGCAGGTGGTACCAGTCCTCCAAAACTTCACTTACAACATTAGGTCAGTCTATACCAGATGAGTTGCAGCTTTTGATTCCAGTTCAGGTGTGTGATTTTCCCTATTGCTCTAGTTGGTGCAAGATAAGTTGGGGCAGGGGGGGAGGGGGGTCTGGCAGTCACCCATGTTTGGATGTAAAAACTCAGAAAGAAAGGAAATTAGAGTCCGAGGGCCTTTTCCTATAGGTATGCTAGCATGATTGACACTTGCTGAACACAGTGATCTGAAGAGTCCTGCGAAGATATATCATGGCCCTTTCCCCAACAGAGAAACCCAGTTTTCCAAAGGAAACAGTTTCTCCCTGCTGGGCAAGAGCATCTTGTAACTGTTCACAGTGTCGCATAATGTTTTTGACTGAGATATCACTTCCATCTGATATCTCAACATGGCAGACTAGAAGCGTGAAGCATGAAAAGGTGCAATCACTTGACCCAGGCCACCCAGTGATTCAGTGGCAGCTACAAGGACAAAATCCAGGAGTCTGGGCTTCCAGTGCCCCAGTAAACAACACAAAGTATCTAAGAAAATTGAAGATAACATAAAATGCTTTCCATCATCCACAATTTCATTCTAAAACTCGCCAGTATTCCCCTTAAGATCTTCCATGTCAACTTCTGCTTGGAAGTGGATCACTAAAAAAATTCCTTCTCCCTGTACACACCTAAGTCCTATTGGAAAGGTATACTTCTAACACTTTTCTTTCATTTTTTCCTCTGCCATGCTACCAGCCCCTGCTGATAACCATGGCAAGGGAGTTGGTACAGACGGGTCACTGTTATTGTAATTGTTGTGCTGCCTCCCCCTGCTCTGAGGTCTATCCACACAGTGATTGAGACACATGTGGTTGCCAACATTGCTACCACCTTTAGAACAGCACTTATGGCAGAATAAAAATAGTGCAGGCTTCAAGCCTTCGAAAATCCAAAGTTCCTCCCTACACCAAATGTGAAATTGAGTTGAAAAATTTAATAAATGTTGGCTTCTGATCCTTTTTTGTTTGTTTGTTTTTGCCTGCTGGATCTTGAGTGTTTAAGTTATGCATGGGTCACATTTTCAAATTTTCTTCATAACCATAATAGCCAGAAACTTAAGATTTCTCTTTTAGTGAAAGCTGAAACCAGGAGCTGTGGCTTTAAGAACAAGAACATTGGTGCAGTGGCGGGAAATCTGAGGAAACCACTAAGGCAGACATGATCATAGCAGCCATGTTTTAACATCAACACTTGATGCATGAAACTTCTTTGGACATCTCTAGCTATGTGTGAAAGTCTGGCCAGGAAAATTTCATTAGCAAAGCAGTGATAGATAGAAAAATAGAAGATGAAGGCCACCAAAGAGAATCTAAAGGTCAGTGGGTTTAAAAAAAAAATCAACTCTGTTTTACAAGGTAAATCCCACTGAAGTTCAGAGGTGAAGTTCTCTCTTCCAGGGCAATGAATTTGTACATGGACTGGACTGTAAGGACGGGCACCTGCCCTGGAATAGATATAGAACTGATCAGCTTGCATGCTTCCAAAAGGCACTGTGGTATTATCTGTCAGATGAAACACAAAACAAAATCCTGAGTACTTTTAAAGCCTGCTGTTCAGCAACATGGAAGTTGGTACAGCTTTGCAGCTGAGCTGGTCTGGAATTCTTCAATGAAGCTATTCTACTGAAATATGTAGATTTGTCAACAAATCTGTTTACATGACAAGATTGATTTTAATGAATCTCTCAAGTTGTTTTTTTTTTTTTGGAAAAAAGTTTTAAAATGATCAATGTGTCCTGTTTCAATAGTTTTAAACAGGAAAATTTTGGGGGCTTTTGAGTCAAAAGTACTTTTCATTTAGAATTTTTTTTTTTTTAATTCACACTAACAAAAGGTTCAAAAAAGAAAAGGTTGAAAAAGGTTAAATGAAAAAGAAATCATTCAAAATTACTGAAAGGACAGTCTAACTGACTAGAACTAAAAGTGTTCTGGTTTTCAGTTTGCAATTTTTTTTGAGCTTTCTATTGGTCCAGATTCAAGAGCAGATTTCTTTTGTAGGAATGTTTTGTTTCTGATACCTTAAAAAAAAAGTGTCAAGAAATGGGAAATCTTTTCCCCACTCATGTCTTATTGTGGTCATTGGGGCTCTACCACTTTCCGCCAGTTGTGTAAGTGGACCTGTGCTTTTTTAAGCATTTACCCTTATACCCTTATACTCTGGTAAAATTTATATTTTACCTATCTAATGCTCCACTTAATTTTAAATGGAGCATGGATCTATTTCGCACCTCCTGTAATATATTGTTTTACATTGATGTCTATTCTCAGAATACTTCACACCCATATTGGGCAGGGGTGGAACAGGGACAAAACTAGCCAGGGCTGAGCTGGTGTCAGACTCGTGGAAGTCCCAGGCAGAGGTTAAGATCTGGCCCCTCCTCTTCTCCTTCCCACATGTAAAAAGTCGTGGGCGACTGCCCTGATTGTTCATCCTTAAGGACATGAGTGACTGGTGCCTCCTGAATCTGGGGGGGGGGGGGCACCCACAGAAGCTGCTGATGGTGGTGGCCCTGTCAGGGGGGCACCAGCCCTACCAACAGTATCAGCTATTGGGGGGGCACACGCACCCCCGTGCACCCCCTACCAGTCACTTACGCCTAACGACTGGCTCTGCCTGGAAGAAGTAGTAAATCATACATATTGGAGCCTTATTGGGAGAGGGGGTGTTAAGGACAAAATGTGATGCTGCTCCAGGCCAGATTATCTTTACGTGGAAGCCCTCTGTATTAGGCAAAGCCTTCATAGGAGAGTCTGTTGGCTGGCACAGAGCTTTCATGCAAGTGAACCTGTCTCTTATGACTCTCCTGATATCCACCTGGTTGCAGGGCCACACCCTCAACTTAAACCTTATTCCCAACAGGGGGAGATATGCAATGAGGTTCCCTATTGTATTTCCCCAAGGATATCTTCTGGCAAGTCCTCTTGCAGGAAAAAGTGATGCAGCCCTGAATACAGCCTTCAGGATTTGGTCCAATGGAAGCCTAAGTTTGCCTGAGCAGTGAGTTTTGCCTGAGTTAAGACTGGCTCACAGACTGTAAAGTGCTTTGGCACCCTGCAGAATGAAAAGTTCTCTCTAAGTGATATAGGGTAGGGTATGCCCATAAATAAAAGTCATGTGGGTGAATTTGGCACTTGGTATAGAGCAGTCTCTACAGGCACCTGGATGCAGCACAAACATCCTGAATACTTCCAATGCATTTTATTTTGTTTAATAATAAAAAAACACCAACCAAGCTTGCATGTATATCTTATATATATAAATATATACAGTATATATAAAACAAATGCATTTGGACAACACCTTTACCTGTGGCAAAAAATCAGAAGGCACAGGGGAAAAAAGTAAAAGTCCTATTCTTAGACCTACAATGATCTTCCCGTCTATACACATACACTCTGCCTTAAGAAGGGTTTTCTCTTCTTTGGTTTTTCAAAGAGGCTGTGCCAAAACTAATCAGAAAGCAACAACTAGTTTCAAAACCCAAGGAGACTGGAAATAAAACCCAATGTTCCAGGCCACTGAGACAGAGGGACCCACAGCTTTGCACACAAAGGCTTCTCAGAGGCTAAATGATAATGGCTCTTCAGCTGCAGTCCACTCGTGGTCCAGATACCTGGGTCTCGTGGATATGCTGGAGAGGCTTTGGCTTCTGAATTCCCTCTTCTAGGGTGACCTGGGGCATAGGAAGTGAAGGGGCAAGCACTGAACCTCAGGACAGTCTAGAGTTCAAGGGCTGAACTGATAGGATTTCATTTTGCAGTCTTGTCCAAAACACAAAAAAACAAGAATGGGATTCTCCTTAACTGAAGAAGCTCATAGTATATTGAGCAGAAGCTATAAACCTGACAAGAATTGATGGCATTATCCAGAAAGGAAGAAAGAATATTGTAACTAATTTGCAGCTCATTTTGCTCCTGTTTCTGTCCCAATATTCTGTGTGTGCGTATATGTGTGTGTGCGCGCGTGTGTGTATGTGTGTGTGTGTGTGCGTGTGTGTGTGTGTTTTGCCCTCTCTTTCTGAACAAGTTGCTAAGCAGGACAGGTGTCATTTTATTTTTCCCTTCTTTAAGACTTAGCAGCAGTCTTTAATTGACTGTTGGCACCTGATTCCTCTGTAAACTATATTCCTTTGCCTTCAGTCTCAGGTTGGCAATACTGTTGGCCATGTTCATGCCCTGTGCTGGGCTAGTATTGGTACATGTGGCGGAATAGGTAGCCATAGCACTGTAGAAGAGAGAGAAAAGGGAGAAAAAGAAAAAAAAAATCAATCAGAACGTTTTAAAATTCAAATGAAAGCTGTATTTGAGCTTGAAAGTGGTAGCTAAGTGAGCAGGTATTGGTCTGATATGTGCCCAGGTGTATAATGCTTTGTTTTACTGGAGACAGCCTTTCTGAGAGGGAGTGAAGTAGCCATATTTTAGCACACAGCAATTCATCTATCTAAGACTATATGAAGTGTGGACTGCTCCATACACACTAAACCCCTGGCTAGAAGAAGTGTAGCAATGTCCACACATTGCTCGGGGCAGACTCATCAGCACTGCTGAGTGACTAAAAATATATACAGTACAAAGTCATTATAATGAACCCCCATGGGACTGGGAAAAAAAAGTTCATTAAGAGAGGGTGTTCACTATAATAGGGTTAGTCAATTGGCTGCATTGTCGTTGGCAGTCCCTCGATACAAGGATGACAGTCTTCCAGTAAATGGGAAAGTCATCGGTGAGTCCATAGGTGACTGAGGAGGCCAATCCAAGATCCTCACGTTCGACTGGCTGTATCACAATAATGAGAAAAATGTTGGTTCCTGCTGTTGGGATCATTAAAAGCTAGGGTTTGTTAACAAACAGGGTTCACTATAATAAGGATGGACATTATTATTTGTCCTAAATTGCTTATTTCAGTAAAGCAGACCCATTAAACAAGATTCTTGTTGGCCGTTTGTTAAATTCTACCCCCTGCAAAAAAGGCCAGCCTGGAATTGCATACATCTTCATGTATGGAACAACATGCACTTTCCCATCCCAGACAATTTCTGTCAGACTCTCATGCTTACTGTTATTTTCTGTCCGTCTCTAGTGTTTGTTGAGTAACAGGGCCAAGAAGAGAAAGCTGAGCTTCATACCAATAGCCACCAAGAAACAGAAAGGACCAAGAACACCCACATGTCTCCCTGCTTAGTCTTGATGCTGTATTGATAGCAGTCCATGACTTAGCTCTAGGAAAAGCTCTCTGGGTGCTCCTGAGAATTTAGCAATGATTTGAATCAGAATTTGTGGTTCCCACTGAATGTAAAAGCTGTCCCCTTTGCATTCTTGATGGAACTGTGAGGGGTGGCAAATTGGGGTTTTATCACTGAATAAGACCTCATCAGCGTTTCCATCAGGAAGTTTTGTTCCCACTGCTCTTTTTTCTATTGCTTCCTTTTTTGGGTCAGACTGAAGTGGTAAGTCTCTTTGAAACCACCATGCTTCAACAGCACAAGAAAACTTTTAATGGGGATGAGAAGTGGTGCATAAATTCATTGTGGAGCCAGTTGCCATTCAGCAACTTGGGACCTGTTCTTGTGAATGGATGCGGATTTAGCATGCAGCAGGCAGTGCATACATGACCTATCAGACTTCTCTTTAAGGGCCTGATCCAAAACTACTTTTCATCAGTGAAAGTCTGTCCACTGACTTCCAATAACCATTGGAACAAGCTCATAGCTGGAACATTATAAAAGCTTGCACTGTTTCTACTGCATATTACTTTTGTGACTGGAAAATACATATATAAGGTTATGCAGGGAAATATTATGAGGGAAAGGATCAAACAGCATTAAGGATGAATTGGAGTGAATGCAACATGAATCAATGTGAACTTTTGTTCTCAAACATAAATTTAAACCTTTAACCCTGAACCTTAACTGATGATAAAACATGCTTGGCTATAATTTTATTGTGCTGTAGCCATAGTTAGAATCCCCAGTCACGGACCAGGCCCCTACCGTGCTTCCTGCTGCATCATCACAGAATATAATGATGATCCCCAGTACAAGAAACTATTTTACATTCTTGTGCTATATCTACCTTTCCAGATTATGACTCAAACAAAAGTAAAATCCCTTATTCCCATGAGATTTCCAGATTTATTGTGTCATTTAAATAAATATGGTGCACTGAATGAATTAGAGGTGGCTTGACTGTCCTTTTTATCATAGGCACCTCAATTAAGGAGTACCATCCAATCACCTTGGATTTGGGTCTTTGTCGAGGTTGGTCCCAGTTGTCTGTGATTTTTAATACTACAAGTTTCTGTTCTTAAAGATTATAATGGAACATACATGCAAATAGGGTGGGAAACACCCTTGAGCACTGGACCTTGAGCCACTTGTGCCCTTAAAACAGGTGCTGTTTGGAACTTAACCAGAATATGAATATGTGCTTGTGCTGGTACTATGCACAAGATGAATTGACACACACCTCACTGGGGTTATTTGACCCCAGCAGTCTTTTCTGCCCAGAGCAGGGTGACTGGACCTGATGATCTCATGAGGTCCCTTCTAGCCCTAAACTTCTGAGAACCTGTGAATTTGCCCCTCAAATTTTGAAGACCCTGCATCAGTAACTTGAAGTGTAGCACCTCTCAGTAAAAAGAGCCTGTTGGATTGTGCCATATATTCTGTACATGCATGTGTGCCACATGGCACCAAGCACAATGGGGCCTGGATCTTTGATCAGGATGTCTAGCTCCTCCTACCACACTAGTATTTAATAATAATAATAATAGTGGTAGTAACAACACCACCACCATCACAGCTCAAACAGGGAGTTGGATAGACATGCCCATAGGGAAAGTAGGAAAATTATGAAGATTTTAGAAGCACAGTTCAAAGTTTGTGGCTTCTCTTTAACAAAAAAGAAAACCTACCTATACACACACACACACACATATATCAAAAATATAATTAAACTTCATCTTTCCTCCCTGTGAAATGGCTAGACACAAATCTCTTTGGCTGGGAATTTCAAAAGGGCTTAATGGAGTTAACTGCCTGGTTCAGTAGGATTTGTATATCTAACCCAACACTAAACTTTGTCTCCATCTTATGAAAAGTAATTTGCTAGCCAAAAAAAGAAATACACATTGTTCCCACATATATGTATTGCGATATATATTGATCACTTGTTATACATATGTAACATGTGATCCTGGCAGTCTTCTCTTGCTACTGATATCTCAGTGACATACCCCTGACATTTCTTGAGGTCATGGGTTTTCTTGTTAGTAGTAGTATTCTGTGCAAAACCAACAAGCTGAGTTGCCTCCCAGCCTTTTCAGTGACCATGCAGCCTCTTTCCCATAAAGTCCTTTCCACGATGTCATTGGACCCTGGAAGTTACCTTACATTGCCCTCTGCTAAAACCTCTTATGAAGCCTCCCAACATCTTGCGAGCTATGAGGATTATTTTGATAAGTGTGAGAGGTTGGAGTAAGCCAAGCAAGTCCAGCAGATGTTCTGAACTGCAATCATAACAGCCTTAAAGGAGACAAAAACCTTTCTTGGACCTTCTCAACACCTCTTTCCTCCCAGAAAGCAACTCTTTGGCAAATATCCCACAAGGATGGATGCCTGCTGTGAGTTTTCCTTCATAGGAAGGGGCCTTTCCAAACACGTATTTTTACATAAAATCCAAAGGTTAAGGACTGGCTCCAGGGTACAGGTTGGAAAAAAGGTGGTCTTCAATGGCACACGAATCATAAGGGCATAATCCTTCTACAGAAATTGGCTATCCTACCCCTTTCTGTCATGGGATATGATCCATAAAAGCTTGCAAACCACTGATGTAAGGAGAAGAAATATAAGGGATGGTCTGGTTTTAAATACTTTATTGAGTGAGTGACAAAGGACCTAAGAGGAGTAGATCCAATCAACTTAGGGCAACAGGGACCTTTGATGTGGGGCTGTTCTTGGAGGCCAGCACAGGGGGAACAGGAAACCACATGTGACTTTGCCCGATAGACATTGTGCAGGGACAGGAAAAAACAGAGCCAAAAGGTCTTAAGCCGATTCATATGCAGACCTCTGTACTAACAATGTCTGCTGACCAACAGCTCCTTATGAGCCAGCGCAACTGGTGAGCTTGCTTCATTCACATGGAAAACAGATTCCAGTTGTTCTGTGGAGGGAGCACAAGAGTGACATAAGGGTCATGAACATTATGGAGTACAAATGCTAAGGATATTTTTCCTTTCGTGATTTTATATTGCCAGCACCTTCCGTGGTTCAGGTTAGTCCAGAGTAGTGCATACCTCTGTAGAGAAGTGACTGTCCTCACTTTTTAGCAAATTATTTACTAATTCCCCAGTCTACCACTCCAGAAAGCTCTTCATTAGTAATGTTGTTCAAGGGAGCTGGAGAGCTGTGCCCCTGTTTTGCTACCTAGATGGTCCTGCTTGTTCATTTCCAAAGCTGGCAGATCAGGCACTGCGTGAGTGAAGCATAAAGTTCTGGGAACAACCAAACATTAGCATAGCAAAAACCCTAGAGCCAGAAAAACCACTTTCCACATCAGCAGCAGGAAGGCACCATGGTGGCTTACAGCCAAGTCATAGGAAAAGAGCAATGGGAAACCTGGCCCAAGGCATGGATCTCACAAGGCTTTCACAGGGAGCAGCTCTGGCAAATAAGTAGGTAGCTCAGAAAGAGTGACTGGACAAGATCAAAGGACACTGATCACCTAGAAAATGGTTTTTCATTCACCTGTAAGGTGAGGCTGTCCCCCAGGAGAGATAGTCAGTGGGTCTTGGAGATGGACGCGGTACGATGGGCTGCTCCACAGCAGTCAAGTCCCCCGAGTAGGTTTTGAGAAGAGAAGCATTCTTGTTGGCCAGCAAGGCTCTCTCGTTCCTGCGGAACTTTGCTCTTCGGTTCTGAAACCACACCTAGGAGGGGAAAAGTACAAACCAGCCCCAGGTGACTACCTGCTCCACTGATGTACTGTTGCTTTTCCTGCATCAATTGGCAGTGGAGGGGCCCTAGGAACCATAGCATAACATTGAAGGGCATAATGGCAGCACTGACAGCCAGGATCATTTTGCGAGTAAAAGGTGGCCAGATACACGGTGCTTGCAGAAGGCAGAGGAAGACAAAATGAGTCTGATTTACCAGGGGTCTTTAACACAGAACAGTCCAGCCAGGCTCACACAGTGGGATCAAAGCACAGCTTAGAACAGAAAGACCCAAAGCTCTTCAAAGGGTGATAACTTTCATAAGGGTTCTTCATTTCTCCAAAAGACTCACTCACACAGCACTCCTTCACTTAGGAACCTGCACAGGAAACTGAAGGGTGATTGAACTCCTCAGAAGAAATGTGCCTCTCTACAGGGATTCCCATTACACCCGAGCTGCTGATACGTCTAGCTAACCAAAATGAAAAAGAAATGAAAAGTCAAATGTTATCAACTTGGGGCCCCCAGAGAAGCTGCTCACTGATTGGATCCCTCTTGCTTCCAGGATACCAGGAAACCTCAGAGGAATAGTGGGAACTTCATATTTCTTTCCCAATGCCAGTGCAGCAAAGAGCTTCTTCTCAGAGAGGATGCAGCAGGCCTGCGCCATCTTTCAGAACAGCAGGGACCCTTCATTACTGCAGGACAGGGATTTAGGGAAACCTGATGCTTGCCTGTTGGACATACCCATGTGCATGCATACCCAGAGGTTCTCTCAAGTACCCATGTGTATCTGCCGTAAGTGCCCTCCCAACATACATGCACACATACTTAAGTGCGTGTACACACTAAGCAGCCAATACATAGCAGGCAATGCATCACAACATACATGTGTGTATATGCATGCACACATCTGAACACATGTACATGCATAGACACAAGTGTTTAGCCACATGCTCATGCACGTACACTCACACACATCATCAGCGGCACATGCATGTGCATGCTTACACACACAGAGCTTCTTTTTTGATCCCAATAATCATCAGCATAAAAAAGTTGATTTCATTCATTTCTTTGCCCATCTGATTCTTGTACCTTCAGGCTTAAGCCACTCAAAGGCTCTAACCTCTTTCATCCCCAGATCTTTGGGGAAAGCTCTACTTTATACAGATTACAAAGGTACAAAGAGAACGTTTATACCATTTCATATGGTGGTAACTGATATAGTGGTTAGAGAAGTAGACCATGCCTTGGAATACCATTCTACTCCTGCATAGTCATTGAACTGAAGGGCAGATCCATTCCAGTAAAAGAAAATCTAATGCCAGTGACCAAAAGCTCAAGCAGAACTCAAGCTGCCTGCCCCTCATATGCTGGTGAGGTAATCTGCTTCCTTGTAATTTTCAATTTGATGCAGTATTGTGTCCCCAGCCTCTGGCAAGGATCAGAGCTGCTTATTTGCATGGTGTTTCCAGCCTCAGTAGAGGCTAGAAGCGCTGGCAGTCCCATGAGGAAGCTTCTTTCTGTATATTGCCTTCCCAGTTCTGAAATACCTTGAAGTTTAAATAAAGTGAAGAGGATCCTTGGAACCAATACAGATTATCTGTAGCACAGTGGAAATGTACTAGGTGGCAGATGGCTGACATAAAGGCCAAGTACGGACTTTCAAAACCCCCAAGGCAGAATCGATCTAAATTATGCAGTTTTCTGTAAGCAGTGTAGTTTAGATCAGTAGCAAACAGAACACACGTTCACCCTTCGGTGGGACAGGGGAGCAAATCTTAGGCCAGGTGCTGCCATTTTTAAACTAGGCTATTTGTGCTGAACTTCTGTTCTGTTATGGGTATAGATGGTTTCTGATCACTTATACCAGTAAAAGTACCTGTACCTGGCCAAGCAGCTTTCACTCTCCCAAGAGGGCTCAACATATACCTAAGAGCAGTGCTATGCTCCCCAACAACATAACCGTTCCCAATGAGTCAGTTATCTCTGTAGAAAGGCAAAACTGTCCTGAGACTGCTCAAACATGGCTAAGGCCAAGACAAACCTCCTACCTAGAGCCTCTAAGGTAACCTTCACCACTTACCATCCCCCTCATCATAATCAAGAACCTTGTTCCCTTCCCGCAAAAGCAGCATATGTTTGCCACATTCATTAAATAGCTGTGTAATGTCTCAGCATCCAGTGCATAGCTCATAAAGCTCACTTTGGAGAAGGCTTCTTGACTTGGAAACTTGCCTGTAACATAAATCTGATTACAAAAGTGGACACCATCTCCAAACTCCTAGTGACCTTTTTCTAATGTCTAAAGGCAAATATGGTTTGCAATATGTTTCCTTTACGGAACATTCCACAAAGCTGAGTCGGGAGTGCTCTCCCTGCTATAGGATTCCATCGGCTGGCTAGAAAGCTCTCGCTCTGCCAGGATATTAACTTGCTATTAATTCTCTTGATTTTGGGAGGATAGACTACAAACTTCCTGGGTGAAGAATGTTCAAGAGCATGGAAGTGTATTAGGAGCCTAAGTCTCATTTTCAAAAGTAACTTAGGCTTTAGGAATTAGAGTCCCATTGACTTTCAGTGAGATTTAGGCTCCTCATTGCTAAGGGTATGTTTGCACCATGGTGACTGTTTTCCCATGCAGACATCTCAGCTAAGGCATAGTCTACACTAGTGTTTTGCCAGTATAACAAACTTTAAACAAGTCTGTGAAGACAGAAGACTCCTTTCTGACGTTCACATTACACCACCCCTGCTGAACAGAGAAGAGCTTCTGCTGCCATCCAGCAGTCATCCAATGGTGTGTGTGGACTCTGCAGCCTCTTCTGTTGGCTGTCATGGTCCCTTCAGCAGCTGGTGACTTCCCTGGATGTACTACACACCCTTCAAACATCTGCTGTAGTAGAGCTGCCAAAAGCTCATGAGTACATATATATTCTGACAGCTGAGCAGCAGCAGCTGCTCTCTGCTGCACAAACTTCTGGTGGCAGAGGCAGAAATTGTGGACAAGGTCTGCCTTTAAACTAGCAAACTTGGGGCCTTGTCACACCTTAGGCTGTGAGCTGAACAAATGTTAATAGGCTCAGTGTTGTTTATTTTAGTGGAGCAGTCACACCATAAGGTGAAAAACGGTCTCTGGCTGTCTTTCACTTGCACAGCTGTGACTTGTCACTAGAGGCTTAGGGAGAAGGAGCAGGACTAGGAGCTAGGGGAGGCACCAGATCATTGCTTCTACCAGATGGAGCAAGTGCCACAGCCCCAGAGTGCCTCCCACTGCTGCCCAGACCAACTCACTGCTTGAGCTCTGAGGGGCCTGCTCCTTTATTGCTCCAGAGCCTGCTCTGCTGCACCGCCCCTGCCTGGGTTGCCCGAGCTCCAGAAAGGATCGGGCCCCTCAGAACTCAGGTGCAGCCAGCTGGCCAGCAGTCCAGCTGATGGTGGCATGGGGGGAAAAGCTCTGGAAAAGAAAAAGGATTGGGCCGCCAGGACCTAGGCATCTGTCAGGTGGCTGGAGTACAGCAGAGCTCAGCAGCTGTAGCATGGCAGTCCTAGGCTGGTTCCCACTGACACTGTGCTCTGCCAGGCTGTGCAGGGTCCAGCCACCAGCTCCCTCCACCTGACTCACCCAGCAGCAGCTGTGATTAGTAGGCATTTGAAGTCCCTGAACACCCTGTAGCAGCCAGGCAGCACCAGGTATGGTGCATGGGGCTCAGCACTGCCCGTCCAGGCTGAGGCTGCACAGGGCAGGCAGGGAGGCTGCGTTACTCAGAGCTGCCTCCCAAGCCTGGGAAGTCACATCCCTGTACCTCCTTCCAGGGGCTTCAGGGGCCTCAGGCATCTGCCCATCACAGCCGCTGCTAGGCAAGCTAGATGGGGGGGGAGCCAGAGGCCAGACCCTGCACAGCCTGGATGAGTAGGAGGTCAGCAGGAAGTGGCTTTGGGCTGCCACGTTGCAACTGCCAAGCTCCACACTGTTCCAGACATTTGGCCCCACCAAGGCATGTATCCAGTCCTGGGGCACAGACACTGGTCAGGGGACGCACTGCAGCAGACGGTGGGGCTGGGCACAGGTTCAACCGTGGGTCAGTGAGAGGAGTGAGCACCAGCCTGCTGCCCCACACAGGCACTGCAGTCCAAATGTGATTGGGCATTTGGTGCAGTGAGCCAGTCCAGGAGGCACAGTAGTCACCAAATGCTCCAGGGCTGTAGCATTGGCTTTCCTGTTGCCCAGGCCCACTGCACCCTGGCATCCCTGCCCTAACTCAGGAAGGAACATTGCATCCTGGGATGCTGGAGGACTACAACTTGGGTGTAACAGCTGTGGAGATTGTCCGTACCTTCATGGAACAGGAGTAAAGTTATGCAGATTAGAAATAATCCTGTCTGGGAGTGGCATAACTTTAAACTGAATTATGAGTGCTTTAAGACACTTAGAAGGTTAATGTGCAGCAAATCCAAGGGTTAAGAGCTCCAGAAGCCACTTCAAATTGCCACGTAGCAGGTCCTTGGGTACTGGCTGCAGGGGTGCTGTGGTAGCATGGAGCTTATTGGAGCAGTCTTGTTTGGGTCTTGTAGTTCACTCTGAACTCCATCCTGCTGTGAATATACTAGTAACGGTGCCTAAGCTAACTATATTTAAGCTAGCTAACTCAGGTTTGCCTGTACAAGCCACCAACAAAGCAATGACTACAGAGCAGACATCAACCAAATCTCTTGTGTAAAAGGAACTTCAGCATCTCAGTCATGTCTGACAATTCTGTCCCTTGTATGAGTATAAAAGTGTATGATACACATTTCTTTGTGGACTCAATCTTGATCTGGGGTCTCTGAGGTCTACTGTAGTATCATCATCACCCTACATGATTTCAGTATAACTCTACTACTTTGACCCTATTAAATATAATGGGACTTTTCAAGATTTCTGTCATCTGTGTATTTGAGTCTTAATAACAGGAAGACTTCTACTCTAGTAGTTCATTCAGTTCCTGCATTCCTGCACCTCGCTGACCCAAATTACCTGGGTGAAAGTAGTCTGAGTGAAAACTGAGTTTGGCTGCTGGTGTTCATTACCTGAACTCTGGCTTCAGTGAGGTTGACTCTGCGTGCAAGGTCTTCTCGTACGAAGGCATCAGGGTAATGTGTCCTCTCAAAGACTCTCTCTAATGCCTGAAGTTGGCTGCTATTGAAGGTGGTCCTGTTTCTCCTCTGCTTTCTTTTCTTCTTCTCTTCTGAGTTCAATTGATCATCTAGAATGAAAGATAATTGGAAAAGTGAAGTGCTGGAAGAGCCCTCCAAGAGGAACAGTAGCTGTAGAGGCAAACAAGTGAATTAATTTTAAGATGGAGCTTGACAAGCAGCCTGCGATCACAGGGGCCTGGATTTGATGAGCCTTTCAATCCTAAGTTACTAGCACTGGTACCTTCTTTTTATTGCTACATCTGTCCCTTTTGAAATAAGAGAAAAACATCAACATCCTGACCACTAGGATTAAACTTTAAAACATACAATTTTCATGGATTCATATAGATTTACAGATTCATAGATTTTTGAGGTCAGTGTCTGTGGTGGGAAGGGGGGGGGTGACTGCCCATAGGCAGTGTCTGTAGCGCCTTTTCACAGGGGGTGTACTGCTAAGCTCAGGGGATGTATATGCACCCACATGCACCCCCTACGCATTGCCAATGAACAGTTTCACTGCATTGTAATGGAACTGAAATGACCTATTCCCTCTGCATAATTAGTCTAGAATACTGAACAAATGTCATGGGCCTCAGAGATGATGGTAACTGAACTGTTGTCCTCCAGTTCCTGCCATCATGCAATTGGTGGGGGCAAGACTGGTTTCCATTGCATTGCAATATTTACTTAGACTTAAGTGAACATTTCATCCACAATTTATTGCATTGATCTTGCACTTTCTTACGAATTATCCACAAATGTGTTTGAAATCTTTACCTCTCTGTAGACAATTGAACTTGTATTTGTTTTTCAGTCTTGCTCATTGCTCAATGAGTTAGGCGTGCAAACTAAATTCTGCTAATGCTTTGTCCATTACGGCTGCACAAAGCTTCAACACTGATTTGATTCGGCAGAGATTCGGCCCGATTTGGTGGCCAAATCTCTACATCTGAATCAAATCAGGAGAACCTTTAATCTCTCCAAATCGAATCAGAACCCTCCAAATCAATTCGCAGAGATTCGACAATTCGGACATAGACACAGCTTTAAAGGTTTTTTCTACATACCTCAAGGTACCAGGTGGCTTGTGGATGCTGAGATGGTGGGGAGGATGGAGCATCCCAGGGGAGCACGGGGTGGTCTCCAGCGCGCTCGGCAGCGGACCCAAAAGTGGACCAGAAGCACTTCTGGTCCACTTCTGGGTCCGTCGGGGAATGCATGCCCCCACCCGGGCAACTGGTGCCTCCTAGGTCTGGGGGGGTACCTGGGGTCCCCCCATGGCTGATCACTGAGCCAGGGGGGAGGAGGTCCGCTGCGCTCCTGTTCTATGCTCCATCAGCCCCATGATCTCAGTGTTCACGAGCCATGCCTTGTACCTTGAGATACGTATAAAAAACATTTAAAGCTATGCCTATGGCCAAGTTGCTGATTCTCTCAATCAGCATCGAATCTTCAGATTCCGATTCAGCTGAATCAATTCAGGACAGTGATCCAAATCAATAAATCAAATCACTGTCCTCTGAATTGGGCTCAATCCAAATCCAGTCGAATACAGCCCGCTTCAAACACCTCTATTGTCTATGCCTGCCTGCTACTAGTAGTCATTCATCACAAATCATTGTTTGCCTTATATGAGCTTAAAGTTTGTTTACAGATGGGGATTCTTTAAGAAAACTTCAATTCCAACTCCTGATTGCCTCAATGTGTGGTTATTTTTAATCCTGATTGAATGTTTCATTCCTATTTATCATAGTCCACTTTAAAATCACACCTACCTTAATATGAAGTAAGCACAAGTGTACAAAACTCCAACCCACATGGTTTTGTTTCAGTTAGCCCTGTTTGGAATACCAGAAAGAATGCTTAAAGATCTCACTAGAGATTGCTGCTTCCAGAGATGTAGTGAGAGAAAAGGAACATCCATGTTGCAATGCAAAGATGTAAATACAGCTTGTACAGACAAGCCTGAGCAAGCTTTAAGACTAGCTACCTTGGTACTGATAGTGGCATAGCTGCGGGAGCATGGAGCTGAGCACAGACTGCAGGGTATGCTGTTGTCATTGCCCAAGCTAACTAGTTCGCGCCTAACTCAGGTATGTTTACCTGAGCTGCAGTTGGACCTTTTGTTCACATTAGGCATCTACACACTTAATGTACAGTAGCCTAATAACACTGCACAGTAGTATGCTAAGCAAAAACCATGCCAATATGCTACTGTGCAGTAGGTGTCACTAAAAACCTGTGCGCCAGTGCTACTGAGCAGTGGTAACTCTAGTTACTGTGCATTTAGTTAGAACTTCATTAAGCAAGTACTAAATTGAATGTGCAGTAACTACTGTGCATTAATGAAAGTGTAGATGTGCTCAGTGCAGACATATACAGAGAGTGTTAGTAGGGAATCAGCAGGCTTGGGAAGTTTTTTTTAAACTTTTCCTGTCTTCTTTTGCACCTCAGAGTTTACTATATTTAGCTGCATGCATGAACCTTGGATTTTTAATAAGCTACTTTCCCTTCTGAAAGGGAAAGGGCAAAACAAGATATCATTTGCAGCTAATAGACTTCCAAATCAAAGTTCTCTTGATACATTCAAGGAATGGAAATTGTAGGCTTATGTCTTCACACAGTCCTAGCTACAAAGGTTGAAAAGGATACTTATCAGAGTCATTTAATTGCCTCTGCGCTGGGGCTCTGGCTTGAAGAGTGAGATGTTCTTCAAATATTCTTCCATTTCATTTATAACTACACATGCTATTTTATATATCAAACAAAGGCAATGACTGAATCCACTGGCCTCATTTCATGCTGCACTACCATCTGCTGACAGACAGCCATAGTCAGCTAGCACAGAGCTTTTTATAAAGGTCACTCAAGTGACTTCTTTGATTGTGTTGAATACATTAGCATCAGACTAACTGGTTTCAAGAAACACTGCCTTCATGTCATTATGGATCACAGTCAAACAGTCCTCAGTAATGTGATATATTCTATTAGGCCCCTATGTTGTACTGATTTCCTGAATACAAATCCTCTCACCTGGGAACTGCTTTGTAATTCCTCTATTCCTGGACATCCCCATTTGCTATTGTATATATCTGCCAGGTGCACGGATTGAAGGTACTGGCCTATTTTATATCACATTGGCACACATCAGCTGTTGACTCATTTGGTAGAACTTTGCATGGTCTAACCCACTGTTTCCCTCCAGAGGATAAAAAGAAACAAGGAAACACATCACAAGAGGCAAAGTTGAAAAATACCCAGGATGACATCAATGTGGAAAGACTCAGTCTCTGTTCATTCTGTCTGTCACTTGAGCATATTTGCTAAATATAAATATGCTGAATAAAACCAACCCTTTGAAGTTATAGGCAAGACAAGCCATGGAAATATCAAGCAAAAACCTGAGCTGGTTAACATCCTGCATGGCGGAAGTTCGTCATGGAAAGAGACTCCCACAGTGCAATGGGTACACTTTGAATATCAGCCCTTCAGTTTGCATGGGACATCTGCCTTTCCTCACTAATCACTTGAACTGTAAGCTCCTTGTTTCACTTTGCTAGCACTGGAGACCGCAACATGGCACAGGCTTTGAAGAAATATTGGAATGAAGGCAAACGTCATTGATGTTTACAGTTACCCTAGAGTTGAACAGACCTATCGGAGACTAGTACAGAAAGAATGGAGACATGTTACTTAGCCAAGCAGCTATCCAGTTCCTGTTCAGACCAGTCCTGGATATAAAAGGCATCTTAAGCAAAGATGGAATTTAGTTGTTCCCATTCTCCACTCTACCTGCGACAGTTTGCTCAGCAAACCACCCATCCCTTTGCTCCATTCATTACTTCTTCCTCAACACTTATTCACAGAAACCAGAGACCATCAGCTCTTAGTACCATATCCAGAAATGGCCCCCGAAGCAGGTATAGATTAACTTTACAATTCCTAAGTTTTTCACCAAGTAGAAAGGGTAATACCAAGCTAATGGTGCAATAAGGTACAAAATAATTCCAACCCTGTTGTTCTTGTCAACCACTTTTTTCAGGTCTAATCCAAGCAAGAAAGGTCCTAAATAAAGACACCATAAATCCTTTTCTTCTCATTCCAACACTTAAGGATAAGGCTTGTGTTCACCATGCAATAGAACTGATTCTTCATTCCATTAAAACTCCTTAATTCTTGAAGCCAATTAACATAGGATCACAGAATAGGAATCAAGTCCATAACAGCATTCTCACATTCTGAGGTGGAGTTTTCAGACTTTTCCTAATGGAACTAGATACCCAAATTCAATTAACATTCCAATGGGCACATCTACACGAGATGCTACTGTGTAGTGGTTACTGTGCCTTTATATAGTACTCATATAATCAAGTACTAAATAAATGTGCAGTAATCAAAGTTACTGTGCAGTAGCACCAGCAATCACCTTCTTAGTGTTGCTACTGTGCAGTAGCCTATTAATACTGCTTAATAGCATATTAGCTCTGTTTGTGCTGTGACATGCTACTGTACAGTATTATTCAGCTACTATAGTTAGCATCCTGTGTAGATGCGCCCAAAGGGAATGGAGTACTTCATTCCTTTAGGTATCTATGAAAGTCCCAGCCTAAAGCTTTTGTTGTGCATATAGTGGTATGAAGGATGCTATGAACAAACTGCCATTGTATGAATAATAATGATTTGTACTTTACTTTCAAAGGCAAGTTAGATTTCTACTCAGAAAAAGCATTTAAGAACATGTTTAACTATAAGCATTTGAGTTGTCCCCACTGAAATAAATGGGACTAATGTTTTAAGTGCATTGCTGGATTGAACCTTATAATGTTCATTTATGCAATGGGATAGATCTTCAGATGTCGAAAACCACTTGGATCCGTTGAAATAAACATAGATACACCAATTAGACCAGCTAGGGATATGGTGTAATATACACAAGAATATATCAAATATTGCACTTTAAAAATAATCCTGTTTGTTCTATAGGGATACAACCTAGAGTGACAGTACTCGTCTCCCTCACCCCACCCTAATGTCCCTGGGAAGGGATACAACCCCATGAGAGAAAAGTTTTATTAAGGAAATGAAAACCTAAATTTGTTCTTTTGCCACCTCTTTGCATTGCTTTTTGCTGTCCATCTGGTAACAGTTATTGCACCTGAACTCCTCTGGATCAAGGCCCATCCATTTGGGAACAAAAGCACATTCCACTTAAATTGAAGTGGGGTTTTCAAATTCCAAAAGCTTTACAGCCCCCTCATCTCATCTCCTCCCCATCAGACAGACAATCCCTGGACAGATTCCTTTGCTGTCTAGAAATGCTTGGATACAAACCTGCCCACACTTTTCTTTTTTGCAAGAGAAAGTGTTTGGATATTATTTTTAAACAAGAGTATTGAATATTTAGACTGACATAGGAAGATACTTAGGCGGTTGGAATGCATTAGGAGTAAAAATATGTTTTAGGATTTTTAAAGTATTGAAGAATGCCTACATGTGAAGATAGCCAGTCATCTTGTTCAGGATGAGGTGAGAGAGCTTTTCATTAATAATTGTACAGAGTATAGTGTTTGTGTGTTAATTTACCAGGGGCTTTATTTCAGTGTCTTCAACCATTTATGGGATCATACAAACTGTTTCTTGCCTTCCACCTTGTTTAGACCGCTGAACTTTGCAAAATCGGTGGAGAATGCTATGAGGTCTTACACCAGTAACATAAGGTACCAGTCAGAGGAGAATCTCTCTCAAGGTATGGTCATCTTATGGCAGTTCAGTTTCAGGGGTAGTGGAAATACTTTATGACCAGCTTCTCTGATGTTTTGATTCCCAACATGGTTCCTGGAAGCATTAAAAAGAACTGTGAAAATGGCAATAGTAAGTATTTAGATATTTGTCTTCATTGTTGCTATTTTGTGCCTTACTTGGCTTCCTCTGGATCTAAAGTAAGGGTATGAAGTATGAAGTAATAGTGGACCAGTAGAAAATAAAGAGCAAGACCTACCACCTGTTGGAGTCAACTCATTGGAAGTCTTCATGTTTAATTTTGTGGGCATTGGATCAGGCCCGAAGTAAAAGCCATGGGGTAGAGGCATAGAAACCAAAAAAGAACTCTAGCACAGCACCAATAAAATGATGGACAACTCTCAGAAGGTGCACAGATACAGTTTAGGAAAGCACTCAACAGCGTGGATGCTTGTCTGAGCTACAAGCATCTCATCTCTCAACAGCAGGGGAACAGATTCCTCCTCCGTCTTAGTATTATTTATTTATTTTGTAACATTTCAGCACTTTAAGTTGCAGCCAGAACCTGGACATGCAACTTCTATGTGTGAAAAATAAAGCTGCTTTAAAAATACGATGTCTACTTTTGAAAATATTTGGAATTGTGCTTCAGTTTCAATATAAGTTGCAGGTGAAAATGTAAGCTGACTCTTTGCTCAAGTGTACCAATGGTCATGAAACCCCACTTATAGATAAGAATTGTGTGTTATCGTGGTGCATTTATTACTGATTCAGCTGCTTTGTTCCAATGGCAATGCTACGACAGGTGCTTAGGCAAATGTTCAAAAGGTATTGGTGTACTATTTATCTGTAAAGATCAAGTGTCTGGGGCCCAAGGTGGACTATTTTGTGAAGGCCTGCATAAGGTGTTTGGGAAGCAACCTAAACAGCTCTTTGCCGAGGCACACATGTTATGACTTCCCTCTGAATTGAATCTGAGCTGTTACGAGTTTGGCAGGGATAGCTTCATCTACTGTGCTATGACATCACCACAACATCTGGGACAGCACTGCTGCAAAAATCACGTGTTGCAATGATGGCCCAGAAGGTTCCTGTGCTCTCAGCTTCCAGCAGGGTGAGGACATTGAACACAGGTCCTGTCTCACTGTCCTTCCTGGATGGAATCTGAATCCAAACTTCTCCAGATCTGTTGAACTCCATGGAAAGAAGAAGAATAAAAAAGACCCTGATCCACACATTCTTCATCCTCGTCAATACTCTCAGGTAGAAGCTATCCCTTCTACCTGAGAGTATTTCTCTCCTAGATGAACTAATGGCTTCTTGCATCCTTTGAATACTTCTACTTTCTTCCAAGCTAAATAGGTCAGTATATCAGAGGACCAGCTACCCTACCTCTCAGGCTCTACTCTATGAGGAGCACATCCAACCTTGACCTCTGTACTCAAAAGGTCACAGAATAACTCCCCTATCCTCTCCAAATCTCTGCTGAGCAGTGCTTTTTACCTTCCTTTGAATAATCAGTTTTGACCAGTACTGGAGACAAGATACAGACAAGATACAATTATTGTACAGCACAGCCTTTTTTTTTTGTAATATCAGGGTGCAGTGTCACCTTGATTAGTCATTACTATACTCATTAGACCTGTTTCTCTCATCACTGACTAGTGGAAACATTTCCAATTCATATCAGCATAGAAGAGAAGAGAATCGGGTCTATGGTCTTTTCCTAATTGATGGAAATACAAGTTAGCTGTAAATACAGCTGAGTAAGATTAAAGTCAGTACAACCCCTTACGTAGGCATTCTTAAATTTGCGCATCTCCATCTTAATTCCATTTGTAACTGACTTTGGTAATCTAATTTAAGAGACTTTTAACCTGATTTATAAGTGTCCAGAGTCAACTAGCACCTTGGGGCTCTGAAGCATCTGGGGCTGACCAGTGTCAGAGAAAGAGTACTGGTCTAGATGGAGCTAATCTAATCTGGCCATTCCACTGAAACAGCTGCAATGAGGACTACAGTACTGGAGAATGAAAGAACAAAGGCCAAGAGCTGCAAAATGCCAAAGAACAAGCATCCTTCCTGCCAAAAGCTCAAATTTGCTTGATTCCTCATGAAGTGTAATGAGACACCAATGATTCATAGTTCACACATGAGATGGACCCAAAACATGAGGGTCAATAAAAAGTGACTCTATGCCTGTGCAAAATAGAAATTTACAGGCAACGGTTACATTTCAGTGACTCATGCTAAAGTCACCAATTGGCTAATTCACCTCTGCCATCAACTGGCATTGAATGTGGACATTACTCATTGCCTTACAAGAAGTGTCTGGAGACAGACTCCTAAGGAAAACTAAGGACAACACTGGAGATTACACTCACTGAAAATATGGGTTAATTCAAGGGGCACAAGCCAAAATTTTTCGCATCTGTGGAAGAGATTTAGCCATACAACTCCCAGTAATGTCAATTAGAGCTGTGTGGCCAGTTACCTGTGGCACCTTTGAACATCTCAGCTACAATCTATATTTCCTGCCTACTACACAGTTTTGAATCCTGGAAAATGGTATTTCTTGGTAATGAAAAAAAAAAAATTATTTAGAAAGAACTGGTAAAAAAAATTTTTAAAAAGTGTCACCAATACTTTTTCCTCTATGGGAAATGCTGTTTTTTAAATAAAATAAAAATAGTTTGAAGGCATCCAGGGAGTTTTTTTTGTAAAATTTTTTTTTTAAAATTGCAAAAATAAATGTTATTAATTTACGGAAATTGTTAATGTTTTGGAAAATTTTGGCATTTCATGTTCACATTTACAATTTCTCATTTGGGAATTTTGTTTTGAATTTCTTCCTTTTATTCTAAATGTTTATCCTATTTTAATGACAAGTCAGTGAGGGTAGTATGCCATTATATATTTTTATTACTACTCACATTATAAAATAGTCAAAATATTTTGGTTTAAAAATGTCTAGAATAGCTACTACTTGGCATGGATTGAAGTATCTTATTTCCTCTCTGGATCTTATCTCTCTGGTATGTTGCAATGAAACAGGGTGACATCTAGAACATCTTGATCTAGAAACAGGAACTCTGTTTAGTGTTTTAAAAAATAAAATAAATTTGGTCATAATATAATCCAGCAGTAATTGTATTGTATCTTGTACCCTATTACAGCTGCCATATTATGCAAGTGTAAACATAATAACTAATAAACAAGAAAATCCTATATGACACGAAATAAAAATGCTGAAATACTGAAACAATTCAAAACAAACATTTTTCAAAAGCAAAAGTTTTCAGAAATTACCTTGCTTTGAGAAACTTTAAAAAATATATATGCTTTTACTCCAAATCAGGAGAAAAACCAACAACAGTTTTTAAAATGTCGAGATTCTTCACGAGATGAAATTCCAAATTGTGAACGGCTGTATTAGACACCATGCTGGTGTTATATCCCATTATGATAGGCTATTATAGTGTAGTTACAATTTGAAACTAAACAATATAATTTAATTCAAGGAGGTCAGGAGAATCTCTCTGCTAGAAACATTTACCCACAAAATGTAAGATGCCAGGAAAAAGTGCGTCACATCACTTATATAAGCTGGAACTGAGTAATTCCAAGAAGAAAACAAGAACATTGCAATAAATCCATACACTTACAAATAAAGGATAACTATTAAATGTTGAGTCTGCTTAGAGCCGATACAAACAAAAAACAATAGATACATTCTTAAAACTTCTTTTAGGGAAAAAAAGCAAACTAACTTAAAAAAAAAGTTTCAAGCCAAAAACCCATAAAAAGTGTTTCCAGTTTTGAAAATTCTGATGACAGTTTTATATCTGTCTAGATTTATATTTCTTTGTCTAAGCCGCCCTCCCCAAAAAAGACTCAGGGCAGCTTACAATAAGAAAACATAAAAACAGATAAAATAATGAAGCAATAATAAACCAGTTCCCCGCATCAGAGCGCTCTGAAGGGCTGAACACACAACACTGCTGTTATACATCAGTGTAAAGTATGCTGGAATACAAAGGGGGAAAAAAGACAAGCACCTATTCTGGGATAGGCGCTATTACAGTAAGCTGTTACTAGATGGCAGGGAGCAGGTTAAAAACCTGTTTCCTAGGATAACTAGACACACAACCACTATATTCCTGCAGCTTTTACCCTGGTGTAGTTTCTTCCTGATTCTTCCTGAGGCAACTCCACACGAGCTTCAAATTAGTTATATTAGCGCAGAGGTTAAAATCATCTGTCTACACATTTCAAGGATCAGTTACACTGGTATAAATGTATGCTCTGTCCAAACCCCACGAATGCTCATTTTCATCACTGTTTTATTGGTATTCATCATTTGCGCTTCCTGTCTCATGCACTGCTCTAAGGGACTCTTGTCCTCACCGTCTAAAGAAGCCTAGTTCTCAGTAAATAGCAATCGTAAAAGTTGAAACTGTGACTTTAGGTAGATGTGAGCAAAGGCAGCGAGGTCTTGCTGTCAGATCTGCCCAGGATACTCTTCTGAACAATCCCAGAAGAGTATGGAGACCTGATTTGCAGGCATAAAAAATACCTAAATAAAAGTAAATGGATTCAGCTTATTTGACCCTAGCTCCAGGGGAAAAAAGCATTACAGAGATGCTGGAATTACCCCAAACTAAGCATTACACGTTCAAGCATTTCAGAGGTAAGTTTAGACATAAAAGAAAACCGAACATGTTAAGAAATGCCCAGTTCAGTTACCCATACAAATTTAACTCTGCCCTTCAGTAATGCTGTATTTAAACCAATGATTACAATTAAGACAATTCAATGATTGTGGTCCTACTTTAGAATAAATGGATGTTTGAAAATACAGGTTAATTCTTCTCTTCACATGGGCCCAATATAATTGTCCAAGACTTAGCATTCTTACAACCTGGTTCTTTTTTTTCAAATATACGCTGCATACAAGGCTTCAGTTATATTGTAACTATACAGAAAGTCTGACTCTCCATTGTTAAGACCATTTGGGACAAAGAAAAAGCAAAACAGATGCTATTTTTTAAAGGTCCTAGGTTTTAATTAATAAAACTGAAAGAGATTCTCAGAGACACTTGTAAATTTTCAAACAGTTCATTCCACGTACAAAGAGTGTGGGAGAAGTTTGGAAAAGGTACACATCCAAAGATACTGAATCCTGTGTGTAGAATAAATGTTTGTGCATATTCAACATTAAATAAAAGAGCCGAAGCATTCCTCCATTGTATATCTATCCGATTTTTTAATTAAATTGCTGTTACCAGGTTGACAATGTTTAAGTATATCAAATGCCCCTTCTGCATTATATGAAGCTCTATTTTACAGGCTTTTAATGTAATTTTAAGTAGGCACATACTGAATTTTAGTATGTGCCTATTGATTTCACAGAGACCCACACAAAATAAAGCAGGGTCATTTGCAAATATTCTCATGGTCCTAGTGAAATCCAAGGCAGGGACTGGGTACATCTGAAAACCATACTACTTAGAGCAGTGGTCAGCAACCTTTTAGGGCTACAGGATAGATTTACCCAGTTGAGGTCAGTGGAAGATGGGCAGGTGCCAGGATGCAGCAACTGCTGACAAAGCCCTCTACCAATAAATTGTCCATGGGCTAGATCAAATGACTCTGTGGGCCATAGGTTTCTGACCCCTACTTTTAGTCTTTGTATAACACCTGGCACTGGGAAGAACTCATAGTCCATGATCAGAGATCCTGGATGCTACTGCAGTGCAAATAAATAATAATTGCCTAAATATGAACTAATGGTATGGAGAGATGACAGTTTTACAGCAGTAAAATCAGCATACACTGGTGTAAGAAGTACCAGACAAATGAAGCAAACCCTTAAAGCAAGGTAATTTTGCCTAAGCCAGTAGAGAACTAGTGCTGAAAGTGTCAGGAGTAAAACTAAATGACACCAGTGTAGGTATCATCTGTCAGCATCCACCGCAGGATACCTTGTCTGGTAAGGGCAAAACAGGCTAGAATCTGCTCCAAAGTGCAGCACTAGCTATAGCTACTCACAGCAGCTACTCTGAGATAGTTGCATGTCTGTCTAGTCCTGATCCAGATGTATTTTATAATCATTATGCATAGCCAATATAAAATTACATCCAATTGTATTATATTGTACATCCGATATAAATTACATAGATTTGTCTGTCCAAGGCCTCAGAAGGCTTTCTTTAGACTCCTGGGGCATGTACAGATGAGCTCAGACATGTGGTATATGGTTCAGCAGACCCATGTGTGGTGCTGTACACCACACACAGCGTACATGCAGGCATTCCCCGCACTGCTAATTTGCAATGCTGGGGGGGAGGTTCTGACATTGGGAGATCCTGGTGTTAAAAAACCCACATGCCTTAAAAAAAGCAGGGTAGCGCAGGTGGCGGCAGCGTATGCCACCAGAAACCAAAGCCTGGCTGGCAATACTCTGGCTGCCAGTCAGACTTTATGCTGCCAGATTACCACAGCTGCAGCCCCTGGAGGCCCTCAGGATCCTAGGTAAGGTTGTTGGAGGTAACCCAGGTGCTGGCCCCAGCCTCCCTTACCCCACCCAGGGCAACATGCCATGTGCCAGAGCATGTGTACACAGGTGCTTCCCAGGGGCAAGCAGCAGCGCACATATTGTGCCACTGCTGTTTGTCCCCTGGGAAATGCACTTGTCTGCTTGTGCGGGTGCACTCCTAGGGTTTTGTTGGGGTTTTTTTGAGGGGGGGAGCGGGAAGTTGCAGATTTTTACCCTTCATTTTCCTTGTCACAAATGCACCATCTGTAATACCACAACAGGTTTTCCCACCCACAGTGATTGGATTGCAGGTGATCATGGTTTGGCAGAGAGGTAGGGGGCATGGGAATGAAAATAATGTCATTTTTGTGGGTACGGTAGCCTGTAGCAAGCCCTCAAGGTCAGCAGGCTCCGCTTGCTGTTGGCTTAAGACAACATGGCCTCATCTCATTCTTTTAGATACATTTAACGAGACAAAATGTATCCCAAGGCACCATGTTACATAACTTTCCTCAGAGCCTAACCAACAGTGCATGTGAGTACAGGCTTGTCTGTACCACCGCCACACAGTTTCCAGAAAATATCACCATGTCTACTTGCTCCTGCCCTGCACACACCAACTCCTGAGCACAATGTACAACTGGAGGAATTCTAAGCATATGCCATCACACCTGCATTAAGGTTAGTCATTTTAGGGAAGGCTTCAAAGAAACCATTGTATCAAGTTCTCAAGGAAATGATTATTAGTAGCACGGATTTGGACAAACAAAAAAAATGTAATTGTATAGATTGTCTCATATCAATGATTTGAAGGAATATGGTCCTAGATGTTAATGTCAAAAATGTATTGGGGAGGGGAGGATTACACCTACAACCATCAATTTTGTATAAATCTATTCACTATCATATTGGATCACACAGATAAAGCCGAGTTCTTGTGTAACCATGTTGCTTTTATTCCAAATAGAGTTTTCCAATGGGATTTTGTTCCCTTTCTGCATGCTCTAAAAATTCTTAAGGAACACAGCTTAGTCCTGCTTTTGTCTTGGGTTTTCTACCAGGTCTCAAGGTCATATTGTTCCCATAATATAATAAGTCCTATATGGATTTCATGCGCTCCGAGGCATGATGTGTTATATGTTTGGAATTCCGTGTATGCTTTATACTTCACATTTTACATATTGTAATTTTTATATGCATTACCACACTGATCCTTGGAAAATTAATAAAAAACAAACATGTTTTTAAAAAAAATTTGCCAGTGGCAAATTATGTTCTATGATTTTGTGCTTTGTAACTGATTAGAAAACCAAAACCGCCAGACATTGTTTTCATATTTTCAGTAACGTAAGTATACAAAACCCTACAACAAAGTCAGCATTAACATCCTCAAATACCTACAATGCCAGAAACATTATCCCCTTCCTTATATGGAACATAGAAGCCAGGGGTTGCACCGTCCACCTCACATCCATAAGCAAGATCCTGACCCTACAAAAACTTCCATACATGTCTACCTAACACTCCACTCCACTACTTCAGTACGCAAAAGTCTGGAGTCTGCGCATGTCTTTGTAGCACCTCAGGGCCATTTTTCCAATGTCTGCATTTCCTCCCATCTATTCTCCATACCCACAATCTTATTTCCTGATGTCTCCTGACATACAAAATTAATAGTTGAGTGTAAGCAAGTTTTAGGTCAAACTTTCTATAAACATTTAAGGAGGTGCCTCCCTTTTATATTTTATTTCTCCTGCAAGACATATGACTGTATTCATCATGATTCACTCTCACGTTTCGTTCCAGCCTACTTTTTCTTAACCCTCCAACTATACCTTCCCTTCCTCTCCCACCTTTCTCTCTCTTTCCCCACAACTTATTTTTATGCAAAGTCTTGTAAGATCGATAAGTAGATGTCAAATTCCTTCTTAACCAGAGTGAGTGATCAGCCTGAAGATTATAAACCAAACTAATACTAGGGCTGAGATTGTTTTTACCTGTTAAAAATGCCAAATGCATTCCCAACTTTTCTTGGTTTACTGGAATTGCCATAATGGATAAGAAAAATATATAATCTAATCCAGTATCCTATTTCCAATAGTATACAGTACAGACAGGCTCAAAAGAAGGGGCAAGAACCCATGAAGGCAGCAATTAGTGAACAGATTGTTTCCAATGGCATCAGGAAAACATTCTTTCTTGTGTTTCTGTTAGAGTTGCTGCCCTTTCAGCTTTAGCTACTGGCCTCTTCTTGTCTTATATATGTAATTTCCTTGGATTGAGCAATGTTAGAAGGAAATTTTGACTCACATACTATTAGGTAAGAATCACAAAACCAGTTGCACACACTTTTAAAGTCACATGACATGTCACATAAAACATTTAAGACACATTGCTGGAAACAGAAATTGGCAGAGAAACACCAAATATTGAAACAGGACCTTTGGTATAAACTGCAGGTTGAATTTGTGTGTCTCAACATGGGGAAAAAACTACCACTCCTAGGTCCTAGTGCATCAACTTCCCTAGATCTCACACTTCAATGGAAAAACCAAAATAAAAGGGAAAGCTTCATGGAACATCCAGGATCACTGTAAGACAGGATGGACGCTTGGCATACCTTGCTGGCCCAGCACAGCTGGTTCTAAGTTGCTCCCTTGACAAAAATCAGCAGAAGATAAAAGGCCATTTTTAGCTGACTTGACTCTTCAGCAAACTCACTGAAGTAAACAGGTTGCATGCAACGTGTAAGAAGGCAGGATTTAGCCTGCCAACCTTAGATTAGACTCATAAAAAGGAGACTGTGTGGAGGCATTTGTTAACATCATTCCTTTCTGACAAAATGCAAGGCTTTGATGATAGTGATTCAGGATCCTCCCCTCCATCCTGGAACTGTATCATGGGTCTGTAAGTATCCCATAGATGGAAGGAGTCCTTTGATGCAAATACTGCAGAAGACTTCTACACGACCGCTTGCAAATCCTGACACTAGGGAGGTGGTATCACAGCATTCAGTGCTGCAGAGACTTCAGGCAGCAGCGCAGCTCACAAGTGAGATTCATCTAACCTACACTAAGGGCTTGCCTAGTCCCCAGGGCATCCCAGGATTCAGTGGAAGACCAGCTTAAAACCACCTCAGGTGCCATTCCCCTGGACTGTGGATTCTATAATGCATGGGATTTCACCCATTGTTGAAGTATTGACTAAAGGCCAGAATGCTTGAGGTGCTTTTCTGCTATGTGTCTTCTAGCTTCTCTCACAACAGTCCACTCTGTGAAGGCAAATGCATGTGACTATTTGTTTTTATTTCTATTAAAAAAGCAGCAAAGTACAAGTGAGCTCACCTGGGAAATAAGGGAACATTAAGGAAAATGTTGTATAAAACCATTTTAAAAACCTAAGTTCGCAAGGAGAACTCTACATATATTGCAAACCAACCATTTGTGCACTTCTAATGGCCTCTTCCAAATTCAGAGGCAGCCACAATACTCTACAAAATTACCCAGAACTCCCAATAGCCTGCACTGGAAAACATTTACTCAATCTTATTTGATTCATGAATGTCTTTGCTTGTTTAGGTCCCAAAGTGGCCTCACTCCACTGCTGCAAAGTGTCATTATCATATAGTCTCATCCTAACTGTATCTGGAAATTCACTTTGACATGTTTTTTTCTATTCACAGGCCATGTGAACGCATAGACAATGGCCTTTGTGATACAAATGCCAGCTGGCCTTGCCAGTAAACAAGAACATTATTTTCAATAGATATTTCATCTGTTTATAATTTAAATACACAGACCTCAAAAAGCTCAAGAATGTCAGCCTCCAGCTCACCTTATTTGCCAGCTCTTGTTACCAAGGACTGGATCAATTGTGCTGCCATTTACAGTACTAAGAGGATGTTACAGGAAAAATATGAGATACAAAAGAATGTGAGAACATAAAGATCAGGTCTCTGAAGGTGACATTTTCTTCTCATTAACATCCAAAAACAAATGTATTTTAACCAAATCAGACCCATTTCCCCAAGTAATGTATGAATTGTGTTGGAACTGTTAGCAGATTTTCATTTGGAAATCCAGATCCTAACCACTAATGCATTTTATGGGTCCCTCCTGATTGGGACTGGAAAAAATGATGGCATACAAAATCCAGTAACAACAGAACCTGAGCCTGGTTATTAGCTTCCCGGCCACATACCTCTTCCAAGACCAGAGCATCCAGACAGTCAATGCATTCCACAGAAGCAAAATATTTTTATCCAGCTCTACTAGCGTCTAGATAGAATCAGTGGGATTCGAGAGTTTAGATCTATTTAAAAAAACCCAACAATAAAAAGTTTCTCATTCCTTTAACTGAAAGGTAAGGTCAAAAATCCTCCTGACCCCAACAGCCCACAGGGATAGGTATGACTAAGGCATGTGATTTCCATAAGTGGCTCTAGGATTGAGAAAAGGGGCATATGGCAGATGTACTTAGTGCCACAGTTCAGACCATGGGTGGGATGGGGAAGAGTCGCAGCTGGATGGCACAGAAGGCACAGGAGCGGCCAGGCAGGAAGAAGACATAGAAACGGGGGGAATAGGGCCTATCACACATGATCAAGGTTCTGAAGAATTATAAAGAGCAATGTGCCAGGTTCAGTGCCAGTCTATAATTATATAAATCTAAGGTGAATCTATTAACATGACTGGAGGTATCTAGATATACAGCAGTTCACGTTGATATTAGCTTCTCACCCAGCTTCTATACTTTGCCTGTCCTATACAAATGCATTTCACATTAGCTAATAAAATTGCTGCATCTTATGTTTCTTAACCTTTTGGAATGATGAATATTTGGAATGTATTTTGAATGGTCTCTTGCCAAAGTCAAACAACTATCTGGAGGTTTTAAATCAAAAGGATGAGAAATGGAAACCAATATATTTTCACACAGTTCACTGAAGTTTGAAAAGCAAAAAATAATCCCAGTAAAAGAGGCAGAATCATTATCATCAGGACTTCTGAGAATTGGGATAGTGAGTGATATGTTGGACTCTACACTATACAATATTAAATAGTAATGTTCACGTCCATGTGATGAATATTATAAAACAGCCATGCCTATCATTTCCCTTAATCTAGTTTAAAATATCAGACAACCCAACCTGGAAGATTGGGTGATTTATCAGTAATAAGCTATAAAAGCTTTCATGCCTAGACTTTGTCTGATCCAGGTCAATAACAGCACATTGCCTTTTTTTTTTCATTTTAACATAGAAGGTCCCAAGATAGTTTAAAGGCACGAGTTAATAAATCTCAACATACCTTTTTTGGTTATGTAACTATTATCATAGTCTTCATTTTCTGAAAGAATAAACTGAAGCAAAGAAAGATCAAATGTCCAGCCCCAGATAACAAGGTTAAAAGAATAAGGAATCAAAACCCCAGACTCTTGCTTCAACCTCTAGGCTTCATTGGTTCCATAAACAACAATCATTTCTATGTGATCACTGACTGGGCCACTTAAAATAAGGATGCAAAGCAACCATCACAATAGAAAACTCCAATTAGCAGGCTTGTCTCATCAAAAAGGTAAAGACCTGGATGGGCCAAATAATAAGCTTCTGGCTCCCTCTGTGGCTATGCTCCATCTAGACACATTGGCAGGGCAGTGCACAGCTGCATACTTAAAATTTCTGGCCCAAGGGCTGTCAGTATAGGCACCAATAAATGCAATACAATTGGTTGAGTGCAAAAATGCCAATAATTTTTCTGGGATTTTTTTTCTCCTCAAAACCTCATATACTTTTCATGGTGGCAAGGGAACACTAAAAAGAAAAATCAGTTAACCCCACCCACACACACATTTTACTAACAAATAGTTTTGGTTTAAAAAAATGTCAGCTTTGAAACCAAAAAATTAAAATCTGAACCAAAATTGTAATGGAAACCTGAACATTTTTACCAGAATTAAAATATTTTCACCAAAGATATTTTAGTTTTGGTTTTTATTTTTTCCATGGGAAAAATGTGGACGTTTAGGTTTAAAGTGAATACTTTTGATTTGGCTGAAAATCAGCTTTGCACTGAAAAGTTGTTTTAATGAGACACTTTAATCCTCTCTAATCATGAATTAAAAAAGAAACTTCTGTCTCTGACCTCCTATAGAATTAGGGGTAAGACATTTCACCTCTGAGCTTCAGCTATCCTTCCAATTCTTTTCCTGCCTTTGAATGTATGTTCTTCATGACATGAAGGGTCTTTCTGCTCATCTCCACTGCTCCTGGCACAATGAGAGCTATCTCGGATCTAGTTGTTTATAGGGTATAATACTGAGTAATAGAAAAAACCATGATAAAGTATTGTGAATCTAAACCATAATGTCAATATCCAGAGAACTATAGAAAAATAGGGCTGGAAGGCACCTCAGGAGGTCTTCTAGTCACACTATTCACAATACTGCGCTTAGCAGTCCTTTTCTAAAGCATTAGCAAAATTATAGTTATAAATTTACAACAACAACATTTGGCAGACACATTGCAAAAGTACTGACTTTTGCATATTAGATGTAAAATGACAAAAATGAGCATAGTTACAAGTACATTGCATCACAAATGGCACTTTGTCTTAATTTCATTCTAATCAAACATCATCATTCTGCTTAGTGTATTAGCATATGCCCTAGCATATATTTTCTAGTCATAGCTGTTATTAAATGAGACTATAGTCAGGACTCCACACTTAGTTCTTTGTTGAATGGGGGGAGGTCATCATTTTTGTAATATGAAATGTAATGAATTTCAAATGAACAACACACAGCTGTAAGCCACTGATGGATAACAGGCTTCACTCTACATCTGATCCAGAGCAGGTGGGTCCTTTACAGCTGTCCTAAAACTTAGGTTGCTTTAGGAAATTGCAGTTTTTATCCACAGAAATATTTAGTTCAATCCCTATGGCAGCCAAGATGGCAGCTGTCCGTGTGTTATCCAAGAATAACTGCTTTATTGTTATACAAGAACCAGTAGACCCTTACCACTTCCATTCACTAATCACTTCTATCAGCTTTCCAAACATACATTTTAATGAACACAGAAACCACAAATCAAATGTATTTAATCATCAAAGCATTGATAGTTATACAAAGCCACAACAGAAGATACACGGAAAAAGTCCTGCTGGTAACTAGAGACTGCAAAAATGTCACCAAACTATGCAGGGGAAATCTAATACAGAAGAACAGACTCTTTTCAGTCTTCTAACCAAGTGCTCAACAGACAAAAAAAAGAAAGGCACAGAGACAGAAACAGGCAAAGAGAAGCACAGTGTACCTCGGAAGATGCACCAGAGATTAATTTAGTCCAGTGGGACAAACAGTAATGACATATATAATGTCATCAGTGACTAACTATATTCTTACTAGGGGTGTGCAAAGAGGGCCCTATTCAATTCAGATTCAGGCCAAATTAGGGACAGTGATTCCATTTGCTGGTTCAGATCACTGTCCCCGATTTGATTTGGCTGAATCCAAATCTGAAGATTCGATGCTATTTTGGAGAATCAGCAATTCGGCCACAGACACAGCTTAAAAGTTTTTTCTCGAGGTACCAGCGTGGCTTGTGAATGCTACGATGCTGGGGTAGATGGAGAGTCCCACAGGAGCGTGGCGGGGGGACCCTCCACATGCTCAGCTGTAAACCCAGAAGTGGATTGGAAGTACTTCTGGTCCACTTCCAGGTCCACCAGGGAGCATGCAAAGCAGCCCCCTCCACACCCCTATGGGTGGTTGGGGGCCTGGCACACTCTCCAGCGGACCCCAGGGAGGACCCTGGCCACGGGGGGACCCCAGGCGCCCCCCCAGACCCAGAATGCACCAGTCACTGAGCCAGAAGGGTATGCCCCCCCACGCATTCCCCAGCAGACCCAGAAGTGGACTGGAAGTGCTTCTGGTCCACTTCTGGGTCTGCTGCCAACTGCTATGGGGAGCCCCCCAGTGCTCCTGTGGGACACTCCATGCGCTCCAACCTCGCAGCACTCATGAGCCCCTGCTACCTAGATGTATGTAGAAAAACACTTAAAGCTGTGTCTATGTCCGAATCTCCAAATTTTCCAAATCTGTTCGAATCAGAGGACACCTTAATCTCTCTGAATCGATTGGGATTCAGAGATTCGGCCACCAAATAGGGCCAAATCTCCACTGAATCAAATCAGGGATGAAACTTTACACAGACCTAATACTTACATGCTTAGTATATGTTTGTGAGAAAACATGGTAGCTTGGCTCACCATTCACAGGGGACTCAAAATGACCTTGCCTGTCTTGCCCACTGTTCAAAAGATTTTGCTTAGTACCTCCATTCAGCCTGTGAGGCCAGAAACAGGGTGAATGCAGGTATGCCCTTCATCTTTAGGCTACCACCAGGCAATGGTTTCCTTGAAGACCTGAACTACTACTATTTCAATAGCTCCATATTTGTGTTGATGAAACATCTAACAGCTCAATTCAGAAACAATGGGGTTTCTCTTAGCTAGTTTCTAGGCCTACATAAACAAATCAGCCATCTCTGGAAGTGGAAGGATTGTGGGATTAAATACAACAGAATCACTCTTCTGTTTTCTTCAGACCACTACCTGGTGTTTAGGGGGACTTCAAAATTCTCCCACTCTCCAAGCAGGAAGTATCTAGTGCTACAACCACAAAAGCTCATGGGGCTGTTTCTTTCCAAAATTTTCTTAAGAAAATGCTACCAAACAAAAGTCAAGAGGATAGATGAATTAGAAAGAGACTACAATCGCTCTGTAACTGAAGTGACTGACAACCTCCGGCAATGATGCGTTTCCTCCCCTCACAGGTATCTACATAGTTCTTTCTTAAATTATTTAATCAGACAAGCAGGAAGGCACATCGATGGCAGAAGACACAATGAGGTGCAGGCAGAAGCAATTCTCACAAATCTTGACTTCTGCTGTGGGAGAGGCCAAGTAATCTTGCTTCTCTTTGGCCATAGCTCCCTGCTCCCATAGCACCATAGCTCTCATGCCACAGAATTGCTCAGGCTGTCAATTGGTTTTACAAACTGCATTTTCTTGTACTGACCTCCAAAACCCAGCATTTTTGCTCTGAGGAGCTACAAAACCACTTTGCTGAAATCATCCATCTTGGGAGTGGCTTCTCTGGACATCAAAAATAATCAGTCAAGGACAAGCCCAGTATTACAACCCTTCACTCATAGAAATTCTCATTCACGCTCAGGCAGTACTAACAGAAATTGGAGCCATGACCTATAAAGCTGTTGAGTGTCTTTCCAAACTAGCAAAAGACAGATTACAGCACTACATTGCCTAACTGGGGAAGACAACACATCCTTTGAAGAAGATCAACCTCTTACCCTGAAACACAGCAGAATTCAAAAAAGCTATTTTAATTAAACCACAAACTACTGCCTACTACCTCTTTCATTTCAGAGCAAGCTAATCAAGCATGTGACAGAGAGGTAACTCCACGTCCACCAACCTCCCACTAGCATGAACTGTCCTAACCCCTTCAGATATTAGTCTTCAGATTTTCCCATCTTTTCCTATGATTTCTTCTGTGCGCCTGGGAAAATGACTTCACCTGTTCATGCCTCAGTTTCCAGCTCAGTCTTACAAGTACATAACATACCTGAAGTTGATATCATCATTCCTGGAATATGAAAACTATTTTGTAAGTACTAAATGTAAAAATACTACAGACCTTAAGGGCTTCACATCTAGTTAGGAAAGAGCCCTTAATACAGAATTGACTGCCAGATCCTGAAATGGGGTTTTAAAATGCAGTTCATTCAATGTTTGCTGGAAAAACAGAAAAGCATTTTCCACAGAGAAGAGGACATCCAAGAAAAGCCCTTTTGGACTGAAATTGGCAAGAGTCTTCCAAGCATTTATCTTCAGCATAGAATGTGCTCTGTCAGGCGGGCTGTAACTAACAATACGCTAAAAAACATGCCACAGACTTCCACTGTATTTTATTTGGCACCAAAGGATTATTCCTCAGCACAAAGTATTTGCAACTGGCATCAGTTAAACGAGAAATTACAACCTTCAAAAGATCTATTTATCATCAACTGCAAGAGTATGGAATTTGCCGTTGGCTTCAGTGACAACAGATTATGCACCATAAACACTGTGCACACACTGGGCTACAATGTGTTTGGCAGCAAGCAGCAATTCAGGGTGGAAGATTAAGAGGTTAATGTTTAGCACCCCTTTTTGTGCTGCCTGTTTTATGATATGTTATTTCTTTCCCCTCCCATTCCGTCGATTTATGCAGCTGACAAATTCAGGGCATTTGGATTAAACCACCATGATGCTGATATTTTTTTTTAATAGCCTGTCAGAGGTAATCAGTAATCTGATAGACCAATATTTGCCACTGGCTCCAGCCAGGCTGCAAAGAACCCCCAAATGCCAAAGCATCAGTTTAATTTGTAATTTTTTTCCAAAAAAAAAAGTTGGATTCTGATTCCATTTCCAGTCGTGTCAATCCCAAGAAATGCCAATGAAATCTATGGGCCAGTTTTAGCTGGAGTAAATTGAAGTCAATGGAGCTGTCAGTTTTCCCCAGCAGACAATCTGATTCAAACTGTTTCAGTATAAAAGTTAAGGGAGCTTCTCTGCATTTACACCAAGAAGAGTTTTACCTTTAGTAACAAAGCAAACTGACACAAACCAACCTGAAGTTCTTGAGACACGGCAACTGGGCAGGAATTCTTATGAGAAACATATTTTTATGGCATTCCTTTGAAGTAAAAAGGGCAGAAGATATGCAAAAAGGAAAAATATAAGCACCAAAGATGCGTTACGTGACTTTTCCAACCCATAAGACTTTCCTCTTAGGTTTGGTTTGAGTGTAGATGAGTGGTTACTGTACCCGTACTCATTTTCCCCACAATAGTGAAGAAACATAAGACCAGATCTTCTGCTACTGTGAACTAAAGTCCTCCAGTTGCTGCCAGCTGAGTTCTTGCTCCTACTTTGAAGCTGGGATATCTCAGACTGGGACCACAGAGGACTTTGCACTGTGTTCCACAAGGATGAAGGGCAAGCGGCTTCAAGCATTTGAACAGTGCAAGGCATCTGTCAGTTTTTATAGTTGTCTTCAGTGGCATATATGAATGAGTTTATGTCCCTGTTACTCAGGTCATCCCATAGTGAGCCACATGCTGTGGGAATCCACAAGCAAATCACAGCATTTCTGAAGGAGAGCAATTACACAGTATCATCTTACCTGGTTTGGCCCTTCTTATGGAGCACATAAAGGAATGGGTATAAGAAAGGGTAGGACACAGGAGGGGCTGTATTCTTGTATCCCATGTGCCTGGATTCCTATCAGGGGCAGGAGGTAATGCTCCCTCAAGCTATATTACTTTTGTTGGGTCTCTTCTGTGGCAATTACTGAACAGCCCCTGCAGGACTTCGCTCTTAGCAACACAGTCCCTGCAAGACTCAACCCTGCTTTGGAGGAGGAGAGCCAAGCAGCAGATGTGCCTGCAGGATGTGGAGATGGGAGAAGCTGCAGACAGTGACCTTCACCAGTCCTTCCACACTTTCCACAAGAGGTTGTACTAATCAGGGGCATGGTAAAAAGGAAAACCATGTGGTCCTTATGCACGCATACGTGCACGTGCACACACACACACAAGCATACCCCTGGCTCTGTCAGGGGAATTATCACTAAGCTGTCTCTTAGTGCTACCCTTTTCCAAGAATCATAGGACTCAACTGGATATCTCTATTTAATTTTGTTAAACTACAGTAAAAGGAGCCAGGATATTTCTCAGTCCAAAAATAATCTCTTTTCATTGGTTCTCAGAATGAACTCACGAGAAGTAAGCTTCAGCTAAATTAAAGCTTTCATCCAGCAAACCCCAGGTCCTTTTACTGAGTGGTAAATGTTCTCTCTCTCTCTTTCTCTCTGTGAGAACTTTACTGTTTCCTTCCTCTGGTGGAGACCGTGCTCAGATTCAGAGAAAGTAGCTCATAACAAACCTGTAAAGACTAGTTTTATTTTACAAAGACTCTTACTTTAATTTGCCATAGTGGGATATTTAAACATTTATAGGGTTTTCCAAAATAAAAAAAAGTTTGGGGAGCTGGTAGGGAAGGGAATTAAAATTATTTACATATAAATAAAGGCCTACAGACCTGTCCCCCAAAAGGAAACGTGTGCTAGCAACATTTCTGCTCAAAGTCCTCGTGGAAATTAAAAATTTAAAAAAAAAAAAAGCATCATGTTATTTGTTAGGGTTTGAAACAGATCTTAAAAGGTTAGTACATTCTACACAGCACTGAATTAGCCTCAGGTCCTACAGGCATACGCAGCAGCTTAACTTTCACGTAAGTAGTCCCCCAGCTTCAGGTTATGCACATGTGTAAATCCTTATGGCGTCAGGGTGAGAGATTATCTGTCACACATCACGGCTATTACAATTCATTGCATTCATGGCATTAACCATGAAGAGCCAGATCTTCAGCAGGTGTGAATTACGGATTCATGCTACCAGGGGATTTGGCTTTAGGGCCCTAATCCTGCAAACATGTGCAGATCTGACTATGAGAAAAAAAGACAGTAGGAAGGAAGAAATTATCATTATAAAGATTTAGGAACTAACTGCTCCTCTGGATGGGAATGGGTAATTCTGTACAGGACATTTTGCTTTCCCTGTACAGTGTATAACACCTTTTCTTGTTATCTGCAGGACAGCAAAACCAACTGCAATACAGCCAGTCCCAAGAATTCAAAATTTATGAGTCAAACCTCAAAAGGCAGGAGATGGGCTTATAAACCCGTTATGAAATGTTAAAATAAAATGAAAAGCACATAGTGGTGCCTTTTTATTTAACATCTGTGTTTTTTTAACCTATGTTTCTCATTCAGGCCACATTTCCAATCTTTTCCCTTCACCTATAAGAGCTAGGAGAAGGAAAAAGAAGGAGAAGGAGGCGGCGGCAGCGTCGCCAGCAGGTGGACATAGGTTCTCACTGTCACAGGGCTCCAGGATCTGAAACTAAAGAAAAAAAACACCAAATGCCACATGGCCCATGATAATGCAGAATGAGCTGTCACCCTGATAACATAGCACCTAGTATAAAGGGGCTTTGGTCTCAGTTGCCATATTGACAACTATTGCTGTATTATCATGAACCGCATGGCATTTGGTGGTTCTTTCTTAAACTCCAGATCCTGGAGTCTTTCAGCATACCATATCTTATGCTATACTATTTACTATTATAATCAGTTTGTGTATAATAAATTACACATGCATACACTCACAGCATTTCGTTCAAAGATTACACAGTCTAAATAAGCAAGCAAGTATAGGATCCCACTAACTACCATTGATGTCTAACTAGTTTGAGGCATGAGTTAGGCACCCAAATCCAGATATAGAGACCTGAAGCCAATGGAATTTCAGCACCTTGGAAATTTAGTCCATTTATATTTAGGTGCTTTAACTTTAAGCAACAACCTTTGTAAATATTGGCCATTTATTGATAGGAGAAGCAAGGGTTTTTGTTACACTTTTACGTGGACCAACTGTATAATTGAGAGATGTTGGATAAACTTTTGGACATAAAGTGCCCTACCTTCCCAGGCTGCATTTTTTTAAACCTGAAGAAGAGCATCTTGTGCCCAAAAGCTTGTCTAACATATGATACAGTTAGTCCAATAAAAAAAAAAAAATTACAAAAACCCTTGCCTCTTGTACATTCCTTGGACCATCATGGCTACAATACTCCATCCCTACTATAGTTATTGATATGGAAGTGCATAGTATTATTTTTCACTGGGACAAATCTTGGAGTCCTTCTTAATTCTTATTCACTTGAAGTCAGTTTTAAAATTTATTTCACCATCTATCAAAACAAACCCATTCTCACAAAGAGAGTTGGCTTAGTAATACCAACATGGGAATGATTTATTCAATGACTAAGGAAAAAAAATAAATCAAAATGCAAAATCACTTTGCATTCTTGGACCATTTATTACAGCTAATGAAAGATATGTTTGTAAATGATCAAGTTGCCAATTCAGAAAAAATGCTTAAGTATTTGTTTAACTTTGAGCATGTGTTGAAGATCTCTTTCTGAACAGGGATGATTTCCTAAATCAGGAAAAAATGCCAAAATTCAAAATCAGATATATTATTCCTAACAAATTTGTTTTGATCAAATCTGTTTAGAATATTAAAAGCATCATAGCAGCTGGAGAATGAATACCCTTAGTAAAGTATAAAATCAATCTTTCATTCTCTGATGCAGTATGTTTCAGCTGTGAAAGCCTTTGATTCAGCAAATGCCACTGGGAGATCTGTCCCTGCAAGTTACTCATTGTGATTATTCCTTTAATAACAGGTATGCAAAGTCATGCCTAGTATGGACATGGTGCTGTTATGTTATGCATAAGCTTCTCAAGAAAGCCATTCTTATTAAAATTATGAAAAAAAAAAAATCAAGCATTACATACCCTTCCTCCCTTAAATTTGGCAGTTTTATTAGAATCAATAACTACAAGACAGCCCCACTGGTGATAATATACTGTATGCCTTCCTCAACTTTGGAGACAGAAATCATAGGGGAAAAAGAGGCTGGTAGGGACCTCAAGAGGTCAGCAAGTCCACCCACCACCTCCAAGTAGGATTTGCTGTACGTGGTTGTAGTTTTTTTTTTGTTTGCATAACCAGTCTAGAACCAGGATTTTCACAATGGATCAGTATCCTGCACAGTTTCCTGATACTGAGCTCTTCCAAGTACTATAAAAAGAATATGGACAGGAAGGATCATCCAGTGATTAGTGCAGTCACCTAGTCAAAATATCAAGTCAATTTACCATAGGATTTCTTCCTTACCCTAGTCAAGACCCTCAGTTCCCCTCTCTACAAAGAGAAAGGTGGCAAGGGCAGTACCATACCTCACAGCAGGAATGGAAGTGTGAATGACTGCAAGGTATTCAGGTGCAACCACAGAAGGGACCTTATTAGTACCCAAGATAAACAGATTGGGGTGCATTATCACTGTTGAGACTCTTTAGCCCGTTTTTCAGAGGGGGAACGCTCAGGACCCTTCAGCTGCCTCACTTCCCGTAGAGACGTGGGTGGGAGATGCAGATACTTGATGCAAAAATGGAAAATTAAAAATTCTCCACTATGTGACTGTGGTCACCCAGAACAGACTGTGGAACACATTATGACTCAATGCCCAATCCACAAACATGAAAGAGGTATCACAGCAATACACTCTGCTGCTCATGACGCAATTGTCTGGCTCAACTATCTAAATGTAAAATTATAGTTGCTGTTCTGTATCTACATCAGCTATACGAAAGAAGCTGCCTCAAGTTGAGCACTCAAGAACTACAGCACCGCCCCCCCCCCCCAAAAAAAAATCATTGATGAAACATTTTGGCTGCAACTCTTCCTGCATGGTTCAACACCTGCATTACTCTAGGGTCCTCTAATCTCTCTCTACAGAGGAAAGGAAATTGTTGACTCCCATGGGAAAACCTCCAGTGCACTCACTATCTCTTGACATGGGTGGGAACTGGTCCAACACCATACCCAGTAGTAACTGTATCTTTTTAGCTAGACCAGTGGGAAGGTGTCCAGACCTGTTAGGAACCATTCAGTTAGCAGCAGCTGAAACAGTCTAAAGTCAGTCTGAAATCTGATTCTTTATGCAAATGAAACTTCTTTTCCCCCCTTTCATTAACAACGTTTTGATAATGTCTGTTGTTGCTTTCCATTTTCATCAGAGCCTCTGTATTTCAGCTCCAGTGCAGGTACTTCTCAACCCTTTCCCAGGCAGCTAGTTTCTTCTGGGGATTTTCTGCCCATGTTTGTAGAAGGTAAACTCTGGATAACAAAGAGCCCAATCTATTCCCCAACTATAGATAGATGGATAGATAGATAGATAGAGATCTATATCTATATAAAATATTATATATAGAGAGAGATATATAGATATATGTGCCACACAAAATATCTAGAGACAGAAAAAGTTGTTCTAAAGTTCAAAAAGAAAACAAGCTCTATGAACCAGATGAACAGAATCACTCCCACCTGTACCACTGCAGGCATTGCCACCTACTCTTTGTCTGTTGTGTGTTGTATTACACTTGTTCTAGAGTCCAAACTCCACTCCCCTACTTCCAGCTTGGCATAAATGTTACTTGCCACCAGTTTGTTCAGAGATGTATAGCCTGGATGTTTGGGGTCTGGCATGCATCCCATCAAAATACTTCCATTGATGACAAGAAGCTCAGGAGTTCCTTATGAATACACAAGCAGTGCACTTTTCTAAGGCACTAGCATGGTTTCTTCTCCCAAAGTATGTACCTAAGCACTTCATAATCCTCAGTGAATTTGCCTCTTCAGTCATGGGGGGGAGGGAAGGAAGAACAGTTGACTTTCTCTTACAGAAGGGAAACTGAGGCACTGAGAGAATAATGCTATATTGAGAGCTTAAAGACACATCTACATGATCTCTGTGTGGCTCCCAGAAGCACCATCATGAAAGCACACCCCACTCTTTTGCTCCTTCTCTGTGCTTGTCAAATCTCAGAAATGAGGCCCCTTAACTACCTGAGGGTGAACCCAGAACATGGCAGTGAACCTGCCACAGAAGACGGTTTGAAAGTGGTATTGGATGCATGCTCAGAATAGGCCATCTAGTTTTCAAGAACTGGTGAGCATGGGGTAGGGCTGAGTTGACAAGGTGAGCTCTACAGCAAGGACAATGTAGAAATGCCCTTTATGATTTGCCATATGGGGAAACTGGAAGTCAGTATCAGAGACTTAAATCTGTATTTCAAATCCCAGATTACCACCAGGCAGTCCTTCTTCCTTTTTACTTACCTCCCCTGTCTCCAAATAATACTACACATGGTATCAACTAGGGGTGAGTGAAGCTTTGGTCCCTGATTCAATCTGAAGAAGATTCAGCCTAATTCAGAAGCTGAATCACAGAATCCAAATTGAATCGGAAGACCAAAAAACCTCTCCAAATCAATTCTGGAAAGATTCAGAAAAAGATTCAGAGATCTGGAAGGCAGTCTTTCAGGGTAACAGAAACTGAGGGGGGGATGGGAATTGACATCTGTACCTGGGCAGTGACTGTGATCTTTCCCTGAGTCCCCTTCCAACCACAGTGCTCTGGGGGAGGGATGTAGAAACAGTATATAAGCCTCTATCGGCAGTCTTCTTGTCCCTTTTGTGAGCTGTTTCTGCCTGAGCAAAAGAAGAGCAGGCAGATGGCCTGGAAACAGGTGGGTGAGCAGAGATCTAACCATCCCTGCTCTTTTCATCCAAATCTGCCTTAACACACACAAGTGACATGAGTTTTGCTTTCAGCAGTTTGACATGAAGTTTCCCAGAAACCCCTATACCTATCTCCTTGAAACTCAACAGGCTTCATGCCCTCAGAAAGGGGATACCATCCCTGCTGCTTTTATCCAAATCTGCCAAAAAAATGACAGTTATAGGTATTTCAGTGATTCCCCATTATAGTTTATGGCCAAATCACTGAATCTCTCCAAATCAGCACCAAATCTTCTAAAGCCAATTTGGTTGAATTAATTTGGGACAGTGATCCAAGTCTCCAAATCCAATCACTGTCCTCCAAATCAGCTGAATCCAAATCCGAATCGAATACTTCCTTATTCGCACAGGTCTAGTATCAACTTGCTTTCCAAATGATCACCTCCTGGACAATCGAAAGATATTTCCCTCCTCTCCCTCCCCACCAGACCATGCCCTGCTCCTTTGGGTAGATTGTTTCCGTGACAACTTGCAACCGTCAAACTTTTTTTTAGGCCCACTCAAAGAAAAAAATATTTTTTTTCCATTTTAACTTAAAATAACCCCTTGACTGTGCTTGCTCACACTTTCTCAAACCAGAGAACAAGCCTGGCAAATTTCAGCATAAAAGTTGAATGCTTTAGAAAGATATGAATCAAGGGAACAGAAAGGAAATGGCTGTGTAGCATTTGCTATGCCGTGGTGTGTGCGTGTCTGAAAACAATGCCTTTGGTTTTCTGTCAACAACACGTTCAAGTTGCAGCAAAATGAGATTTTTGCTTAATAATGTACTTCAGGCCTGGGAAGGAAATTTGAACACCAGAGTAACTAAAAAGTTTTCCTCCCCTGTTCTCCCTCCTGGGTTTTTGTATTCAGGGCATTTGGCATCCTGCTCCGAATACAGTTTGCCACGTTGTAGTGAAATGAGTTGAAAACGCGCCTATGACTTTCAAAACAGCCACAACAGAAAGGGCCTTCTCTCCCAGAGGATGCATCACAAGAGACTGTCCTGAATCATTGAGAAAATGAGGCCAACATGGAGTATGTTCCAGAAGAGAGAGGAAAAAAACAGCAACAGAGAATGAGCATCTAAGAAACACAACTCCCACTGGCGTCAGGGAGACCTAGGAGGGAGAAGCTTTTGCCCTATAGAAGTTAAAGAGAGCTGAATACCTCTACTCTCTTGGGCTCCTTTGAAAATCCCAGTCTAAATTTTTAAGGTGGTTCTTGCATCACGTTTCTTTACCCTCTGCACCATCATCTCTATTCTTTTTTACACTTCAGAGAAAGCCAAATGGTTAAGGTGGTGGGGAAGGGTCCTATTATTTCTCCAAAACAGTGGCATCTGGAGAATCAGGTCCTAGAAGACTACAGAGCATACATCTACACTATGGCAGGAGAATGCACAGTCGCTGCTGGAGAAATAAACCCCACCTAGCCAATCCCAGAAATATAGAGAGGATACCCTAAGAGTATCCTCCTGACACTGCACTTAAGACCTGGGTTTTCAGTATGCTTACAGAGTGTGCCTTGGGATGCCCCCAGAGTATTTTCAGTGCCTCATTTTTGGGGTTGATGAATATGAAGTGGGAATGAGAGAGATCCAAGGTTTACTACCTCAGCAGAGACTGAATCATTTGCTGCTTTGATATAGATATATCCACAGTCTCTCCTTTTCAAGACTATACCCCTGTGGGGTTTCAGGCTGAAATACTTGCACCACTAAAGTGATTTGCAAAATTAATCAACTTCCATAAAACCAGGATTTCATTAAAATCAGTAGTTGTACATCTAATTTATACACCAATATGTCCAAGTCCCCAGTCCCTCTGAACTATGCCCAGGATGGGACCAGTATGCAAATCATCTCTGATATCTTGGTATTCCAATTAAAATAATCCCCTCCATCCCTGGCATTGCCCATCTCTTCCACAAAATGTCTCTAGGCTTTTCCCCCTTGGAAAAAAAAAAGCACAGTACATAATTTTCAGAGGCACTAATAAAGCCTGGTCCAGCTCCCTGTGCTCAAAATGCTGCCCTCCCCCCCAATCACTTTTCAAATGAGAGTAGGAGGGGAGTGGGCAAGGGGCAGAGGGCAGGTAACAGGCTCCAACAGTCCCCATTATCACAGTTAATGAGCGACTAGCAACAAGGTAGACCTATGTGTTCCAGTCTAGTTCATGCTCATAGCTGTGCAGACAGCACAGGGCAGTGGGTGCTTTACAGTCCAGGCCCTTTTATTTGAATGAACGATTACACAAATCTAGCGTTTATGCTTTTGCATGACTTTCCAGGGTATTACACTTGCCAGGCCAGTTGCGTAACTATATCCTGGTCGCTCTATATCCCCGTTTAACAGCTTTTGAAATATGACTGTTTCCTCTGTCAACTTAAACAGCAAGAAGCCCTGTACAGATGGGAAGCTGTTACCTCATTTCTGCTCACATATCTCAAAAAGTTGTTCCCATTAAAAGGCCCCGTTTTCAGATGCTTAAACCCTTGCCAAACTTTACTTGATTAGGCTGAATTTTTTTGTGCCTTGTTTCTGCCTCAGCAGGTGCTGGGATTTGTTTTGGAAAATGAAGTAAAGTTCTAACAAAGTTATAATTATTATATTACAGTGAAACTTAAAGACCTTAATCAAGGTTCTAGTGTGCTAGGCATTATACAAACAAACACTCTATCTACTTACAAGTTAAATAAAACAAGATAGACAAAGGATCAGAAAGGAAAAGGATTAAAAGCGGGGAAGAATTTTTCCAGGGTCACATGGCAAGTCAGTTGTAGAGCCTGGACAAGCATACAAGTCCCCTGAGTGCCAGCCTACTGCCTCTAAAGAGAGGCTTTAACAGAGTATCTCTCTGTAGAAAATCTTTACTCACTGGGCGTGTCTACACATGCATTTATGCTGGCTTTAATGAGCTTTAGCACCTGTACAAGTAGATGCTGGCCTATTTCTGCTTACTGCTCAGTAACTTACTGTGCAGTAAGCAGGAATAGGCCACCAACTACTTGTACAGGCGCTAAAGCTCATTAACACTGTGTGGACTGACTTGAGACTCAAGTTAGTCCCAAGTCAGTCCACACACACAGTGTTACTGCGCAGTAACTAATCAGGGGTAAATTTGATACTCAAGTCTGTATAAATCACCATAGTTACTGCACAATACAGGCATGCACATCTAGACGCGCACCCATACTGTGTAGTAATTTCGTTTACTGCACAGTAAATGCACATGTGTAGACACACCCACTGAGTAGGCAAACTATTTTGCCTGGATCGTTGTTTGCAATCTAACTGGCACTATTTTAGTAAGATCAAACAGAAATCCTTAAACGATAGAAGTCAGTAAAGGGTAGCTTTCCTACTGCTTGTATTTTATATAGCATTAAGTATCAGAGTCATACTTGGGCTCTTCTGCACCGAGCTAGCAGAGGAGCAGTTACTATTTTTGTGCACACACATACACACAGACCCCAGCTAACTTGGTGCCTGGGCCTGGCACCAATTGTCCCCTCTCCCCTCCATTCCCTCGTAGTTATGCCACTGCTAAGTATTGCTCCCCATAAAACCCTCCATGTGAGAAGGGTTGTCGAGTGTTCAACACAATCTGAGATTTGGAAATCTGGCTCAGTTTCTTGCTTTGCAACAAAATCCCAATGTGGCCTTTGGCAAATCACTTAATACCTCTGGGTGCGTCTATAAGAGATGCTTAACTTCACATTAGCATAGTTTACTGTGAAGTAAATGTGTGTTTCTACATGTGTACATGTTTACTTCGCAGTAAGACTCCCTAATCCCGAGTAAATTTGCTACCTGCAAATGCAAGTAGCAAATTTGCTTGAGATTAGTAATGGTGCTGTAGTGCTCTGTAGATGCCTGACTGAGAGCAAAATGTGCTCCCTGCCTCTGGGAGCTGCCTGCTGCCAGGGCAGGCTCAGCCACAGGATCCTGGGTGGGGACTATGTCCCCCTGCCAAACCAGCAGGGAGCTCCAAGTTCCCCCCCTCCACCCTCTGAGATTGCAACTGGGGACCAGAAGCTAAGAGATCCTTATCTCCCACCCCCCACTCCTCAATTATGATGGCAAAGCGGGGGCTGGGAGACCCTCGTCTCCTAGCACTGGCTCCACTACCACAGGGCCAGTGCTGGGAGATCATTATCTGCATGCAGAGCAGGGACTAGAAACTGTCCTGGTCAGAGATAGGACCTAACCCATGCCCCAATCAGGTGATTGAGACACGGTACATTGAAAGTTGCAGGAGTGGGGCAGGTCCCAGCCCTCTGCCCTAATCTGCTGATGGGGCAGCTAACAGCAGAACAGCTGCTAGCTGCCCCATCAGCAGATCAGGGCAGGGGGCTGGGACCTGTCCCTCTACAGCTCTTTCCAAGTCCCCTGACCCTGACTGGGGAGCCAGGAATACCAGCTCCCTGCTGCCGGGGCAGAGGGACAGCCGTCTCCTGGCCCTGTGCTCCCTGCCAGCCCCTGGGCTAATGGGCTGGGGGTGGGGGGAAGCCTCGAACTCCCCCCAGTGGCAGCAGGGGCCCACTACAGGGCTGCAGGAACACTGCAAAGAAAATTAAATCTGCTTCCTAATCCCTGTATATGTAGCTTGCCCAAAAACACATACTCTGGATTAGTTTACACTAGGGTAAATCTAGGCCAGCGTAAATGCATGTGTAGATTCACCCTCTGTGTTTCAGTTGCTCTTCTCTAAAGATAATAGTGTTTCTCTACCACACAGCTGTCTTGAGAAGCTAAATATTTACCACTGTGAGGTGCTTGGGTAATATAATTGTAAAATACATAAAACAGATCCTAAATCTTAACCAGTAGATGGCATTGTGATAACAGAAAAAGCTTTCCAATTCTTACCCCATACTATTCCATATTCCCATAACACTAACTCATTCTAGCAGCTTTCTTTGCTGCACTACTTTCTAAATGCTGAACATGAGTCTTCCACCCCATATGGTTTTGAAAAAGGGTGGGTTGTTTTTCTTGTTTACAGACAAGTTATATTTACAGCCCACACTTCAGCACTGAGTCTAATATTTTTTAGAATATATGCAACAAAACTCTCAAGTACAATGGCTATATTAGAAAGATCAAGGATAATAAACAGTCCTTTTTCAAATATATAGGGAGGATGAAGAAGGCACCGGGTAATGTGGGACCCCTGCAAAGTATGCTGGGCAATCTGGTGGTTGCGCCAGAAGAGAAAGTGTAACTCTTTAACCAATTCTTCACCTCTGTCTTCTTGTGCAGGGACTGGGACTTCCCCACTGTGCTGCCAGACAGACTTGAGGGGAACACCTCCAAACCTCAGGTTGGGGAGGACCGGGTTTCCGGAGAGAGCTTCTGGAGGGGCTGGAC
>NW_017728907.1:14116754-14138380 GCF_001723895.1 Crocodylus porosus
GCTGTTTCTCCTCGTGCCCCCTGCATAACAAGGAATAACGGCCACAAGTCGCTGGAGAGTAGGTTTAGATTAGACATCCGCAAGAACTACTTCACGGTCAGGACGGCTAGGAGCTGGAACCAACTTCCTAGGGAAGTGGTGCTGGCTCCTACCCTGGGGGCTCCTACCCTGGGGGTCTTTAAGAAGAGGCTTGATGCCTACCGCCCAGGCGGGGGGTCGGACCTAAAGATCTACAAGGTCCCTTCCGACCCTACTTCTATGATTCTGTGAAAGAACTATGTGGATAACTACATGATTTTTCAGTTTGCTGGCAGTCCCAAATGTTTTTAAAATGTATTAAATTTAAAATTTAATTTTTAATTGATTTCAGGCATACCCCAAATATTTTTTTTGTCCCAAATCTTCAACAAATGAAAAAGGTTTTTTTAAACTGGAATTGAACAAAATGGTCTTTTCAACCTTAAACTAAAATTTTCTTTTTAAAAACCAATTTAAGAATATTTTAAAAACTAAATAGAATTAGAACATCATTTGGAATAAACATATTAAACATTTCATTTTGAAAGCATCCAAGAAGAGTTTTTAAACTGTGGGGGAATTTGCCAAAAGGTGACACAAATTTTCAAACTACCGCTGACCTGAATCAAAGTAAAGTATTATTATATGTCTTGTTTTAAATTGATATCTTGCCATATTTAAAAAGGTTGAGTGCGGCTACATTTAAACTGAAAAACTTCACGCAGCTATAACTAGGAGTGATTTTATATATAGAATATTCATAATTATTGCCAGGCCAATGCTGGTCAAGATGCATAAAATTAGGTCCCATATACAATTTTTAGTAGAATTTGTTGCAAGTCAAGAGGGGAGGAGAAAGTGGAGTCAACTTAGTCCTGATGCCCTGAAGCAGTTGAGAGTAAGAAGCATGCAACAATGACAGCTATGGTCCTGACTCAATAAGGTATGTACCTAAATTTACGTGAGAGAATAATTCCATTGACTTTGATACTGAATTGACTCTCAGTCACCTGCTCCAACCTCACTGGAGTTAGCGGTGGTCCTTCCATTTACTTCAACTGACCTGGGAGACATAGGCAATGCGTAGAGGGGGCTCCGGGGGAGAGCATGTGCCCCCTCTGAGTTTGGCTGCCACCAAAGCCGTTGCACGTGGTTGCTGCCTGCACCTGCCTCCCCTCTCACCATCTATGCAGCCAGTGATGGCTGCAGGTGGTCCCCACTCACTGCTCGCCACCCCCCTGGCATCGCTGACACCACCAGCAGCAGCTGTGGGTGGTCCCTACTTGCCACTGCCAACACCACAGGCAGCAGCTGCGGGCGGTCCCCACTTGCCGCCATGGTGCCCCCCCAGTCATGGGAGGCACCAGTCATTCATGCCAGGGGAACTATATATGTTCACTCCCTGCCACGTCAAGGTAGTTGGAAGATGTGGGATGTTTTACTGGTGTTCTTTTACACAGCCATCAAGTCACCCAGGTTATTTCTCCCCATCAACTTCTTCCCTTGCCTATGGTCTGAGAGGTCCTTGGCACTAGACAGCAGGAACTGCTGGGAAAGACATTAAGAAATGAAGTAACTAAGGATTGCCTGATGTTTGAGAAGTTGTCCATAGGTATATGGACTGGCTGGCAGCCTTATCTGAATCTAGAACAGAAAGCAGAACATAGAAGAAGCTTCCTGAATTGTGGAACAAGAGCTTAATTGCATCCACTCAGTTCATATCCAGACCCTATCAAAACAATCTCCTGTCTTTTCAATAAATCTTCAGCCATCCATTTCCCACCACAGCCTCCTGCAACAAGCCATTTTTGGGCACAGCAGCTATATTACTAGTAATCACAAAGCTACATGCCCTGACTTAGTCTCCTGGATCCAACCCCACTTCATTCCATCATACAGGTTTCTACCAACATCAGTCCACACTGTCCATCATCCATTTCTGCTCCCCAGTTTCTGCCTTTAAACTAAGGAGGTGATTGCTGTGCCTTGCTAAGGAAGTGTTCAGCCTACAAGGGCTACCAACTGAATGACCTGGTCATTTTTGTTTCACAGATTTGAATGGATGGTCTCAAAATAATTTCTAAAGCCACGTCCAGTCTGGCACATAAGCCATCACTTACTTACTGCATACATGGCTGAAAATTCAACAATGGGGGTCAGAAACCCCATTCAAACCTCTGAAACAAACTAACACAACCTGGTAGATATACCAATGCACTCATCTTTTCTTAGGATGTATACTTGGCAGTTCCTTGTTTGTAGAGGTGCTGAGATAACAGCCTAGTACAGCCGTATTGAAAGGTAAATTAAAAGGAAAAATAAAACAGACCTACAACAGAACTCACCAACAAGCCCTATCCCAGTATTAATAATATCCTGTCCTGGATCTGAACGTTTGGGTTCGTGATGATTATTACAATAGGGCAAAATTAAAATCCAAAATGCAAAAGCTTCTGAATTTTTGGAAAGTTCCAGTTCAAATCTGGATTCACATCACAGAGCCCAAACCAGTCTGCAGTAGAAATTTAACAGGTGCCAGAATAGCTCATACCATTGACTCCATGGAGTCAGATACCCTTCTTCCTATCAGAAGTGCAAGAGAAAAAGGAGAAATACTTCCTAATGCTCAGCCTGCTGTACTGCACTATACTCTGTGACCTTCCTGAGCCTGCTGCGGTCAAAGGGTGCCATGAAACAACTCTCACACAATTTTTGTTTCTAGCCATGTACTTTTTAGAGTCAAGAAATCAAAGGGATTGCTTAAGCAAGTAACTATCCAAATCATACATTCACGCACACACTTCAATACAGAGGAAGCTTATAGGAAAGTCAGACCAGCTTCATTTGATTCCCAAAGGTGAGCTCATGTTTCTTAAGTCTCTTCCTCTGCACAACTGTCAGTATTATTGTTAAGTGCAGCAGTCGTCAAGTCAGGTAGTGTATTATCATATCAAAAACCTATATGCAGTATAAGTGATGAGGGCTAGGCTGAAACATCTGGGGCAAAGCACTTTTCTATTGACTCCTAACAATCACAGTGTGAACACCTGGTCATTACGATTTCAGTGGGACAATAGGGTTCAGTTTGGGGTGCAAGTGCCATATGAAGGCCTGAAAGTCTTTAAACAAACAGCATTAACCCTTTGAGATAAAAAAGGAGGTAGTCTCATTCTCTTCACACTCGGCTTAGCATTGCTATGATCGCTGACTTGCTTCTGTTTTACACCAGTGCAAAGGACTGAGCACTCTACCCAAAAGCAAGAAAAGTTGAGCTTTTAATATACATATGAGCCTGAGGTAAGAACCAGGAGTTCAGGCTCACAATCCCCTCAACTAACCAGCATTTTTTCCCCAGGGTGAGATCCTGTCAAGTATACATCATTAGAAAACTAAAGCCCCGCTAAGTGTTTCATAGTCTCTAAACAGTGGCCACATCTACACGAGATGATTAATGCGCAGTAGCCTAATACTGTGCAGTAGCACGCTGGGCAAAATCTGTGCTAATACACTACTGCACAGTAGTATTAGGTGACTGCACAGGAAGCATCATTAAAAACCTGTGGTCCAGCACTACTGTGCAGTTACTCTAGTTACTGCACATTTAGTTACTACTTCATTAAGCAAGTACTATATTAAATGTGCTAGGAAGTCAATCAAGGTGGTTTTGGGCTTCAGACACCGACTAAAGGAGAGACGAGAGAACGTCTGCTGACTTCGTACAGGCAATAAGAGGTTTAGAACCGATGACTACTGATAGACAATCTTGTTCTAACTGAAGTTAAGTGGAGAGACTCATAGAATTGAGTCGGTACTGGTCAGATCCAAACTCAACTCAAAGACAAGGACTGCTTGGAGGAAGATAAGCAATGGAATACCGCCAGTCTCCAGTTAGCAAAACTGAATTCTCTAAAGAGACGAACCCCTCCCTTGTTCTTCCACTCCCATGTGTGGGCACATGCATACACACACACACATTATTCCATCTTGGTCTTGATGCAGTCCTATCTACAAGAAAGTTTTACTATTAAGTCACAAGGGACGCATCTATACAAGATGCTTTACTGTGCAGTAGACCAATTTACTGTGCTGTAAACATCAGTGTCTACATGTGCAGATGTTTACTGTGAAGTAAATTGGTCTACTGCACAGTTAATTTGCTACCTGGCAGATAAATGCAAGTGGCAAATTAACTGCAGAGTAGGTACTACAAAGTAAGGCACATGTAAACAGCCAACTGAGAGCAAATTTGCTCCCAGTCAGTTGGGCAGCAGGGGCTAGGAGATTACTCCCTGCCCCCAGGAACTGCCTGCTGCTGGAGTGGGCTCTGATGACAGAGCCTGGGCCAGAAGCTCCCTGCTGCCAGGGCGAGGGGACATTGTCCAAGCCTGAGCTCTGCCATTGTAGCCTATCAGTTATTTAATATTTATGTCAGTGAGTTATTTACTATAAGAAACTCAAATTCAACCAGCTTTGATCAGACTGCTAAGTTAAAGAAAGGCTTTTGTTCCTCAGTTGGATGAATGCAAATAATGGGGTCAATATTCCAAAACAAAAACACCCAAGATCATGAATTGAGAAAAATGCAAATATTCCGCATTATTTCCTTGTATTTTTCTATTTGAATGGACTTCCCACTAGCTAACAGGAAATATTCATGGCAAATGAATATAAAAATGGAGTACAGGCTCAGCTAAGCAAAACCATTTAGCTTTTCAAATAAAAATGTAGTAAAGGTTTCCTTGTGCCACCCCTACTCTCCCCCCCTCATTCAATCAGCCTTAGTTTGGAGCAACCAACCCAGACCTTTACCAAAAACTTACACTATGAATTTGGACCTTTTTCTCAGACTAGAAAATGTTTAAAGTAACATTCCTGCATTGTTTATAGTCCTGTAACAACCACTCTACATTTGCTATATTATCCAAGATCAAAATAACCATAATTACCAGAAAAGTTGTTCACACAGAATGCCCAACATGGACAGAAGCCAGAAAGCTCAAGAAACATCCTGTTATTCTTAGAATTGCAATTTAGTTTTGTGGATGCAAAGGGTTACATTTTAGGGAAAATAAAATCTTTTAAGTCACCAACCACATTCAAATCTCAGGCATTTAGAAGTCATTCAAACATTGTAACTATCACTGCTATTAATAAAACGCTATTCCTTATACCCCAGGTATGTATGGAATCTTGTTCTAACAAATGAAGGGCAGCATAATCATCATCATCATCATCATCATCATTTGAAGAGCTTCATTCAAGCCTGTAAACAAATTTGCAGAACTTCCAGCAAGCAAATTTACTGGTGATCATGTTTACTGAAAGCACCAATTTGAGTAAACCTTGCAAAACACTCAATTTTAAGCACTGATGAGACTGTTTAAATCGTCTAGTCCTACCTTCTGTGCAACTCAGGCCATAAAGCTCCACCCAATTACTCTTGTACAGGAGTCAACAATTTGTTTGACAAGTGTCTTTTGCAGAACTGCCTCTGTTCTGGATCTGAAGGCATCATGAGATGGAGAATCTGCCACTCCCCTTCCTAGTTTGTTCCAATAATTAATCATCCTCCCTGTTAAAAATTCATATAATCCAGTCATTCATTCTTCCTATGCCTTTCTCTGTTGGGTTAAAACTTAATTGATGCTCATGGATAGTAAATTTCAAATTCATAATGACAAGTATTTTTAATGGAAACCTAATGTTATGTTACAGTTGTCCAGTGAGGGAACAAACATGCACCATGTACCCTCCGTACCCAAAATAAACAACTCAGATTTTGAACTGAGAATATACACTAGATACAGCAAGCAGTTCATGAACATATTATAAAATCTGTGCTTACTGTTATGAAGCAGCATCTCTATGGGGTGTGAAGGGACACCACAAATAATCACGTCTAGTCCCATTACCAGAGTATCATTTTTTGCTTGCTTTGCACCAGAAGTGCATTTTAAAGGAGAACAATGTAGCAACTCTATAGATCTGGCTTGGGATCTTTTTTCCACTCATAAGGGCCACATGAGAGAAAGCAATGGAAGTGCCTGTTGGGGAGACAAAAGTTGAGTGATCGAGGCTAGCATGACTGGAGGAGTGAAAAGCAGAAACTTCCAGAATCAGGCCTTAAACTAAATCATACATGTGGACAAGGAAATATGAGCTGTGGGCAAGGCACTTCTGTAGTACACAAGAAATTATCTCTGTTATCATCTCTGCCATAGATTCCCCACCTGCCCTTGGGCACATCAGTCTCTTTCAATGCTTCCCTTGGCTATTTCCGCTGCAATCTCTTCAGAAGAAGCCTGTCCCTTGCAGGTTGTTTGTACAACGAGTGGAGCCTTCAGGATCCTGTACTAAAACAATATTAATGATAACATCTGGCATATAAACCACTAATCCCAGCAAGTTTGCACACTCTTTCCTTTCTTATCAGGTTTGTTTGCCACTTGCAAACATTCTGCTATTTCCAGTTCGTGAGGCTAGATGCAAAAGAAAGAGATCTGGATCAAACCGTTGCTCTCCAATTTCCCCATGGTGATTCAGTCCCAAAGAATTTGTTTTCTGTTTTTTTCACATTCCATCTTCTTCTGTCATGACATAATGCACCCCCAATGCCTCATGGGTGCCTTACCTCATGCCACATGGCAATTTGTGCATGTATGCAAAAGAGATAGAAAAATATTCCATGATATGAAAGTGGCTCAGTGGTTTTGCTGAGAAGTAGCAACTACAGGCTAACATTTTGCAGATTTGCTTGCTAAGGGCAATTCAAATTACTGGCTTCAAGGCAGAAATGGATCGATTGTACCTCAGGAATCAGGAAGAAATTTCAGCCCTACTCATGATGATGCAGCTTTTCATGCTAGTGAAATCCTAAGTCTCCCTCCTTCCCTGCAAATGGTTGGTGGCCAAAAGTAACTCAAGCCATAAAGCTCCAGGTTTCTCATAGAAACTCCTGTATTTCTGTAGAAAAATGGTTTAGATAGTAGGTACATGTTCTCAAGAATCTGCTAAGCACTCTTTAACCGCAGAGCTCCATGGGACAAAGGCCCCTGGGCAGTGGCAGTATTCAGGATCAAGATGAAGTAGGATCACACTGCTTCTACTTCCTCCCTCAGCTCCTGGAAGCTGTGGTAAGGAGGAGGATCTGGGATTAAATCAGTATGTAAGATTTTTCCCCCTTTTTCCTGCAAATGCTAATTTTCCTAAGAATGACACTTCAAATGCTTGGGCTTCTCAGGGAGATTCACTGCATCTTCAGCCTTGATTGTTTGCCACTGCTTCCAAAGATGATCACATTAATAAAATGGTAATTAATTGACTGACAGGCATATACCTTTCCCCTCTTCTTCTGCATTGTTTCTAATCTTACTGAGATTTCTATACATCTGTAATCCGGGCGGTACTCCAAGAGGTACTCCCTCTCCAATTGAAGGGAGCAAAGCAGGTGCACAAGCGCTGTGGGAGGTGTAGGGACTCTCCACCCCGGGTAGAGCAGAGCCAGACCACCAATGGGGACTTAACCATATACTTTTTAATACTGGGAACATAACAGACATAAATCAGAGGGTATAGTGGACACTACATTGCCTCAAGGGGGCAGGATTCAACAAAGGTTAGACACTTACAATCATTGACAAAAAACAGGGTTAACAAAATATAAAAACACAAACAGCAGAACAAACAATATGCACTGGTAAAATATAAAAGAGGCACAAAATGCAAAATGTCAAATGACAAGGAAATATAGGGCCTTGGTACCTGGAGGGGGAGAAAGAAGGGGAAACACAATGGCCCCTTTCCACTGCAAGAAGATCTGTTTCTTGTTAGCTCACTCATCCCAAGTCACCTCAGCTGAGACATAAACCCAGATCTCCATGTGGTAGGCAGGAACACTGTCACACAGCTACCACTGGTAGCATGGATCCAGCCTGCTAGGGGTCTTGACCTTGCCAGAGCACCAGCCTCAGATTGGAAGAGCTGGAAGCAGAGCTGGGAACCTCTCAGGTCGCTGCTCAGATCCTCCCTGGAGCGAGGGAGCCTCTCCTGCTGGCTGTAGCCTTTCGTAGGGGATCCTAGAGCCCAGTGGGGAGTCTCTCCTGCCGGCCACACGCCACACTGCTGCAGGTCCCACTACTGCCTGCAAGTCCCACTCCTTCAGGCTCTTCCAGGGCACTGCTCCTGCCCCACTGACTCAGCTTTATGCTGCTCCTTCCTTGTTGCCCCTCACTTGTCTCTCCCCTGAGTCAGCCCACACTGCCCCTTTTATCCCCCTCCAGGTGACCCAAGGGGCCAATCAGGACACGGGGTGGGGGTGGGGGGTGAGTCACTGGGGCCTCATTGGTGCAGAAAGGGAATCCCAAGCCCTCCAATCATCTTTTGCCCTTTCAAAACCCCTGGGCTAGGTCACTGCCAGCCAGCCCATCACACATCAATTTGTTATTCCTCAATCTTCATCAAATAGTTTGGACAATCAAACAGCTTTCAGCCTACAGGATGCTTGTGAGGTAGTCTCTGTAACTGTTTTCTTTTTATTAGTGTGACAGGCTGGCTGGCAGTGACCTAGCCCAGGGGTTTTGTAAGGGCAAAAGATGATTGGAGGACTTGGGTTTCCCTTTCCTCACCAATCAGGCCCCAGAGACTCACCCCTTGTGTCCCCTGATTGGCCCCTTGGGTCACCTGGAGGGGGATAAAAGGGGCAGCATGGCTGACTCAAGAGGGACCACAAGGAAGGAGATTCAAAGAGCTGAGCCAGTGGGGTGGAAAGAGTGCCCCAGAAAAGCCTGAAGGAGCAGGACCTGCAGGCAGCAGTGGGACCCTCAGCAGTCCAGCATGTGGCTGGCAGGAGAGGCTCCCCACTGGGTCCAGGATCCCCTGGGAGAGGCTGCAACTAGTGGGAGAGGCTCCCCTGCTCCAGGAAGGATCTGAGCAGTGACCTGCGGGGTTCCCAGCTCCTCCAATCTGAGGCCAGGGAGCTCAACGTGAGGCTGGGGCTCCAGGAAGGTCAAAACCCGTGGCAGTCTGGCACAGCACTAGCACTAATGACTGTGTAGTAGCATTTCTGCCTACCACATGGGAGACTTGAGTTTAAGGCCCAGCTGGGGTGACTTGGGGTGAGTGAGCTAACAGAAAAATTCTTCTTGCAGTGAAAAGGGGCCATTATGTTTTTCCCCCCTCTCTCCCCCTCCAGGTACCTAGGCCCTATATTCCTGGTTTTTGGCATTTTGTGCCTTTTTATATTTCACCAACCAGTATTGTCTGTTCTACTGTTTGTGTTTTACACTTTGGTTAACCCTGTCTCTTGTTAACTGGATGAATATGTCTATGATTGTAAGTGTCTAACCTTTGTTGAATCCTGCCCCTTTGGGGCATTGTAGTGTCCCCTATGCCCCCTGGTTTATGCTGGTTATGTTTCCAGTATATTTACTCTATAGGGGGAGGAGAGTCCCTACACCTCCCACAGAGCTTGTGCACCTGCTTTGATCCCTTCGATTGGAGAGGGGGTACATCTTGTTGTACCACCCGGGTAATATTAGTTTTATTGCTTATGGTGTGTGATTGGTCCCTTATGTTTCTGTTCCTCAAACAGATTATGCAAAACTTTCTTTAAAAGAAGAATAAGGAATAATATGAAACAAATCATGAATAAATGACAGGCACAGAATTTCAAATGCTTGTTCATTGGCAAAATCTCTTGTTCCTACATGAATATAGGACATGAACAGCCACCGAAACAGCAAACTGCAAGCAAAAGTCCATTTCTGCAAATGATCAGGAATAGGGACAAGCCCAAACCAAACCAAACCAAACCCTACAGTTGACTCAAATAGCCATTTGGAATTTAGATGTATGTTGGTGAATACTGCACTAGATTTTCAGCTTCAGTGGAGCTAAACCAATTAACACCAGCTCATGATATGGCCCATTAGTTATGCAGTAATCTACCAACTCTAAAGTCAGTGGGCTCCTTGAGTGCATTTTTCTGAAAACCAGCTATACCACAGCATGATCAAAATGATCACATCTAACCAATAAAGCTCAGATTCTGATATGTATTGAAGACTGAGACAGATCAAGCCAATGGATAAAAATTAAAACCTGAAATTCATCAAGTGAACTTCAAATCACCTTCCAGGAGCAAAAAAAAAAAAAAGACAAAAAGAAATGAAGTTTGTACAAGGAATGTATGCTGCAAATTACTGTTTCATTTCTTAACAGGAAGGAAGGGTAGGGTACCACCTTAAAAACTAACTTGTTCAGAAAAGCATATATTTTTGTAGGTGATGGCCTATTTTGTCAGATTCTGACATAGGATCTGACAAAGTAGGCCGTTGCCTACAAAAGCATAGCCTTTCTGAATTAATTAGTCTTTAAGGTGCCATCCTGCCCTGCCACCTGCATGATTTCAGACCACATAGCAAAGTACCTCTCCTTGCTTAACTAAAAACAGTCCACTTCAGTTTAACTAATAACAAGCTTTAACAATAGGGACAGTGGAAAATCCTGACTAGCTGAGAGAGACCCTCACTGCATCACTAACAGTACCAAGCTCTTATATGATACTTCTCTCAGTAGGACCCCAAGTGGTTTCCAGAGCAGATCAGCATCATTATCTCTGTTTTTACAGATGGATAAAGACAGACATAAAAAGATAAAGTAGCTTTTTCCAAGATCAGGCCAGTAGCAGAACCAATTCTGGAACCAAAGTCCTTGTTCAGTTTAACACCATGTCTATTGAGCCACACAGCAACAAGTAAATGCACAGAGGGCAAAACAACTTCTCAGCCTAGACACCCTTCACTATTGAAAACAGCATGGAAAATATAAATATGAAGTCTGAAAGCAAAAGTGATCCTTAACGTCTACATTTGAACCGAAATTAAAAATGGCAACTCCTCCACAGCTACCTCTGCAGCAGATGTCAGAGACTTCTTTCCATCTAAAGGTACAGATGGAGAATGGCCATTGGCTCAATGTCTTTTACATTTACACAGCTACAAACATGATAGGCCTAAGCCACAAAACTTGGACCTGGATTTCTAGTTGGATTTGATTTAGTCCATTATAAAAAAAAGGAACCAACTATGACCAAATTTTGCGGGTATTTTGGTCTTGTTTGCATTTGACCCTTTAAAACAATCTATTTATCACTGTTTCCTACAAGAGGGGTGCTTGTAACAACAAACAATAATGCATTTGGTTATAATTGGTACCCTCATGGCTAATCCCCACAGAAAAGCTAACGACCAAAAGGCCTTCCAGTTCAGGGATCAGGCAGTGTGAAGGAAGCCACTGATACTGTATTTTTGGGGGGGAGATTCAAAGTTCTTGCATTTGGTACATTTTTTACACACACACAGAGTCTAGATATATCCCATACACAAATCAGCACTAAAAGAACAAGTATATGGGAAGTTGAGTTTGCTATCCTTGGCTTTGCAGTAGACACTGTTCTTGCTTTTAATGTGCACCATCTACTAATCAGCCATCTACTTGATTTCTACTCTGACAGCATCTTTTAAAGGTTTTCATACCAGTACAGATTTCAGGTGCTGCTCCCAAGATCACATTTTTGGCTGTAAGAACACTGGGGTGCTCTTCTGGCCAGCCAGGAGCATGCTGGGAAAATATCTTCCAGAGCTGTTGGACTGAGATGAACAGAATACTACAAACCTAGATTACTACACCAAATCAAGGGTTAATTGGTTAAATGCCAAGCAAGTGTATATACATAGGCCAACAACCTGTAGTGCATAAAAGAGGAGTGGGAAAAACTGAGAAATGGCATGGGATGACTATTAAAGCCAGTATCCTACCTAGGCTTTAGTTACATCCTTATGACAAAGCTGGTGGGAAAAACAGAGCTTACCTTGGAGAAGATCCTGTACTGTAACCTCCACCAAGAAAGCATGGGCATAACATTCTGTATTAATAAGGTTGAAAGGGTTAAAGTAAAAGCCATGTGGTATCTTGCAGTGTGCCTTCAGCCTTGACATACACATAGTGTCACACACGAAGGAGCACAGTGTCACTGGTGGACACAGCCCCTTAAGTACTATTTCAGTGTTGTCCACCATGCCGAGGTAGCCCAACTCAAGAAGAGTAACCTGAGCACTCAAGTTAACAAAACCCTTCTAGCAAGAAAGCCAGGCTCTTCCCTGGCCCACCTCTTATTGGCAAAGACCTGGCACAATCATCACATGTGTATGTTGCTGGAAACAGAACTAAGGGAACAGGGGACTGCTTGGGCTGGTGTGACCAAAGAAAGCAGAGGACTACATATACATTTTAAAGCAGAACCTTGTGGCGATGAGTAGGAGGTGCATGGGGGTTCATGTGCACCCCCTGAATGGCTGTGCTCGCCGCTTAGGCGATGGGTGGGGGGCAGGTGGGAGCGCTGTCACCCCCCCTGCAAGCTCCGGCTGATCACTGCAACCACTCCCAGAAGCAGTTGCAGGCACTCCTGGAAGTGGCTGCAGTGATCAGAAGGGTCGGCCACAGAGGGACCCCTCCCCCGCCCCCCAGTCAGCATTACTGGTCACAGGGGGGGCACGCGTCCCCCCAAGTAAGGCAGCATGAGTTGCCCATGGCAGAATCTATAAAAGGTGAGATGCTGAAATTCACTGAATGCATGAGAGGCACGCTATATGTGGGGGGCATGATATACATGACTATGGTCTAGGCACCCAAGGAAGAGAAGGAGGTGCAAATCCATCAATAAAAATCTAGGCCGAGATGAGGCCTGTGGAATCTCCACTCCAACACCTAAGACCACCTGCAGATTCCCCAGAAGGACTTTCTGGATCCCCTGCTGTAAGGCTACACTTTGCCCTTGGGACTACATAAGACTCAAGCAAAGGTTTTCAGTTGCATTTTGGCTTATTATATTGCATTTTAAATTAGACTAAGTTGTGTGTACTGTCACTGTGTCTTACTGGGCTGTGTATTAGCTTAGGTGAAGTTTTCTGTTTGTTCATTGTCGTATGTTTAAAGTTAAGAATTGTTGTGTTCAATGCATGCTGTCTTCAGAGAATGGATAATTCTTGTTCAAGCATTTATGAATTCAGTGCCACTGCCTAAAGTCTCATATTAAATCTGGTAATACCCTCCACTGCTCCCTCATGACATTTGTTCTTTGATGTTGGCAGGGGAGATTATAGTGTGCAAATCAATGACTGCCTAAAAAAAGTCACAGCTCTTTCTGTAAGGCATCTCCTCCCACCAAGCTGTGATGTGCATCATTCTACATCCCTATAATCTACCCAAAAGCCAAATTTCCTTTGGAAATTGTTACTAGGGTGGAGAACTAGAACCACAATGAGTCATTCTCATCAGAAACAGAGCTGAGACCAGACTATTGGAAAGGCCCAATACTTGTAATACTGCTATGACACTGTGTCAATTACTTATGATGCATGTAATTATGCAACAGAAAGATTTGCAAGAGCATAACCACATAATCCCCCAGGGTCTACTTAAGATGTCTTTCACAAATGATTAGATATACCATAAACAGGCAACCATGAACTACACAGCTATAATCCTATCAAGGAGATCTGGTGATATCAAAAACCACAGGAGCAGAGCTGAAGCTGCCAGAAAATCCCAGAAGGAATTGTTACCTAGGAATCTAAATTTTCCTTAGATTTTTGCATTTTTTTTAAATTTCATCCTCTACCCCTTCTTCATCCACCTATTCCATGATCATGTCCCTCACCTTTCCCTTCCATGGAGATCAACACAACTAATCAAAGTGACTGACGTAAGTAACCCCAAGGTATGAAGGGCCCAATGCTCAGCGTAGAATAGATAAATAATGTAGGTCCAGTTCTGTGACCTCTGCTAACATGAATAATTCTCCTGAAGCCACTGGTTGTATCATGTGACTCAAGTCTTTAAATTATGCAGATGAGACCCATACATTCACCAAGCAGTACTTACATGAACAGCCCTACTGAATTCAGTGGGACTACTCATGTGAGTAAAGTTTGCACAAAAGCAGCATAAGGTATTATTTTCCATGCCATTACTGTTTTATAAATCATTTTAAAAAATGGAAAATAGACTGCCTAGTAGTGGGAATTGAGAGCAGATGACAGAAAGCTGATGTTCATTAAAAGCATTCAAGTAGTTTAAACCAAACATTTGTGTTTTATGATAGATTTCAAAATCTAACCTTAATAGAAATGTTTTCATGACATTTTCAAAAACTTAGCTGAAAACCTTTTTCAGATTAAAAAGTTGGAAGCTCTCTGTTGAAGTATTGAAAACATAAATGCAACAGCAGATTACCAGATCATGAGAACCAGGAAGTGAAGCCAATTACAATCAGAAAGTGAAGTTGACTACATGCAAAAAAAAAAAAAATCTAATTTCACTCTCCAAAATGAGTGCAGTATGGCTAACTGTAAAAAATTTTGAGTCAAGTCTCTGGCACCACCCCACACCCCAAATCATAAAACTTTTGACGAATAATAAATTTCCCATTATTTTTGTTTATGTTCTGTTTTTAAGGCTTGAGGTTGTCCCTTGGCTTATGTTTTCCAGCCTTTCTTTGAAACCATGAGGGGTAGAAACTTACTTAAAGAGTACCAAAAAATGTGAAAAAAAGAAAGCACAAGCAACAGAAAGGGAAAAAGCAGATCAGACTTTAAAAGATTCTCCCCTCTCCCTGAATTTCAGTGATTTAAGGCTTGTCCTACAGCATTTATAGTGCTGAATAATTGTTGCTCATGTAAAGTATCCCTAAGACTTCTTACATAAGCATACAAAAAAGCTGTTGGATTCAGCATCTATGGTTATTTTTGATAAAACAGGTAAGAAATGTTTTAAAAATATTTTTAGTCCAATCACATTTTCAAAAAAGGCAAAGGGGTTTTGTTACCCCACTCCAAGAACAGTGTTGACAGTGTCAACATCAAGATGCCACTTATGCTAAAGAGTTAAATGAGTTGAATAGTCTTGCCTTGTTTATGATTTGTAACTTGCTGGTGTTAACAACCAACCCTTCTGTAGACATTGTGCTTGTCCTTGGACTGTATACAAGGGAAGGAAGGTAAACTTAGCAGCTGCTAGTTTTAATAAATCTAAAATCCCATCAATGTTCTCTCTTTCTATTCATAGTCCATCCCAAGTCCACAATCTCCAAATCTTCTGAGAATGAGCATTGTATATTAAAACATAAGAAGAGAGTCAGATGATACTAAAAAGGCTATAATAAACCTTTGGAAAAAAAACAAAACAAAAAAATGAATAGGATTTCTTAGTAGATCATAACTTCCCACCTCACAATTTGTGCCTTTCACACAATCCAACAAACAGGTTTTCATTAGTGACTTTGGAGGCATCTGATGTGTCATATTGCTGGCCGTATACCCCATTTTGGTGGAATGAGATGTTTTGTCTTCCTTTAAAGTGCAAGCAGTTTTAAGATGGGATCTAGCCATGGTAAATCTCAAAGTCTTTACAAACATCTCATTGTTTTTGAATGACCCTCTGTGGAAAAGCATGAATTCTGGTTTACAAACATTAGTCAGAACAGACTGAAATTAGAAAAGGCTCTGAATGAACCAGCCAAGGAAAAAAAAGAGGAGCTGTAAGGGAACTCACCAACCTAAACCAGGGCAAGAATAGAAGAGCGCTTTGATCTAACGCAGCAGTTCTCAATCTTTTTAAACTCAAGGCACTCCCCAGAAAATGCCAGCTCTTAGTTTTCTCTCCTTTTTCATGACAGGAAAAATAATACAGCAATTCTGTGGCAAACAACTCAGAAAAACCACAGCAGGTCAGAATGTGATTAACACTATGGATTCCTATTTGAAATCTCTGGGTTTATCTTGTTGATCATGTTTCGCACGGAACAGTGCTAACATTACATGGCACCTCTGAAGGGTTCTCAAGGCATGCTCTCTGAGAGTCACTGTTCTAACCCATCCCCTGTATTTGAATCCTTGTATTCCCAAAGGTGAACAAAGGGACAAGCAAGTTATGGGACTTGCCAGTCCGGGGGGAAAGGACAGGACCCCGGAGCGGTGATCCCCTGTGCCTGCTTTAACCGCTAGGTCACACTCTCACCCAAATCTCTTAACCTGAAGGATGAAGTTCTAGTCCACCCTGGTGCTACCACCCAGTTACAATAATGCTCAAACATGCAGGGCTAATACATCAATTAAATAGACTTGGTTAGGAATTTTTCCCCATACAATTTTCAATAAAACCATTGTTCTCATAATTTATTGCCTTCAAAATTGGAAAGGCTTTCAAGGGAGGAAAAAAAAAAAAAAAAACGGGGGGGGGGGGGGTGCAAAGCATCTTTTACCAGCTCTAGAATATGAAATATCAGCACTATTTGGATTTAGCAGTTCCAGGTACACCTGTCTATACATAATACAGGCCAACTCCTTTAAGGCATTTCCCTAAAGAACAAAACGGGGAACAGTCAGTGATAACAGATTATGAGAAACGAATCTATTTTCCACAAAGAGAAATGTCCCAATGCAGCATGGAAGGAAAAGAAGACAAAAGCTACGATTGATTCTGTAATGAAAATGTTCGCCCCCTTTTGACTGCAAGTCAGTACCCCTGCTGGACTTCGAGTATGTGCATCCCTCTCACCACCACCCCTCCCAGCATTGGCAGGAGACAAATAAACCCCAGCTAATTAAACCAAACATTGGTTGTGTTTTGTCTCATGATTTGGCATCAGAAGGAAATCAGCCTTCAAAATCTTTCCAGTTAAACTGCAGATGTTGACTATAAATTACAATCAGCTTTTAATCCTTCAGGGTCTGATGTTCAGAGTCGCCGAGCATTCACAAACCCAGCGGTGAGAGCCGCAGGTACTCGGCACCGCGGAAACCCGCCACTTCGAAACCTTACGAGGACAACAGGAGCGGAAAGGTGGGAGCAACTGAAACAGCGTGTCATGGACTGACTCAGCCCCCGGAGCCCCCCACCCCGCCCCGAAACACCCGTCGGAGTTGCAGCAGAGCCTGGTAATCCCGGATCGGCCTTGTCAGGCATCGTCGGAGCCACAGGTAAAGCAATCGTGGAGACGACCATCCTCAGCTGCGAGGGATTACCGACGACTGCGGAAACCCGATCCTTTAATAAAATGACATTTACAAACATTGTTTGTAAATGATAAATGTTCCTGATATACATTTGGAGTAAAGTCGCTGATTTGTCCGGTTATATAAATGATTGATGTGGGTAAAAAAAAAAAAAAAGTTGGAATGCAGGAATGTCGAAGCATTCGTTTTGCTCAAAAATTAACAGAAAACGTTTTGCTAGGCCTGAATCAAACCAGTTTCTAACTTGAAACCATACACAACTTTTCAGTAGTTTGATTTTTCGTCTCACTTCGGGCTACCCAGAAATGTCAAAATGTCAGGTTTGCCTGCAGAATAGGAAGTCTGCATTTGATCCTCTCTACACAGCACAAGGTTTTACGGGACAACTCTGGCTTCCCTTCCCTAAACAGCCTGTATAATAATAATAAAAATGTGTTTAGTGGGGGGGGGAATGTAAGGAGTTCGGACTTTCGCAGAAGAGAAAAGCTCATCCCATTATTATAGCACTTAGCTCTTTCCATCAGATCTCAAAATAAGCTCAGGTGTCACTCACATTTTCCCATGGAGAAACTAAATCAGAGAACGAGGGGCAGAGGGGAAGAGACTTGCACAAAGCCCCCCAGCAGCACAGCCAGAAATGAAACTCCGGAGTCCAGTGCTATCACCATCACAACACACTGGCTTCAGCATTGCCAGTGTATTTTTTCTGTTTAAAATGTTCTTCCATTATACCCGATAGGACAGCTGCTGCCACTGTCAAAACCCATCACTAAATCTGAAGTCATGAGAGACATGTCCCAAACAAGGAGCAGGTGTATATTTTTGTCCCTGCTTTCCTACCCCAAGCGGGAACGAAACCCTGAAATCTGGCATATGGTCGCCTTCTTGGTGTCACAGTGAGGTGACACGGACAGAGGGGATGGGTGTCATTTTATTCCCCATCTTCTGTCTCGTGCTTGCCCGGCCCTGAAGGGAGTGACTCTCAGCTCTCAGGAAACTGCAGAGGATCAAAACCAGGGGGCAAAAAAAGTGCTGTTTTCTCCCTAACCCACCTGTCCCAGGGAAATTATTATTTTTTAAATGTTAATAGGATTTTTACAAATGTTTTCCATTTTCATCAGAATAATCTGGGTTTTCCTTAAAAAACAAACAAACCCTGAAACTCCCCCCCCCCCACCCCGCCTTCCAATTTTCCCCCAAAAGACGAGGTTGAGTTGTGCAAACAAAACAAGTAAGTGTTCACTTCGGGGGTTTAATTTGGGGGAGTTGCTTTTTTCTAGGGGAGGGCATTGGTAGGGCTCTTGGGCGGGGGGGAATCGCTTCGGACTCGAGTCGGGAGCGGCAGTCTCGCACTCCAGGCGTGTTTGATTGTCACGTCCCTGTCTCCACTGCAGCAAACACTTGCTTGCAAGCTGCCTCTGGCTGCGGGCGGAGACGACCAAGAGCACAGCGGCTGTTTCTAAGTGCACAGCCCCTCTTCACTGTTTTAAATGAAACCCTGTGTTAACAAACGTCTTGGGTTCGACTTAAAATGTGTCGAATAACACGGGAAAAGAAACTCCTGTAAGACAGCTCCCTCTCTGGGCTTTTGGATCGTACATTATTGATAGCAATGGCCCTTCTTCTCCGCGTTGTCTCCGTCTTTGCAGTGCTTGCTCACTTGAATAAGGACTTCACTATGATTCTATGATCGCTCTTTTATTTCAACTGCAAAACAGTCCACCTACTCAGCGCCTTGCAACCGAGCTGCCTTTTCCATTATAAACATTTCTGAGGACACGGATTTGGGGGGAGGGGGGGGCGGTCAGCCTCAGTTCCATGTCGTAAAACACCGTGTACAGAAATTCAAGGAGTTACCCAGTAGATCGGTTCAATAATTAAGACTAGGTTTAGTTTGCCACTCAAATTGAAGCCAAGCACCTTCGTTATGAGTGTAAAGAAATGTTGATCGTAACCAAAAAGACACCCAGCACTTCAGGGAGAAAAAAGAAATGTTGATGTTTCTAGCTCGTGGCAAGTCAATTTTTTCAGATGTTGGCCGGGTGGGAGACATTAAAAATCAATTCTTTTGAACCGCGGGGTCTCCCACTTTCTGAGCCCTCTTCCCGCAGGACCGGCGCGGGGTTGAAGGCGCCCGGCTGGGAACCGCTGCCCAGGCCCGCAGGACTTCCCGGCGGAGTTGCTCGCGGGAGAAAGGGACCGGGGGGGCTCTGCATCCTCACGCCTCTTCCCACCGCGGCGGCCGGTGCTTTTCGGGACGACCCGTCCCCTGGGGACAGGCACAGCTGAGCCCGCGGGGCTCCGGCAGACGGCACGTGCGGCTGTCAGCTCCCCGGAGACACGGGCACGCATGCGGGGCGTGGGAGAGCTACCAGCTGCTTTGTCTGGCCTGGTGGGAGCGTTTCAGGGAGAAATCCGTGGGATCCTTCCGATCTGTTTTCTCTGGAGTTTCTGAAAGAGATCGCCCAGGGACGCGAGCGCCTCTGGACCCGGGCCGGCCCCGTGGGGCGGACATGCAGCGCCCGTTTCCTCGCAGCCCTGACCCACCACCTCTGGGAAGTCCCTCCTTCAGCTTCACCTGGCCCCGCGGCGGCGGCTTCTGAGGGGGCCGCGTTATCCGCCGGGGATGGAGTCACGCCTCGCTGCCCTTTGGGGCAGGGCGGGTTCCTCAGCTTTCCGGCTGCCCCGGCACACGGTGCGGGTTCAGGGAAAGCCTTGGGCCCGATTTCCCTAGATGGGGGCAGCCTCGCCCTCGGCTCCGCTGTCTCCTCTCCCCCGCTACCAGACACCCACAGCGCTCCCCGGCCCCTGACTCAAGCCTTCCCTCACGGAAATCGCCCCGGCCCCATCCATCGCCTTCATCTTTTTTTCTCCTCTGCTCCCCATAGCACGGAGGCTGCCTCTGCCGCAGCGGGCGGGGCCGTGTCCTCTGCTCCCCCCGTCCCCGGGGGAGAAGGCGTGCGACAGCCCTGCCACCTCCCCTCCTGCCAGGGAAGAGGTGGGGGCCAGCACTGAGCTATCGGAGCTGGGGAGGGGGCTCGTGGGGGTGAGGATCCCCAGCCTCCCCCCACTCTGCTCCCAAGGGCCCGGGGAGGGAGAGTCGCGCGTGGATCGGATCCTGGCGGTGAAATGGACACGGTGGATCAGGGCTTCTCGCAGCCGGACCCGGGAGATCCCCACCCCCAGCCCAGCTACCCAGGGGGAGGGGCAGCCAGAGTTTCTGGGGTTCAGACAGAAGTGACAGTTTTCCCGGATCTGGCCACAGAAAGCAGTTTATAGCTGTGACCAGACACACGTGCTGGTGGGAGCTCTCTTGACGCGCCCCGGTGGAAGCTGGGCGGCTTGAAGAGCTTCAGAGGCGGCTGCCCAGGGGCAGGGCTCTGCCATGGACCTGTGGGTAGGTGCCAGGCAGAGGGGGCCATTTCGGGTCCGAGCCCGCATCCCCCACAGGGGCTGGCTCTCTGGGACCTGCGGGCGGAGGGAGAGCGCCAGGGAAGGGCTGATCCGCGGCGGGGCCGGGTCCTGCAACCCCAATATTGCCCCCGGGGGAGAGCAGCCCTACTCCCGCCCAGCCGGCACCGCAGCGGCCCTCGCCGCGACGGGGAGATTTCTTGTGCCAGGCACACGCAGTTAGTGGCAAGGGCAGGAGAACTGGGGATTTAAAACAAAAAAAATCGAGATTTCGAAATGGCCGAAGGGGTTTAGGAACGGGACTCGATTATCATTTACCCCCCCCCCCCCTTTCTCCCTGGATGAGACGCTGGTTAACAGCAAAGCGCTGGCAGCGGCGCAGTGACAACCCAGGGACTTCCCTCGCCCCCGGCTAAGTGTGGCTCTGGTGGGACCCTCCCATGCAAAGCGCCCCGGCTGGTAACCCACTAGCCGATGCCCACGCTCAGCGTGGCCGTGGAGGCTTGGGGTGTAAAGCCTCCCTCCACGTGCCAGCTCTTGGTTTTCACTCGGGTGGGTTTTGTTGACTACAGAAACTGAATAGCAGCTCTGGCCTTGCAAAAGACTCAGCACGACGGGGACGGGTTACAAAGCTTGTGACCCTGCGGACTCCTGTCGGAAATCTCCGCGTTGATGTCGTAGGCACACCTAACAGTGCTAACCCGGCGTGGCACCCAGCCGCACCGCGGCAAGGATCTCACTGCACCCCAGGGCGGCACCTTAGTTGAGAATCACTAAGTTTAAAGGAAGAGCAAAACTTCCCAGCGCTTCCTGCCAGGTCTCTGCAGGAAGAGGAGCCTCATCCCCACATACACCGAGTTACTGTATTGTGCCGTGCTCAGATCAGTGCTAAATTACGCTATCGGGATATAAGATGCAATACTGGGCACGCGATTGTTTTGTCATCGAGATGTGTCCAATGCAGAAGACCGACTCGCGCCCGTGTGGGGAAGAGGCAGACGGGGGGAGGGCGCCCCTGGAGTGGGGGAGAAACCCTATCAGCGCCAGGCACAGCGGGCACAGAGGCTGCATCCTACTCTGACAGGGAAAGGATCCCGCCCGGGATCCCGTATGAGGCCATAAGGG
>NW_017728907.1:14138480-14143546 GCF_001723895.1 Crocodylus porosus
ATCACGGCTTGCTCTGTAAATGTTTGGATACGGGCTGGAAGAGGGATGGCAGAAGGCGATCCTTATCCAAACAGCCTTTTAACCTTCCAGGTCTCCTGGCCCCGCAGGAGTCTGCCCTACGTCTTATTAATGACTCTGGCGATTTACGCGGGGACGCGACGGCGAGCAGACAGACGCGCACGTGCAGCAGCGCGGGGAGCTCTGAGGGATTTCGTCCCCAGGTGACATCTCGGTGCCTCTGGCCATCTCCCCGGGGGCAGCTTCGCAGTGGCTGCGTCTCCTCCCCCAAACCCCGTTAAAGATGCACAGATTTCGAGGACCCGTGCATGCCTAGCGACTGCGGCTAGAGAAAAGAGGAATTAACACAATAATTTATTCTTGTTAGGATTATTATTCCTCCGAATAAATCAACAGTTGTTTGCTGCGGAGACACCTGTAGCTACAGAGCGCAGTAGTGAGCCGGGGGATCCTGGCAGCCCAGCAGCTGAGAAAGCGCTGAAATCCGGCTACCAGGCTGATGACTTGGGCATCACTCACTCTACCTGCCTTTCCTGGCACCGATTTAGACCCCGCGGCGGCCCAGATTCAGGCGCTGGGAGGATTAATCCCGAGGGCTCTTTCAGCCAGACGATGAGCCACCCCCATCATCGGTTTTAGTCCGCTAGGAAGCCGGTGGCGATCAAAAAGGTATGTTTGTTTGCCATAAGCAGGGCTTCGTCGAAGCCGCAGCGCATCCTGATTTTAAAAGGTCAGTCTTTTCTTCGGACGGATTTATGGATCTGCGGAGGAAGCCCTCCAGCTCCTGCTGAAATCTCTGTCCACGGGTCTTCTTAATCATCGTCATCATCAACTCATAATAATAAAGCAAAAAAGCAGAGTTCCTGCATTGGCATAAACAGATGGTGGGGCTGGGAGGGACGGGTCCTCATGAATTTAGGGCCAAACGTGCCGCACGATGTTCCCCAGACTGCCCCCAGGGGCCGCGACTCCCTTCCCCGGGGGAGCTGCTGATCTTCATGCCCCTGGGGCGCGCGAGCCCCGGGGCCGGGCTGCTCCGTTTCACGCCAGCGGCGGAGCTTGCTCCAGGCGCCCCGCAGAGCGCTTCCCTCCGCAGCTGTGACACCGGCCCGGCGCCGGGTACTCCCGCGGCTGCGCTCCTTCTCCATCGCCGCTCACTACAGGTTTCACAACCCCCCGGGCCCCTCCGAGCCGCCGCCCGCCGCCCGGACGGCAACGGGGAAGCCGGTGGGGCAGTGAGAAGTGTGCGCAGACCTCTGAGGTCCTCTCTGTGTGCCCAGTGGGGCGACCGTCAACCAGAGAAGGAGCTAAGTGGTCACAGGAGACGGGACACAGCTGCTTTTTAAAAAAATACTGTCGTGTAGAGACATCGGAAGGAAACAGGAGAGCAGTCTACATAAAGCCGCCCTATGCCCCTAAATAAATGCTCCTGACGGGCCTAATTGATCTTTGATCGATGGAAGCTCGGGCTTAGATTTCAAGGAGAGCCGTAACACTTGGTCATGGCAGTGTCCCGTTCAGGGTGAAGTAGGTGCTATGCTAAGGGGGCCCTAAAAGCAGGTTTCTTCGCTTTCCCAAGCGCCGCTGTTTCCTACACTGTCAGTCCCTCCCGGGCCGGGGAAGCTGGACTCTTGTGTCCCTGAGCTCCGGCTTTACAAAACGGAATTTCCTTCCAAGGGGCGTTTTATCGCGAAATAGACTGGTTTAGGCTGCGGGTGGGGAGATGAAAAAAGCGACGCCAACCAGGAGAGAGGGAACAGATAGGCTCCGACGAGGGATAAGAACTCATTTCTGAACCTAGATCCCAGGAGATAAGTATCCTTGCGGCCTCCTCACATCTGATGTGAATTTACTGGAATAAACCTATCCGGCCTATCGGGCAATGTATTCCTAGGCAATAAAATGCGTGTTAGCGATCACAGACAATATTTCTGTCCCCGGAGGGAAGCGCCGCGTCCTCCCACCCCGTTCCCTGACAACAATCCCCTCTCCTGCGAGGCGGCGCCTTTGGGATCCTTGTGGTTTTGCTTGTAAAAAGCGATTGCTTTATGCCAGATACCCCCCTCCCCCCCAGATCCGCTCCCGATCCGTGTTCAGACGTTTCACGCCGGGTGTCAGTGCTACAGACTCAATTATCGTCGCTGCCCTCCGATGATTAATATCTTCCCTTTAATCTTCTGCCTCCTGACTAATCGATTTCTTCCAACCCGCCTCAGATTGGTTTCCGTGGCCGGTGGGGAAAGGGGGGCGGACCGGGACGCCCACCCCGCACGTCAGTTTGGTGTCTCTAATTGACTTTTAGTCTACCTTTTTATGGCGACATGTGTTTCTAGCAATGATCTTATTAGGACAAGCTGGCTGCACTAATTTAAAGTTATAGAAGGTGGAAGACGGAGCCGCTTTATAGGAGCCTGAACACCCCCACCTCCGCCAGCGACACAGAAACCCGCTGCCTGCTGAAGGGCACTGGGCTGGGGGGGTCCCAGAGAAGCAGATAATCGCTGGGATCATGGGAACCAGCGGTGCGCGTCTGTCTGGTCGCGGGTAAAGTTGTAACTCAAAAGGCTGGGAGCTGCACTTCTGTCGGCGCCTCCTAGCAGGGCACAGGTACTGCGGAGCAGCCTCCAGCGGGGTCCCCCAGCGAAGATGGCTGGGGACGGGGAGCTCAGGAGGCTCTCGGCAGCTGCCGATTAAAGCAAGTGAAGGATTAGGAGCGGGCTGGGGGCCTGATCTGGGCAAGGAGAGGGGAAGCGAGCCGCGATTCCCGATCCGGGCCCGGCGGGGAAGACGCAGATCCCCGTGCCCATGACCCCCCCGGGGGAGTGCGTCTCCCGCCTGCCCTGCTCGCTGCCCCGAGTGACTGCGGGGCGGGGAGGCGGCAGAGCTGGGCAGCGGGCTGATCGCGGGGCTCCCCTTGTCCCCTGCTGCCCGGCATGCAGGCGACGTCCCTCGCCCTCCAGCGCCTTGAGGAGCGCCTGTGGGGGGCGAGATCCCAAGCGCATTTACACGTCGGTTCAAGGCAGCGTCCCTGGCTGGCTGGTGTGGGTCCTGCCGCCCCCCGGCCCGGGCGGCGCTAAGGGGGCGGGGGCGGGTGCGGGGCTGCTCCATCGCCTCCCGGCGCAGCAGCCACAGAGCGGATCCCCCTCGGGCTCCGCATCCCTGCCCCCGGCGGCCACGTCTCTGCCCCGCGGCCCCCCTGGAGGGGACGCGCTAGGCCGGGACAAGGGCTTCTCCCGTCTGCCCGCAGCCTCCTCCGTCTGCCGGGAGCGCTTCGCCCCGGCGCCCGGCTTCGCTGCCGATCAGCCTCGTTTGCAGGGGACTGGAAGGGGGAAGCTGTCTTAAGTCATCTCCCGCCCCCCTGCCTAGGGTCCTTCTCGAGGCAGGCCCCGGCCCCACACCCCGCAGCCCGCTCCCTTCCAGGTTACATCGGTGGGGGGCAAAACGCGGCGAGATCCTGCCCCCTTCGGTTCCAGGGGCTTGGGCTGGAGGCAGTGGGGAAGGCCGGGGGGGCGGCTGGGGCCCGCCCTGGAGGAGCGGCCGGATCGGGCCCAGCCGCTTCTTAACTCTCCTAGGCGGGAGGGGGCTACACCCGGGCTTCGCAACGAAACAGGGGTGTCTGGGTGCTGGGCAGGCCCGGCTCGATCCCGAGTCCCCTCTGCAGACCCCGAGCCCGCCGTTACCCCCAGCAAAGCCTGCCCAGGAGGCCGAAGAGCCCTTCCAGCCCTGCTCCCCGCCCGCTCCCAGCCCCGCAGGGTCTCGGGCCCGGACTGAAGCGCTGCAGGCGGCTCTGCCTCGCCCTGGGCGCGGGGCTTTGTCCGGGAGGCAGCCGGGCCAGTGGCCCTTAGCAGTCGCGGACAAACAGCGGCTGACCCGGGGGAAGAAGGGTCCGGGTCTCCACCTTCACTGGGGGGTTCCTTCTCCAGCTCCTGCTTACTGGCGGGGAGAGGAAAGGGCGCTTCGAGGGGTATGCACAGGAATGAAGACGGGCAGGTTTCAGGGACGAAGGAAGGGCTGGGTCAGCCTCCCTCGAGCCGGCGGGGAGACGGGGCAAGGAAACGGGGTCCCGCGCTGGCATAAAGGCTGGTCCCTTGATGATCCCGATCGAGACTGAAGGTAGAAGAAGGCCCTAGAAAAAGGGACCAGGGTCTGCTTGGGGGAGATGGACGGAGCCAGCCGCGGGGCGGCCAGTGCGGTGTGCGTGCGACCCCCGCCCCGCGCCGCCCCGCGCCGGCACGAGATGCTCCTGACAGCCCCGAGCGGCGCGGCGCTGGTTTCCCAGCCCGGCCGCGTGCGGGGCGCTCGCTATCGGGGATTTCGAGGTGCTGGAAACCCTTGCTCGGCAGCTGCTTTGGATGCGCGGGTGGCCGCGCCAGGACCCGCCCGGGGCACTCCCGAGCGCTCAGGGGGCCCGCAGCGCCCTCCCCGCGGGGGCATGTGCAGAGCCCGCGCCGCGAGGAGCTGGGGACTCTCGTCCCGCAGCTTTGCCCCGTCCCCGCGGCCAGCGAGCGCGGGATCCCGCCCCGTCCCGCGCCCCGGGCCCGCACGCCGCCACTTACTGTCCGCCTGCGGCGTGTCGCTGCCGCTGGTCAGCCCCGGCGACTCCAGCAAGCTCCTGCTCGACTCCCCCACGCTCTCGTCGGCCTGAGCCGCCACCATGTCCCCGGCTTCCTCCAGATCCAGCAGGTGACTCACCGAGAAGTTCTTCTTGGCCTGTAAGTTGTCCAGGTGGCCGGGGCTCTCCAAGCGGGTGGCCAGCACGGCCTGTCTCTCCAGGACATGGGCATAGCTGGAAGTCATGGTTTCCCCGCAAGCCTTAAAGGGAAAGTGCAGGCAGGAGAGGAGCGGGAGAGCGCGGAGGAGGAGGAGGAGGAGGAAGAGGAGGAGGAGGAGGACGGAGGGAAGGGACGCCCTCCCCCCCGAGCAGCAGCACTGCCGGGGCAGCAGGGGCCCGAGCGATAATCCAGAGCCGCTCTCTGCCCAGCCGCTCCCAGGTCTCACGGAAGGGGGAGGAAAGGGGGGCGCCCGGCGACAAGGGCCATAAGCCGAGC
>NW_017728907.1:14143646-14176156 GCF_001723895.1 Crocodylus porosus
GGGCGCGGAGGCACCGGCTGGTCCCGGCTTTAAAACATCTTCAAGGGAAGGCGCTTCCCCCCGCGCCGCGCTCCTGGTGAGTCTCAGGAGTGAGGGAGGCGGTGGGAGGGTGCTGATGTCTTGCAGATGTACTCGGCGGCCGGATCCTCGCTGAAGGCAAAGGGAAGCTTTCTCCACGAGTCCGATCCGACAGGAGGCTGGCGTTTGGTTTTGCGGAGGGGTTTTTTCCCCCTCTCTTCCTCTCTCTGTCCCCTTCCCTCCCTCTCAGCTGCTTTCCACCCCCCTCCCCCTTTCTCCGCTGGATCGAGCCGCTCTCTGGCACTTCAAAAGGCACAGGCTGGCATGCAGGGAGCCTTTGTAGGGTCTACATGAAAATTGGACACCCCTGGGAGGGCAGATCGAGACTTAATAGGAGCCTGTAATTACGTGGCAAAGGCTTTGTGCTGTTCCTGACGTTTTACAGACCCCTCTTCCCCCTCGCAAGCTCTCGTCCTCCTCCCCCCTACCACCAAAAACACGCCGAGCCCCCTCCCGCTTTGCCACCATCTGACTTAGGCTCTCCCTCTCCCTCTCTTTGCTTTTCTGAAATAAAGACTCAGTTCTCACTGCCTCCCCTTTGCCACTGCATCGCGGGCAGAAAAGTCAACCTTGAAACCCTCGGTCACTTCAGCCAGGCTGCTTATGTGGCTACACATTGAACTCCCCCTAGTTTGTTTAAGAGCCTGTTGGAGAATCTCATGTGCATGTTTTGATACCAGCTGCGGGAGAAACCTTTTGGAAATACTGCCCGTCCAGTCCAATCAAGTTTTCTCCGATTTTTTTTTAACGTTTCCTGCTGTTCCAACAGTTTGGCTTCAGGCGATTAAAGAGAGAGAAAAAAACGAACCCAAACAAGGGGTTAGATTGTTTTTTAAAACATATTTGTGCCAGACAATGTGTTGTTATTAAAGAAAAGATCCAGCAAATGGGAGCTGATGGGAGGACCCTGTGGAGAGCTGTTGGGGAGACCTAGAGGTATGGGGGGGGAGCTCGTAGGAACCCTCTCTCTGGACTGTTTTTGGAGTCTGAAGCACAGGAAGATGGGAAGAAAAGGACTGGGAAATTTGGTATGTCAGCTTGGTTGGGCGATCTGGAATCAGCCGGAGTCAGAAACCTTTGAAGCGTTAGAGGCAGCAAGCTTTGCCTTGAACTCAGCCCCTACAGCCCTCTATACTGTGCCTTTAAGCAAAAGAAAAAAAAAGAGAGAGAGAGAGAGACCCATCATCTCTCTTGGAAATCAAGGGGGATTTGGGATGAGAGACAGAATGAGACAGAGAGAAAGAAAAGGGCCGTGCACACATTTGAGGAATCTAAATACCAGTGAATTTTGACTGATCACATGAGATTTATTCTATACCAGTTTGAATGGTCTCATAAGGGATGAATTAGCACCATCAGACCAGGTAAAATATGAAGAGCTTAAAATTAGGGAGTTCTTTAAAACATTTTTTAAAAAAGAAAGGGCAAAAGTAAGCAAAGAAGCCCTGCTTTCGTCTCGCAGAGTGGTTGGCCAGGGAAGCCCATGGGGTTGCGTGAGTCTTGAGTGACGGTCTCAACAGGAGAGAGCAGGGCCCATGTGTTTCAATGGCAGGAGTCTGGGTCCAAGCTGCCATAGACAGACCAGAATTTCCAGCCCCCTGATCTTGGAAAAGAACATTTGATGCCATCAAAGGCCTTCAGATTGAAACCAGATGTGCTTCCCTTGGTTCTTTCCATGCATTTAATTAAGGAGCAAGGATGGAGGAGACTTTTTCATCATTAGTCCTCTCCCTTCGCCCCATGACCCCCCCCCCTTCCCCTCTTCCCTGCCTGCAGGATTCCTCCTCAGCAACTCCTTTTACTCTTTGCAGCCTTGAGCACTCAGACTGCTGCCTTGGCAGCCCTGAGTGTGCCTTAGTCATGCACACAATCTCATTGCTTTGCATCCATCAACCTGGGTGCATGGGCCCAAATGTGTGTGCGTGGGGGTCTCTGTAGCTCTAGGTATGGGCTGATGGGGGCCTGCATGTGTGTGTGTGCATTCAACCCTCTGTGTGCGTAATCTCCTGTGTGCCATTTGCATCCAACCCTCTATGCTACATGTATTCAACCCTCTGCATGTATATTAATGAACTTCTGCATACCTACTCGCATATGCGAGTATACATCCAGTCTTCTGCATATGTGTGTGCAAACTGTGTATATGCTTGTATATCTTACCCATCTGTCTGCATATGAATGTGTATCCAACCTTCTGTGAGCGTATGAGTAATACGTGTGCATGTGTGTCTTCCACCCCATGTATGTGTGAGTCTTCTCTGTGTATGTGTGTGTTTGAAGAGGGGTTCCCCATGAATGTGAGTGTTTGCATGTGATGTATGTGAGTGTGTGACTTCAACCCCATGTGTGTGAGTTTTCTCTATGTATGTGTGTGCTTGAAGAAGGGTTCTCCACCAGTTCGTATGTGTGTATGGGGCCAGTGTGTATGTGTGTATACAGGGGATAAGGCTGCGTAAGTGTCTGTGCTCTTGGAAGATGGTTCTGTGTGTACCATAGACAGTCTGGATCTGTCTGTGCATACAGGCCAGCTACATGACCGTGGTGTTTAACATACCCTAATAAAGTCTTAAACCTGTTTTTCTGTCTGTGCTTCTGGAGAAGGGTTCTCTCCCATGCCTGGACATGTGTGATTCCCACAGGTGTTTGGGGCATGCCCTGTATAAGAGCCCACGTGTGCAGGTACATTCAGGAGGATGCAAGAGCACTGCCTGCATTATGAGGCTGTGAGAATTTGCTGTGTGCGCCTGCTGCCCATATAGTAGGTGATGCATGGTGATCTCTCTCAGCACATCTCTGAGGCCCAGCATTGTGCTGGATGCCAGCACAGCAGACTCCCACCTCACACATCAATGGGCCTCTTGACTTCTTATTTAAAGCTGGCTTTTGATGGCTGTTGCAGCAGATCTGGCTTTTCTGGTGGTGTGAGGGAAGGTTGAGTGAGCCTGGTGGGGGATTTGCATGCTCTGGTTCTGGCTAAGGGCAGCCACCATGACTCAGTTCAAGGGTTATTCTCAGTGAGGGGAGTGGGGGGCGTTGTTGAGGCCACTCACTCCTGCTTCTGTTGAACTCCAGGGGCAGAGTTGGAAGCCATGGGGTGCTCCCAGTTGCTACATGCCAAGTCCCTTTTCATCTGTCCCTCTGGAAACCTCTCCATGGCAGGCAGAGATAGCCCAGCCACACTACCACAGCAGAACACCTTCTCTGCCATTCCCCTCTCCAGCACACCCTTCTAATCCAGCAGGCTCAGAGAAAAAGAAGGCGGGAGGGGACCTCTCGAGGTCATCTGGTCCAGCCCCCTCAAGGCAGGATCACCCTTCACTGAACCATCCCAGGCCCATGCCTGTGCAACCTACCCTTGACAGTTTCCAAGGATGGAGATTTTAGAGCATCCCCAGGAAACCTGGTCCAGTGCTTGACCACCCTCACAGACAGAAAGTTCCTCCTTGTCTCCAACCTAGATTTCCCCTGCTGCAGCCTGAGGAGACATTTCATAAACCCTAAGCACTAGCCAGATTGGAATGGGTCTCCCTTGCTCCTGCCTATACCCCAGGGGTGCAAGGCTGAGGGAGTTTATCCCAAGGAAGAACCTGCCTTTGATTGGTGCGTCTGAGATGAGGACTGCCCGGGGACCAACTGTTGTCACTGGCCCCTCGCCCACTGGCTGCTGAGGATCTACCCTGTTGGGGTTGGGAGCCTGAGCTGAGAACAGGGTGTAAGGAGAAAGGATGGTGTAAAGAGGAAGGAACCTACCAAGGACAGCTTTGGAAGCTGACCCCTTCCAAGGGGGCCTCAGTGCTTCGTTCCCCTTTGACATCCCAAGTCAGTATGAGGTCTCTGGGGAGAAGCCACCCAGGACCCCAGCTCCAGCAGGGACATGCCATAGTCAGCTTCTCCTGAAGGGGTGCACCCTGAGGGGCTCCTGATCCACTCTAGAGCTAAGGGGAGTGATCCCCCAGGTCTCTGCCTGAAAGCTCAGCTGCTAAACTAGAACCCCCTCCCCCACAGCCCCGGGCCCCCCAACCTGCTCTCTGCCCCACAGCCACAGGCTCCATCCCCAGCTGGTGCAGTGGGAGCAGCAGCCGGAGCAGGACATACTGCCCCCCAGGCCTGGGGCAGAAGCTGCAGCCACCCCTACCCACAGGTCTGATCTGGAACTGGCATCAGGGGTGCAGACCTACCGCTCACTGGGCATGTGTGGCATGGACCGAGCTCTGGGGGCAACCCCTTTCCCCACCACGGCTCAGTCTGGATGCAGAGGTGCCTAGCAAATGGCACCCAGCAGCCACGGCCCACTGTATTAGGCACACCTGGCCCAGCCTGGCCCAGCCACCAGTTTAATCCGCACTGAGGCAGAGGTCCCTGGGCCCAGACCTAGCTGGCCCATGTGTTTATCCACCTATGGCTGATATACACAGTCTGTGGTGTTTCTCTATTCCTAAATCAAGAATGTGGGACCCCATCTGCCTCTGCAGTGCTGGGGGACAGGACAAGATTAAGTGAAGTGCTAGATTTCCTTCAGAATAAACAATGTCTAGTTTAGCTCTTGATGTAGGAGACCTCATCAGTAAACCAAGCAATGGAAACAAAACCAGGCCACTAGGTTACTGGGGCAATGGTTGCAAAGGTTCCACAGGTGTACAAATAGCAATGGAAAATACCTGTCTGATATGGCCAGAAAGCACAACATGCAAAATAAACCCACGTACCTGTAGCTGTACGATATTTCCATGATGCAAAAACCTACAACGCAATTAAATGTACAGGTAGCAGTGGAAATTGTTTGCATGTTAAGTTATGACCCTGATACACATGCATCCCATACCATTACATGCCTTGCTATAGATACGGTTTGCATGTTATTACTAGAATACCCAACATTTATGATATGAAGACAGAGCCCCAGGCAGAAGAGTTACTCTATGTGTAACTGGAGAATGTCAGTATGATGTTACCATGATACATACCACATCCATGCATGTACCTGTACTTTTCTAAAATATTTACACGGTACTACCACTGAACACAATATAACTAAATGTACAAGCAGCTAGATCAAATGTTAGCTTGATATTATCATGATATACAAGCCTATACCAAAAGTAAACGTGTATGTAGCTCTGTACAATGTCTGCATGCTATTACTGTGAAGGCACACATACAATATAATGACATGCACATGTAGCCATGTAAATAGTCGACATGTTAAACTTGTTACATGTACATACAAAATAATTAAGTTTACACTTGACTATGTAAAATGTTGTATTACCACAATACATTTACAAACAATATAATTAAATGTACATATAATGAATGACATAGATATTTAAAATGCAGAATTTAATAGATCACTTCAAAATCCTTAAAACCTTGTTCTCTTTCCTGAACATCATTCTGTAGAATAATAAAACTACTCTTTTTCTCTATTAGATAGATATGGCATAGTTATAAACCAAATTAATTTGAAATAATTTATATTATAGAAAATACTAATTTAGCTTGTAACCATGACAGGTCAAATGCATACAATCTTGTCTGAGTTTAAAAGCTAAGCACCTAGAAATCTTGGGTGCTTCTAGTACAAGCCAAGGAGCTGTGGTTAAACACTTGGCAGATCTTAGACCATAGAAACCAAGTGAATGGCAAAATGTCATTTGTTCTCATTGTTGCTACTGAGCTGACTGATGGGAATCAACCAATATTAATTTAAATATTTGCACTGCAATGATTCTTCTTAAAATGTGATTCTATTTTCCTTTGATATGTTGGACGTGTGTTTATTTTCCCTTTGTATGCAACTCAGGAATGAATTTCTTAAATCTCTACAAACAAGTGAAAAAAAAAGCCCTTTGTGGACTATAATGTTTCCATTTATAATTTTGGGGATGTGAAAGGAATGTTCTCTCAGCTTTCCCAAAAGTTTACAGAAATGTAATTGTGACAATTCAGGGAATTGGTTCATGTACCAATTATGAGTTCTGGTAGATGTTAGAATCATAGAAAAACAGAGCTGGAGGGAACCTCAGGAGGCTATCTAGCTAAATCCCTACTCACAGCAGGATCGTCCCTTTCTAAAATATCTCAGCCACATTATTGGGTCTCTAACTTCTCTACATAAACCTTTCCAATGCTTAACCACTCTTATTCTTCCTAATATCCAACCTTAATTTCCTTTGTTGCCATTTAACACTGTCACTTGTCCTCTCCCTTGCAGCCAGAAAGAACTGTCAGTCACCATCCTCTTTATAATCACCTTTCACATATTTAAATACAGATATTAAAATCGCTCATCATTCTTTTCTTCTCCAGATTAAATAATCCAAGTTCTTCAAACCTTTCTAAGTCATGTTTCCTAGACCATTTTTTGTTGCTCTCTGCCCGATTTTTTCCAGTTCGATTATCTCTGCTTTGAACTGTGATGTCCTAAGCTGGACACAGTACTCCAGGTGAAGCCTCACCAATTCTGAACAGAGTGGAAGAATCACTTCCTATCACTTGCCTGTGACTTTCTTGTTACTATAGCCCAGGATGCTATTGCTGTTTTTGCAACAAGAGCACACCGGTGGGTCATACTGAGTTTGTGATCTACTATAACCCCAAGTCTTTTTCAGAAGTATTGTAGCCTTACCACATGCTCCCACCTTTGAATTTGTGCATTTGATCGTTCCCTCCAAAATACAGTACTTTGCACTGACCTTACTAAATTTCATTTAACTAGTTTCAGACCATTTCTCCAGTTTATCAGGGTCATTCTGAATCTTAATCTTATTCTCCAGAGTGTCTGCAATGCCACCCAGATGGTACCATCTGCAAATTTACTAAGTATACACCCAGTTCTATCTTCCAAGTCATTAATTAAGATTTTAAACAATACTGGACCCAAAGGAAGACCCCCGGGGAACCCTACTTGATACCTTCTCACAGTTAGATATTGAGCAATTGAGAAATATTCTTTGAACAGAACGATCCAATCACTTACGTATCCACCTTACTTTCATCTTGACTGTATTCCCTTAACTTACTAATGAAAACGTCATGGAAGACAGCAGTGAAAGTCTTGCTAAAGTTGAGATATATTATATCCATTGTTCTCCCTCCATACAGACAGCCCATCACCCTGTCATGGAAGGAAATTATGAATTTGTTGCATTCTTAAAAATCTTCATCTGTGTGGAATCAGCCATGCTGTCAAGCCTGTGCCATGTTTCTCCCAAATCAGGAAAAAATGGAAGGTCGTTAAACCTGAATGGCTTCAGTTTAAGGGGGCAAAGAGGTTTCTTAAGCAAAGGGATGGCTGAAGCCTAAGGAAAAACATCCAGCCATACTCACCTGCAAAGAGCAGGCTCAGAGCAGTAGAAATTCCTCAGAAGTAGAAGAGAGAACAAAAACCACATAGGCTAGGTAGGTAAGGGTGAGTCACAGAGGAAGCTCGGTAAGAAGAAAGACACGCTCAATGGGGCAAACTCAAATGAAGCACACACAAAAGGAAGGAGTGGAGCATGCATGTGTAGTAGAAGAGTTCACTCAGGAACAGTAAAATTGGCTGCACAGGAGGGACAGACAGACTGACTCAGTGATTCAGAGTGCAACAAAGCAGTGCTGGACTCCTTAGTGGAATGTGACTCAAGTCCAAAGAATGCTCAAGAGAGGTCAGAAAAATGCATGTAGGCATTTATTATTTTGTCAAGAAGTTTTTATTTCTTGTGCTACCTCAAGTCAAGAATAATTAGCTTTTGGAACCTTTACAAACCTTTCGTGTCAGGGAAAAGGTTTGGTTACACTTCTAGGAAATGCATAGGGGACGGATTCAGCAATGTTTTGGGAAACTTAGGGGCACAAATACCACAAAAATTCCATCTTCATGAAAGGGTAACAAACAGGGAGCATGTGCCCAAGAAGTGAGCTGGAAAGGCTAAGGAAGGAGCCAGTGCTGTTGTGCCTACTCAGAACAAGGGGAGCACATATGGTGGGGCCTGAGCAGAGTCCAGCTGGGGTATCTCTATCAAGTGTGTGTGACAGCGTGAAAATGAAATAAAATTAATGCAATGAAACAGCAGGAGCAGCAGGTTATTTATTCACATTAAAAATGAACAAGTAACTGTCCTCAAATCAGGAGCTGGAAGCCGTGCCAAAGGAGATATCTAGGTCCCCCCCATACGCCTACCTCCTTTATTTTATTTTTCAGACTTGTTATCTGATGCCTTTCATGAAGGCAATTACTTAACTCTTTATTGCTTATCAGTTTGGTGACTTTGGCTTCCTTCTTTGTCTAAGTATTACAGTGTGAAAGTATCACAGTCTAGGGCTTTCATAGTCAATATTTCATCCTGCTGGCCTCTTTCTTCTACACCTCAGCCCTGCTCATGTGCAAGCTCAGATCTTGCCAAGGACTGCAAACTATTGGGCACAGAGAGGCACATTTCTTTTCTCTCCCTATCTCCCTGTCTGTTGCAGATTGAGGAAAATACGCGGTTGTAACGTTGAGGCCTAAGCTCAGAGGCCCTGATTAAAAGTGGATTTGGAAGCTCTCCAAAGAATGAACAGGAGACCCCCCTCCTCTAGCCATTTCCCTTGATCTGATTCAAGGTTAAAGCCAACCCTGGCCCTGCACAACTGTTTGTTCTTTTCTCAGGTCTTTTGTTTTCAGTCTGGAAATGTTTATTGGACCTGTTCAGAAAACGGCAAAGTTTGAATTTCAATAAAAAGCGATGCTTTAGAAATTGTTTCAGCTATATAGTGCAGGCAGTCTCGCCATCCAACTAAGGTTAATTTAACTCCTTTGGAAACTTATCACTATCCATTACCATCTCCCATGCGTGCCCTTTTCAGATGGCTGCAGAAACAAAGCTCTGTCCAGTGTCCACTTCAGGAGGAAAGGGACACAGTCTCCTGACTAGCCATATCCTAGCTCGGACGCACTTGCAGAATCTACCTTGGAATGCTACAAGCCTTGAAGCAAGAAATATTAGGGTGCTCCATGACCCAAGGGTAGAGCGGAATAGACAGTTATGGGCTTATTATGATTAAGGCAGTGGATTGGAGATTTGGATTTAGTTCTCAGCAGTCACTGGCATCCTGTGTGGCTTGGGATTTTTTCTTTGCCTCAGTTTTTCATCTGCAAAACCTAAATAAACAAACAAGATGGACAAAGGAAATCACAGCTGTAAGCTACCCCGGGCAGAGACTGTCCCCTCCTGTGTGTACAGAGCCCTACTGTATTGGGCCCTATCTTAGTTCTCACAGTATTTCATTATACCAGTGAGGATATCAAGCTCAGTTGCTCTCCACAATATGTTGTGCATGCACAATGATGTTACCCTCATAGTAGCAACATGCTTCACAAATATTATATGATAAAGGCTACTGGCCTTATTTTATGGATGTGGAAACTGAGGCAAGAGATAATGAGGTGACTTGCCCTCAGCAAAATAGCAAGTATGTAGCCAAGGGGAAGCTCCAAACCAGAGCTCTCTAGCCTCACCTTAGCCACAAAATTATCCTTCCTCTACCACTCCTGGGGGGGTAGGGACACAGTAACAGGATTTATATGGAGTAAGTGAACAAAGACATAGCCAAGGATGAAATAACATTTTATTTCACCACTTTCCAGGTCATGAACCTGTTATTTCGACACTTACTAACTTATCACTAGCCTGCCTCAAGCTGAACACACAGTTCCCTTCCCAATTTTAAGCTGCCATCTCACCCAAACATCTTCAGCCCTTTCTCCTGGTCTTTTCAGTTATTCCAAGCTATAGCTCTACTTCTCCCCTGCTCTTTTTTCCCAGCTTGCTTCATAGTTCTTGACCTGTGCCCACTGCATTGGTGACACATCAGTGGGGCATGGGGAGGGACATGCCTCCCCAGATTTCTGCTCCAACAATGGGGCCCAGGGCCGTAGCCTGGCCAGAGTAAGGGCCCAGCAGCAGTGGGGGTGGAGGCAGCAGCGCAATTTCTGTGCTAATGGTGGGGTGTGACACTGCAGCCTGGCTGGACTCAATGCCCAGCACCAGCATGGCACTGCGGAGTTGTGTTCCCCCACTGTCAGCACTTATGCATTGCCAGTGGCCTGCTGTGTGCCACCGGCTGAACTCCCCACTGTTTTATCAAAGCACGACATCTACCTTTTTCTAACAGAGGGGACTTGAGTGATGCCCTCTTCCCACAATACCTTCTTAGTCATATATTGCTCCTGATCAGACTATAAAAGACCCCTTCAGTGACGATGGACTTGGCTTTAAAAGAGGTCCTATTGATTCTTCCTTCCTCACAGCCTTTGGCCTAAGTGCAAGATTCTGCTACATCGGTGTCCCAGAGAGCAGAAGCAGAGGCTACTTAGGATTATCAATATCCTAATTTGGAAGCAGGCAGAGAAAACTAAGCTATAGGTATTACTCATGTGAGTAAAGTCTGCAGGATTAGGACTGGAGCAACCTCTACCTGATTCTGTGATGGCCCTTCAGATACCTTTAAGCCTTCATTTTGTTTATCCTCTTTCAGATATCACCAGCAAACAAGGGCCTGACATATTCCTATTGGTACAACTGATCTTACACAGCTCACCAGGCTTCTTTTTTCTCTCCCACCTTCTCCCATAGGGTGAATTATGAGCTCAGCAGTAGCTATTGCAGATAAAAGATATATATTTAGAAAGCATCCCAGTTGCATATTCTGCATAATAGGCAGGGGCTTGATTTCACTTTCCAAATTATGAACTTTTTTAGTGCATTCTTTAACAATGTGACCTTAATTAAAAGGAACAAGGTGGTATACTGTTTCAGAAGATAAAGTCAGAATGGGGGCAATATGGTCTTAACTGAGTTTGGAATCTACAATCTGAGCTTACTGATTGGCCATCAGTGATGTCATAGCCATTTCTAAAATGCCGTGATTGGCCTAATTATTGTATGTTTTATGTACCAGTAAATTCCATTTCACACCAGCAGTAAGATACAGTTCAGACTGTACATTTCTCAAGTGGTAAAAATCAGCCTTCTTGCTTTACGACACTAACTGAGGTGTATTATCATCACTCAGAAATGTGCCGTTCGCTCTCATCTTATTGTTTAAATATGTGCCTCCAGGAAACCGTGGCTACATTTTTTTCAGTTTGCAAACTGTAGCTAAAAACTGGCTTCATGACTCAGGCAGGAAAACAAGAGAGAGAGCTTTATAGATTAACAAAACCCTAAAGGCTAAGAGAAAGAGAGATACTGATTCAAAAATTGTGCTGCTTGAATTCAGGGAGTGTAAAATTTTACTCAGGTAGAATGTGAGCTGTACAGCCACACTGAAATGGCCTGTTTTGGGTTGTGTTGCTCTGCATTGTGTCACCTTTTTGTTGCCCTAGTCTCTAGGTATGATCCTGGTGCCTTAACTCTAGTGATTCACCTGGGTCTCTCTTCATTTCAGAAAGACTACACGATCGGTAATCAACAACACCTTTCTGGCAAAGCACTTAAGCTAATAAGACTATTCATCAGACCAAACTGGCCAAAAGTTACACAGAGAACATCTACAGTGCAGGGACTGCAACTTGTGTAGACATCCCCAAGAGAGCTCTAGCACTGTAGCTGTAACAGGGAGCATGGAGCTTAACACAGTCTTCTTGAGTGAGTTTTACATCCTGCATTGAGCTCTGTGTTGTAAGAACTAGATTGCAAGCAGTCTCTGAACTGGCTAGCTGACAGGTGACTCAGGTCTGTCTGAATGAGCTGCAGTCACTGAAGTGTAAACATGCCCACAAAAGAATCAGGCAGAGCCAGGACATGACCTCAGATCTCAAATCCCAGGTTAATGTATCAATTGTAGGGCTATCTTTCCTCTCTAAGCTTGTTGCTCAAAGCATTGTACAATAAGGACATAGTAGTCCCATTGGTTTTAGTGTGTTATTGTACTTTGCCCCTGTACTAAAACAGGCTGCACGCAATGAAGTTTTATTAAAAAAAATAATAATAACTACAAAACCCCCCCCATTTAACTTCTGTTTTATAAGCTAATTTAATGTGAAGGAAAGGTGCTGGGTTAATAGATAGGTACCCTGGCTACTCCTATCCCTTTGAGCCTGTGTATTCCAAGGGACGGTCATCTTAACAAAAAATTCCCTCACCACTATTCTAATTTATACTACAGTAGCACCTCCAAGCCCTAACTTAGGTCAGGGCTGCATTGTGTCAGATCCAGCACAAGCACAGAATGAGAAACAGTCCTTGCCTCAATCACTTTACCACCTCGATGGATCAGAGGTGGAAGAAGAAGAAAGTCATTTGTGCAAAATCACCGAGCTGGTCACTGGTAAAACCAGGGTTAGAGCCAGCATCTTGTTTTCACTCAATACTGTGTTCTGTGCACACCAGAGACACCCCGAGTTCCTACTACTCTGGCTGCCAGGTGGGTGTTGAGGGTAAGGGTAACGTCCACACAATCCTGTCACTTAAAATACTATACATGCAATTCTACTTTACACTTAAATTGCACTGCTGGCCATGTTCTTAGGTTGAAGAATCTGGGAAGTGCGGAGTGCCTTCCGAGAGATACAGAGCACCTTACTGCTTTCCCAGTAAGATGCAGGGTCTCAGAAGCCCCTCCATATCTCACACAACTAGGTCTTTACATGAAACAAAAACTTAGCCCCTTCTTCTGCTTGCATTGAAGTCAAAGGCTAAGCTCCAATTAACTCAAAAGATGGAGAACTGGACCTTTAAAGCTTATGCTGTAAAACATCTGGCACTGTATAAAATTCTGCTTAGCGTCAGTACAGAATTAGTAAGTGAAAAATCGTATTTCATGGCTTGAATATCTGAGCTGAAGAATATATTTTTCCCTTACTAGTTGTTAATGAATGCTTTGTTATGGCTTGTAGATATGTACCAGCCCTTAACATTCAATAATTATGAGTCAGCCCTGCCTGCTCCATCATAAGATTTTATTAAAAGAAACCACATAGTTCTAAACCATTTTTAAAGATTTATTTTCTAGTTTCTTAGCCTTTGGCAGTGTCACAGGCTCAAGCTTTTGCCTACAAAACTTATTTGAAAATGAAAGCTGTATGATCACGTGACCTCAAGGAGCTGAAGCTAAAAAAAAGCCACAATGAGGAATTACAACAATGTCTGTGTATAGTGGCATGTGAATGTGGTTGTGATACGAGTTGCAAGGAATTTTTTGTGAATTAAGGGCTGCCCTGGTCCAATCAAAGCAATGACAGTTTTTGCAAAAGTCAGCTGCAAAACAAGAGTTGTTCCTACAAGTGGTTTCTGTTGGCTGGATTCACTTCAAAATCTGGGAGGTGGTAAAACTTACTTTCATCCCTCTGTGTGCCTATGTGGATGGGGATGGTGGGAAAAATCACCCTACCTGAAATCAGGCAGTGATACCATCATTTTCCACTGATCAAGGACTCCAAAAGGAGGCTGTTAAAGGAAAGCACAAATCACCCTTCTGGCTGGGCTCCACCCCCCCCAGGGTTGGACCTATTCCCTTCTGGAGTCCTGCCAGACGATGAAATGTCCATCCCTGCAGGGACTGGGATTGCAGCTGACTTGTGCAAGCCCTCTGCTGGTGACTATTGATGCCCTGAATTCAGCCTCAGTAAACAAATTTGACTGAAAAAGATTTTCCTCCCTACATTACTGAGTGGGTGTAGTTTTAACACCTGATTCCATGTCATCTTTAGGTTAGCCAAATTTCAACCCTTGGCTGAACAAAAACTACACTGCACTGCAGAAAAGAACACACGTAGAAACATTTACATGTATATTAATGTATGAGTGCACATGTATGCATGCATATACATTTTAACACAAGCACATGTCCAGGAATGCACTCTAATGCATGCACTCACTTACACATTTGACACATGTATTCGCATGAAATGCACACAATATTACCAAAAATCCCCTTTCCCACTAAGCTCCAGCTGTGTTTTGGGGCCAATATATATCTTCATATTTCATTCTTCATAAGGGTGCATTAGAGGATCTTTGGGTATAAAGTAGTCTACATTCAATTTACACAGCAAGCTCAGCATTTGTTTTTTAATCCCAAACATCTTGATATCATCTGGGAAATGCCACAAGCAGTTTATAATTAGGGTTTAGTGCTCCACGATTAATACAGCCAGCTTTAGGGTGAACAGACAAGAGCCCAATCAAAGTTTAAATTGGGCAGCAATTTAAAATCAAGATTTATTATTCCTCTGTATTATATTTGGAGCTTGTGTATACCCATTCCCTTTAGGTACACAGTGCTTTCATTGTATGCTCTTATTATTGTTTTTTTCTAAATAAATATTATTTTTTCTAAATAAATATTGATTATTTGAAGAATGCACAAATTCTGCATTCAGAATTGAGACCCTGTACTGATGGAACACTCAAAGACATGCTTAACTTTAAGCAAGGTTGTCCCATTATTTATGTGGTTAAAGTTAAGCATGTGTTTAAGTCCTTTGCTGGACCGTGATCTTAATGAAGAAGATAAAATAGGGGAATGGAGCACAAGGTACTGCACTTCGCATCTATTGGCTACTGATTTGAACCAGGTAAACAGTAATTACACAAGTTGTTTGTTTTCCCTATTCAGAGGACAATGGCACCAGTGGATGAAATGAGTTGTGTGGTCTCTGCTCGTCTACAGCAATACAATCAGCATTGCAACTGGCATTATCAGACTTATTACAATTCTCAGTGGTATAGTGAGGAACTAAACAAGCTTGTAAACTCCCCCCCAAAGGGACTGACTATACAAGGCTCCTGAGGGCCAAATCCAGGTGGCCAAGATGCGAGCTAAATTAGCAAGGGTCTCTAGTGCAGCCTTTATCAGTCTTGACCTGAGCTGAAGGGGCCCATGGGCCATTGGGCCACTAGAGGTACAGTTGTTTGCAGGGGTGACTGGTGCCTCCTGAGTCGGGCCCAGGGGTGGGCCAAAAGCCCCTATACTTCTGTGCCATAGCTTAGTGCCTCCCCCCCCACCGCAACACGCTGCCAGTCCACGCAGCAAAAAAACTGCCCCATCTTGAGTGGTTCTGAGTTGGGGGCCAATCTCAAGGGGGGCATGTGCCCCCCTGTTCCCCACCTACCTCTCACTTATGGTTGTTTGGTAAAACATCAGGGCCTCTGTGCTCAGTATAAAATGGGCTGCAGTAGCAAAGGATTCCACCAAAATCACTGCCTGATTACAGGTCCTCATAAACACCTTGGTTCCAGCATTAGAAGCCAAGTTCCTTGCTGGTGTCAATTCATGGAGTTGCACTGAAGCAAATGGAGCTAGGCAATTCATTGTAGCAAAGAATCTGGCCTTCAGATTTTAAATTGACAGGTAGGAGTACCCTGTGTCTGTCAGATCCTCTGAGGATGAGGGCTCTCTAAATGTCTGAACAAGTAGATATAACAAAGCATATATTCATTTTAATTGTATTCCTTAACACTTACATTGGTCTTCAACTCCTTTATGAGTGGAAAGAGTTCACTGGTTTAATGATATAGGGTGAGATTCTAACTCTATTGTAATCTACAGTAAGGTGCTACCATGTGGGAGTAAGGAAGTAGGGCTGTGAGAAACAGCACCGTTTTGTTTCAACTTCCATTTCACCATTTCGATGGGACAGTGTTTCATTTTGAGTTTTGTTTCACTTTGAAAGCACTGTTCCATTTCGCTGCATTGAAACTGTTTCACTGTTTTGACACAGTTTCAATGTTTCGCCCATAGGCTATAATGGGGAAGCACAAAACTGCTTATAACTTTGTCATTTTTTGGCAGATTTGGATGAAAACAGCAGGGATGATAGCCCCTTCTGAGGGCATGAAGCTTGCCAAGTTTCAAGGAGATAGGTGTAGGGTTTCTGGGAAACTGCACTTCAAAGTCTTGAAAGCAAAACTCGTGTCACTTGTAAGTGTGAAGGCACAGGGGTTGAAAACAGCAGGCACAGTAGCCCCTGCAGAAGCCACAAAGCTTGCCAGTTTTCAAGGAGATAGGTGCAAGAGTTTGTGGGAAACTGCACCTCAAGCTGCTGACAAACAAAACTCATGATGTGTGACTGTGTGTGTGCTTTAAGGTGCACCCTCACTGGTGCTGGGGCCTTTACATGACATGGTAGTGTGCCCCAATGAGGCATCCTACTCCCCTACAGCCTCATCCCGGTCCACCACTTTAAATGACAACAGGTTATAACTTAGTAAGCAGCACAATAGCACCAGCAGCATCTCAGGCAGCTGAACAGTCACAGTCAATATGAGAACAGTCCTTCCCCCCCTTCTCCTTCCCTCCCCTTATTTCTGTTTCCCTGCAGGCAAAGCCCAGCTTCAGCTTTGAAACTCAAAACATTTCGAAACTTTTGAAATGTTTCACCTGCCCTCGTTTTGTTTTGAGGCTGTTTCAAAGCCCTTTGTTTTGCTTCGATTTCGAGCTTGAAATGAGTCAAAACAGCGTTGAAATGAAACATCCGATGAACTTTCGCACAGCCTTATAAGGAAGTACTCCTCTTGAGTAATGGGGGTGGATTCTGGCCTTTGATTTATATTTCCAATTCAGATTATCATTAGCCACCATTCTACACCGAATAGTTTCCAACTCCCCAAGGAGTCACGCTGGAATCAATACTACAGCTTATTTATAAGGGTATGACTTGGTGCGAGTAAAAGGGAGCCAACTTAAGCTCTGAGTCCCTGCTTTCCCATTTAACACCAGCTGCTGTGTTAATTCCCCGTGCCTGAGACCTGAACTGATTTTAGAGCTTTTCCACAGAAGAAAGGAGAGTTTGGATAAGCCAGCAGTTTAAACAGGTTTTATTACCAGCCAGGGTAACAAAAGCACTCAGGGGTCATCCAGAAACTTTAATCAGCACCAGGGGTCATTGGAGAGCACTTTGAGACAGCAGACAGGAGCAAGGGGGAGGGAAACCAAATAAATAAATAAATAGGGCTACCCCCCCCTTCAAATGATCAATATGTATTATATATAATTTTTTAAAAAGCAACAGCAGTGTTCTCTACCATCAGAAATGTTAAAACAGCAGTAATTGCCCAATGGAAATGACAGTCTACTGCAAATTTAACCAACAATTTTATCCACAGACTTAAAAAAAAAGAGAAAAAGTCTTCACTGCTGGAGATGAAAGTTTGGCCTTATGGCTGCTTTCAGGATGGATATCAGATATCTCTGACCCTGAAGGAAGAAACCTTCCCAGCAAACTCCTCTCCCCTTGGAAAAAAAAAAAACTTCCCATAATCAGAGTCTGGGCAGACAAATTGGCACCACTACTTTCCCCCTACCCCACCCCCCAGCTTTCCAAAAGAGGAATAAACCTTCAGAGTTTAGTCACAACTCACAAATATTTGGGGGTATTATATTTCAGAAGGGAAAAAACCACAGAAAAGGTAACTCTGAAAAGCTTAGCCCTTCAGTCATAGGAAGCAAATTTATGCTTTTCTATAAATCTCCTTTGTAACTGGTCATTAAAACAGCATCCAATTTAATATTTTAAATTTTTTTTTTAAACTTTCCAATGCTTTTTTTTAATCTTGCAAACAAATTATGCTATTTGTGTGGTAGTAATTAATTACAGAACAACCTCCCAATACATTTTGGGTTCTTCTAAAAGAAGACATTTTAATATCAGGCATTAATCCAGGAACACTTAAGCCTGTGCTTACTGGTAAGCATGAGTAAGAGCTGTGTTGGGTTGGGGCCTAACGCACAGCTTGTCTATTAGTCCTGGTTCCTTCAAAGACTTTACAGCAACTTTACAGTATTACACATTCAACTTAAAAAAAAAAAAAGTTCAACAGGAGTACGGGCATGCTTAGAATTAAGCACATATATAAGTCTTTGCAGGATGGGAAAACTTAGTTAACTGATATTCAACAGTTCCAAAATTGAATTTGATTTATTTATTTTCGTAAATCAAATACTTGCTACATTGTTTTTAAGCTACTTCTAAGGAAATGGAAACATGATTAAATGCCAGTCTCTGAAGATGGAACGTGTGAGAATACAGCCAACATTTTTTAAACTAATAAATAGATATGTTTTTAATTTAGAAACTATTAACTGTTTCAGGGCTGAATGACTATGCAGGGCATGAAACCATGCTGCACAGAATATGTGAACTCCTGACAATGCTGTGGGTTTGCTTTTTCAGATAATATAATGGGAAATAAATACTTCTGGTGCTCTCAGAAAAGTAAGCCAACTTTAGTATTATGGCTGTGAAAAGAAAAAATTAGTAATTTGATTCCAAGAAAACCATGTTGTATAGCTTGACTGTAATAAATACCAGCTTTGTTTTCTTGGTTTTTAATTCATTTATGTCTGAAATAGATCATTTTATTATGTTGTAATGAACACTCGCATTGTCCAGATCTCACAGGGGAGAGAACTCTGATCGTGTCACTTAAACTACAATCAAGCACAGAAATAGGAGAGGAAAAGGGCTTTCACACACCCAGAATGATCTAACAATACGATTGAGCTGCACTGTTATCATTAATATTGTAGCACCTAAAGACTCCGACCAAGTACACCAACTGCTGACACCCAAATTGCCATGAAGTAAGCTAAAGTGTAAACTCAGAAGACATCAGCCAGTCCCCAGTAACTTGTTTAAGGTCACACAGCCAATCAATGGGCACAGAACCCAGGTTTTCCAACTCTTAAGCTAAGTACAAACAATAAAAAAGCCCAAGGCTGAATCGATTCAGTCTTCATAGGTTACTCTAAACTAAGTAGGTTGAATTGATAAGCAAATGAACAGACACTCACTTTTGATTCCCGAAATGCAGCCACATGCCTGCAGTGGTCCAGGCCAGAAGCCAGCACTGGAGCAGACAACTTGAGCCATGGCCAGCCTGCCCATCCTGTGAATGGGGGGTGTGGGGGAGGTGCAAAGTATCCTGGGATATTGGAGGGCTGAGTTAACTTGGATCTGGAGGGGTCTGGGCCATAAGTTCAATAAACTGATTAACCTAAATCAGTGAAGTATGATACTACACCCACCCAGGTTTATCTTAAACCAGTTTCAGCCATTTTGAAAGTGGTTTATGTACACACTGAACTTCTGTTGTGTTACAGTTTTGAACCAGTTTCTAATCACTTACACCAGTTGATGTGTAACTTCTGTCCCCAATCCTAGTCTAGCATTCATGACATCACACACTCTGTATTGTACCCCCTTGTAACTATTTTTCTATATAATTCAAATACTTTTTTTCCCCCTCATTGGCAACTTAAAATGTTAGAGCCATGTCAGTTAGTCTTTCTCCAGACTAACACTCACACATTTTGTGGTTTGCTTGGAGATTTCTCTTTGCAGGCACTTCCCAGCTAAATCAGGGTTCTCTCAATATATAGTTATGCTCCCATCCTCCATCCTTTGTCCAAGATAAACAAATTTCAACAATAAAAGTGATAGGACAGTATATAAGTAGAGCATGGGGAACTGTGGGAGATAAATAATCACTATTTCCAGAACTGGTTTTAGCAGTAAACAAAGGCAAATGTCTGGGGCCTCTTATAAGTCATGTTGTTAGAGTAATGTTGCTAGTTATTCAGCAGGTGGGTGACAGAAGGAAGGGGCCTATGTCTCAGCTTCTGCCCAGGGCCCCCACAAATCTAATTCCAAGTCTACATATCTCCCAAAAAGGTCATTTGAAAGTTATCCTTCTTTAAGCTTATAGTGTCTAAACATGTGATCTAGATGGCACATGGCATGCAGCCCTTAAATTTCATGCACACCCCGCAACCCCGCATTGCCTAGGTATGCATGTACCCTAAGAAGAATCTCCATTCCTAAGTTCTACAGGGACTGATGTCCAGATAAGCATGTACAGCACAATTAAATTATACAACAAGCTTTCCTAGGGAAAAATCTAAAAATTACAGCCAGAAATAAATAGATTCTATTTGTCAAAACAGCTCTTTCAAGCTTTTCTTATGGGATACAATTAGCATGCTGGTGTGATTAAAACTGCATTTCACTGAGAGAAGGGCCAGATGCACCCAGATAACATTTCCATTTAACATAGCAAGCAGTTCAAAGCTGAGGCATTAGTTATCTGATTTGCAGCCAATCAATTGGAAATAAAACGTTCCTTTCTGTATAGCTACATCATGCTGTTAAACAGCCAAATCCTCTTCTCTTACATGTCCTTGAGTGAGATGGGTTCCATCTGGTTTGGAGAGAAGGAGCAGGACAGGAATGGAAAGAGGAGTGAAAGCAGCAATTCTTAAAGGCTGATCCACATTCCCCAAGAAAAAAAGAAGTGCTTCTACTGGCTTTGGTGGGCTTTAACACAGGCCCTTACTGCTTTATTGCTGTTTGGGTCTGCTACGCATCAAATCTGGTGACTCCACTCGCTTTAGTTTTCTTATTGGAGTAGCAAGTCCAGTGAAATCCCATTAACTGTCTTGAGAAAGGTGCTGGGCTGTACCCTCTCATCCAGTAAACCATTTTAGCACATGTTTAAGTGCTTAGCTAAATAGGGGCCTGGGACCTTGCAAGGACCTGACCCAAAGTCAATGGGAGTCTTTCTATTGACTCCAACGAGCTTCGAATCAGGCCTGTGTGAGCTGCTGCAACCAATTTTCCTTTCTAAATGGACTTCCATATGTCTAAAAATGTCTCTCAAGTGCTGGTATTTGTTACAAAGCTGATCTGTGCTTTGTTACTCTGTTCCCAGTTTCAACCAGTTCTCCCTTTTAATTCTTTGATCACACACTTCTAGCCTTTATTTTACTCACTCTCTAGAAGCACCTTCTAGAAAAGTTTGCCTAAAGCAAACTTTTCCACTACAACAGATCTTCCCCAAGTTCATTTTACTCTTCAGGGAATTTCCATACTTTGAAATTATTGGGAAAAAGAAGTGATTTCATGTGTTGAGAAAAGGTGAAAAAAACCCGAAGGACATCTGAATAGCTGTTGTCTTGAAAGTGGTTTCTCCAAGATACAGATGCTTTTATGATTTTGTGAAAAAAGGTGTTTCAATTACTTTTTGCAAGATGATTCCTATTTTCAGTTTAAAATATTTGGATTTGCATTACCTCACACAAACCAACCAACCAGCCAACCAAAGAACAATACTTTTGCAGTTTGCAGCTTGGAAATTCTAACTTACTTAATATTTTTCAGTTTTAAGCATAAATGTGGGAAAAATATTGAAGAAAAATGTAGGCAGAAATGCACATTTTTTTGTTTGTCAAAAAATAGCTAGATATATTAAAAAAAAATCAATTTTCTGACTAATTTTTAAATATCATTTATGACACCAAGTCACTTTTTAGACATGTAGGAGCCTAATTCTCATCGTCTTTCAGTAACATTTAGGATACATCTACAATGCACAATTCAGTGCCAAGATATCAAGCGAGCTCTGAATGAACTAGCTCATGTACTAGAAGCAGCATACCTACATTAGCATAGGCTAATACAGAGTACATGTACATAGCTACTCAGGGCACCCCCTGTTGATCAGCTATACTGAAGAAGTCTTCACTTTGTCATCTCCCCACCCTGCTGACATGTCAGGGTAGCCCAGACTGAGCCTGAAAGCTCTGCTGAATCCAGAGCCAAAAGTCAAGCTTCACCTGCTCTTTTCTGTAGTGCATAGCACGTTCAGACTTACACTAGAGGCCACAAACATAGGAAATCTATCAGAAGTGACACTAACTCTCTAGTCCTAACTTCCATAGGTTCTGCATCCCACTTTTTTCTGCTACCCTTACAGCCAAACACAAGACAGACAAGTGGTAGAAAAACCTGATTGCTTGACTGTTCTCTCCCTCCTAAAAAAAAAATCAGTCTTCCCACTGCTCACATACAGCAGCTGAAACACAATGCAGACAAGCGTGGTTTAGGTGGATCAGGTTATTTAAGATTACCCCCAAAATAGCAGCATAAATATATCCATTCTCTGCTTCTCAGCATGGCTAGTTAGCACAGGTGGAGCCCCTTCTAATGTGGAGACAAGCTTCCAGTAACCAAACTAGTTTATTTAAAGGTAGCGCAGGTGCCTCTGCACAGTACATTATTGTACCAGTACATAAATGTACCATTTGATTCCTAGTTCTAGTCACAATAACCTTGCCAAGTAGAAAGGGAAACTAAGAGAAAAGCTAATATCTGCAGATTTTTATGAACATGTAGATGCCTAATAAATGTATACCAATAAAAGCTCAGCAACAAAGTCCCCTTAAAAATCTGTTGCTACATGTCTAAATTACTTTTTAAAATGGGATTTAGGTTCCTAAGGCACCTTGGTATTTATGAAAACTGTACTCTCTCTCTGCGTCTTGGTTTCTTTCACTGCTTCAAAGAGCTGTGGTAAACAACTGTGTGAATAGCTGTTTTTTGTTATCTGGATGAACTGAACCATCAAAAAATGATTTTATTCTGGGTCAACATTAAACACATTCTGATCTCCTTGCTAAAATAACAATCAGGGGAAAAAAGTTTGGAGGGAAGAAAACATTTTGTTCAAAAGAAAAGATTTTTTTAATGTCAGGGTTTTACATCTTTTAAAATAAAATTTAAATGCAAGTAAACTGGTCCCTAAAGCGTTGTTTCAAAATGAAAAATCAAAATGTTTCATTTAAAGAATGTAAAAGCAAAGTGTTTTGACTTTTCAGATATTTTTTATTTTGATTAATGCTATTTGCCAAATTTGATCTAGATACATGAACAATTTTAGTTAACATAAAACATACTGGTATTTTTTCAATAAGTAATATTACCTGCCTGGAAAAGACATTTAGCTGTAATTGTGAGGATACTATCATCATGTAAGTATTTGCAATGATATAAATAATGCTGGAAGAGTGATGGCCATAAAGAATAGAGAGGCAATTTTTTCTTGTTATTTAATATATATTATATAAAAAATAATGAGAAAAATGTATATGCCTCTTTTCCCCGAACATTAATGTTTTCAACATAGAAGAAGTAAAAGAAAAGATTTAGTGCTGTTCAGAACAAATGTTGTACTGTGCCTTACAGATTTCAGCAAGCCTCATTAAAATCAATCTTGAAATATACATATCCTTTAATAAATACAGTTTAATGTGCATAAACACTATATTGAATATAAATTATTTTAACCAAGTATGTAAGGGAAAAAAAACTTACTGGAACTCCCCAATTCAAGGCCATTTTACAGTAGATGAGACTTCATCAGTGGTTTTACAGTTTTATTTGACTTTGGAGTTCCTGTATGAAGCTGGAAGTTCTGTAGAGTTTATTTTGCACCTTGTAATTTAAAACATAATACACCATTGACATTTCTTTTAAAAAAGAACCAAAGTAGTTAATGTATTTGGGTTTAACGTAGATTATATTCCACTCTTGCAAAAATTCATAAAAATAAGAGATGGGATTAGGAGCTTAACAGCCTCACACATTTGCGTAAGTGTAGTATTGACATATGTTTCTCTGTCCTTGTTGAGCTGGGAGCTTGTCTTGCTGCCTTTGGACAATCCTGAGTCACTAGAAAATGTCTACAAATTAAACTATTGACTACTGCATATTTGTTTCTTGAAGTAACAAAATGAAGCCATCTTCCCTTGGTATTTTCTATATTTTTCATTTTTTTGCAGGATATTCTACTCTTAGTAGAATTGATAGAAATGTGGTCCACTCACTTCAATGAAACTCCAGGCATGTCTAAAGCAAGCAGGATTTGGCTCTTGATTAAAGACGCCTGTATGAGAAAGTGTTTGGAAAGTAAAACTTGTGGAGTTTTACCTCTGTCATTCTACAGGAGGGACGGAAGTCTGACATTTCCCCTCTCATGGGATCCAAATCCACTTTCAGCAGATCTGAAGACAGAGCTAAGTGAAATGTTTGGTGAAAGGTAAATTTGGCAAAAACAAAATAAGATAAGTTTTGGAGGGACAAAACTTTCTCACAAAACTGGGTCAAATGTGGGAAATAGTTTCAGCTGAAACAAATGTGAGGGAAACCTTTTAAAAGTTGGAAAAACCTTCTGGTCCAACTTTTTCATACCAAAATTTTTAAGCTTAAAATGCCAGTATATTTCATGTAGGCATTTCCAAAATAAAAGTTATTGAATCTTTGTTTTGAAATTGCATTTTTCATTTTAAAATATAGTTTAATGAAATCATAAAATTAACAGGATGTTAAGGGCGGGTTAAGTAACACCCATGTGAAACAAAACATTTAGTTTTCAGTTGAATAAAATGTTTTTGGTTGACTCGCAATGCTTTCTATTTTTTAAAATTCTACTGAAAAATGTCTGTTTTGGTTCAAACCAAACTTATTTTTTCCCGGTTTTTCAGTTTTGCTACCAACCAAAGAAATTCTCTATCTGTCAAGCAGCTTTTGAATGCTGAGGGTCATGTCCAACAGGGATCTCCAAATGGCATTTAAATCATAGTTTAATTCATGGCCCACAGATGCTGGCTGCACCAACCCAGTGGCTCTGGCTGCCATGGCGATGGGGGCCAGGAAGGAGGAGGTGACAAGTGGTGGCGGCGTTAACTCCTTGGCTGCTGGTGCTGACACAGCAGTTCTGGCAGATACAGCGAGAAGCCTCACGGCCAAATCTGGAAGTGGGTCATCAAGCCCAGAAGTTTGTATCCGACCCAAGAGAAACCCTGTAATTCAGTTCCAGACTGCTAGCTCGTTTGATTTGGACACCCATGATGTACACACAGATCTTGACGCACAACATTAGCTTCATGGTCCACAAAGCAGCTCTGGGATCTCCCCCTGGCTCTGGCTACTCTGTCTCATTTCAGAGTATCCTCATGAATCTGTGGTCAGGGGTGATATTTCCTAGCTCTCTCTTGACCATTGCACAAAGTTGCTGGAAAAGTTTCCTTTCAGGATATATTTCTCAGTCTTTTCTGGAAGTTAATTTTCTACTAGCCAGTAGAGGCTGGGAATGTCCATCAGGGCTTGAGTGCTTTGCTGCATCCTCATATGCAGAGTCATGTTAGCACTTGCTAAGGATGACGATGATGATGATGATTATGTTTTGTATTACTGTGAATACTACAGGCCTCAGCTGAAACCAGGGCCTCATTTTTGGTCAAATAAAAGATTCTGTTCCATCCAAAAATGAAACACTGAGATATAGTGTTTGAGTGGGCTCGACCTTTTTCTTTAAAAAAAAAAAAATATTGGGCAAATTTTTAAGCAAAACATCATTTTGAAATGAAACACTGAGACATTTCAGTGAGGAAAGGTCAGCCAAAAGAGTGTCATGTTTGCAAAAAAAAATTCCTTCTGAAACTATTTAGCATAATTTACGAATAGTTTCAGTCAACCTGAAACTCACCCAGACTTATACAGGAAATCAGTGGCAGAGTGAGGAATTAAACTCAGGCTTCCTTAGCATAGCCCTAGCAAAGCCATTGGGCCAGCTTTTCTCTCTTATAACCCTAACGATTAATAAAGAGCCAACAAAGAGTAGCAGTACTTTTGTTGGCAGCATCAACATTTTCTTTCTGAAAATACAAAGAGCCACCTCCTTAGCTGGTGTAGATTAACATAGTTCTATTCACATCAGTTGAGCCTGGGTGAGTTATACCAGCTGAGAAGCTTCACGTCATGCATGAGCAGTAGTATAGAATGGTGCTCAGCCTATGTTTCATTTTTTTTGAGGTTGGATGGACACTGAGGGTCAGGTCCAAATGGAAGATTATTTAAATCTAGTCTATTCTAAAGAAAAATATCTATGTCTATGTCTATGTCTATGTCTATGTCTAGATCTACATCTATGTAGCCTGGGTAGTACCTAGTTGTGTACTCCCTTCTCCAATCAAAGGGAAAAGTTAGCAGGGCAGGTGCACTATGGGGTGAAACTGCTGCTCCACACAGTTTTCCTCCTACCCCTATAGAGCCAGACCTGGACACTCTATGAATGTAACTATGTACAAATTTATTTAATAATAAATAAGAGTTAAAAATGAGACATACATACATATATGCATACACACACATACACATACACACACACACACACACAGGACCTAGAAACTATATGCAATATATAGATACACACACATAATCCTATATACCCCCTCAGGATACAGGTAAATAACATGAAAGGATCAAGACCAAGGTCTTGAATAAAGATTATACAACCTTAAACTCTATAAAGTGTGAACACACCAACATAAGACACAAATATACAAAATACAAGATGCTAACTTACAAAATACGAGGCATAAGAATATCAGATATAAGCTTGGGGTGGAGCACCAGTGAGATGCTCACCACTCTGGAGCATTTACAAGCTCTGTGGGAGCTTGCTTGCAGAACAAGCAGGAAAAAGCCTCCCCCAGGAACCATTTTAAGGGGGAAAGTGGGTGGTAGAGCACATCTGGTGTCTGCCACTTTAACAGCTGGTGGCAGGTGATGCCCCATCTCTGATGAGTGGCCATTTTAGATCCAGACCACCAGAGCCAGAGGCAGCAGTTTGCTGCCTGGCACCATGGAAGGAACATCTCTTGGTGGAGCTGCTGCTCCTACAACAATTAGGAGGTAAGAGCAGGAGCTTATGGGGATGACTAGGAGGTTCTTGTTCCTGGGCATGACCTAAAACTATACCCTGTCAGGGAAGGGTGGCCTGGTGGGGCTCCTAGTGGCATGGGAGCCCCCTGGAAATGCTAGGCCAGTTAACTCTCCAATGAAAGGCAAGGAGGGGTGCCTTAACCCCAGCCTTAACCCCTTAACCTTCAAGTGGGTTATTTAACACCAGATGCAGCAGAGGACCAGGCATAGCTGCAGCCACCTGAGCCTGTATAGGGTACAAGACCCCAGAGAGTGGGTAGTGGGCCCAGGCACAGCTGTGGCCACCTGAGCCTGTGTGGGGTGCAAGACCCTGGAGAGTGAGAGTTGTGGACCAGGCATGCTAATGAGTGACACCTGAGCCTATGGGAGTGTTCAACAGGGGCCACTAGGTAAGTGACAGGGGCCAGGGCAGGTTTAGGAACAAGGGGGAAGCATGTGAACCTACAGGAGGCCTCAAATGCCTCTACACAAATGCTCAAAACATAGAAAATAAGCAGGAGGAACTCGCTGTCCTGCTACCTAGCAAAAACCCAGACCTAGTGGGGCTCACGGAGACCTGGTGGGATTCTCCCTTGATGACTGGACAGTGGACATAGAGGGATACAGGCTGTACAGGTGAGACAAAGCAGGGAAAAAAGGCAGGGGCGTAGCATTCTATGTCAAAGAGCAATACACATCCTCAATCAGGATGGGGTCAGAGGAGGGGCAAACTGACATGCTCTGGGTAAGAAAGCAAGGGGGTCATGGGAAAAGAGACTTGACAGTGGGCATCTACTACAGACGCCTCACCAGGGGGATGAGCTGGACCTGGAATTCTCAGGTCAGCTCACGGAGGCTGTAAAGTCAAGGGATGTGGTTGTCATGGGTGAGCTAAACTACCCAGACATCTGTTGGGAGGAGCAGTCAGCCAGGTCCAACCTCTCACGCAGGTTCCTAGCTGGGATACAGGACCTCCATCTAACTCAGGAGGTGCATAATCCCACCAGGGGAAATGCCTTGCTGGACTCGGTTTTTGCCACAGGCAATGACCTGGTAAGGGTTCTGTGGGTACTTAACCACCTGGGTGACAGTGATCATCACCTGATGGAATTTACTATCCAGTGCAGGGTGGTGAAAGCAAGCAGCAAGGCAAAAGTCCTTGGCTTCAGGAGGGCCAACTTCAATGAACTAAGCAGATTAGTAGGAGAGGCATTGGGGTCTTGGAGCTTCAATGAGACGGGAGTCCAAGACAGGTGGTTGTTCCTCAAGGAGACAATCCTCCGAGCTCAAAGGGAGTCAGTCCCAATGCATACCAAGCGAGGGCAGGAGAGCTCAAAAGCACCCCTGGCTCAGCAAAGGCATCCAGGAATGCCTGAGGGCAAAAAGGAGGCATACAAACAGTGGAAGCAAGGGGCTATCACCAAGGAGGATTACACCTCCGTTGCTTGTGATTGCAGGGAGGCTGTTAGAAAGGTCAAGGCAGAGATGGAGCTTGGGCTAGCGAGCAGAATAACAAAAAGTCCCCTTTCAAATGCATAGGGAGTAAGAAGAAGGCACCGGGTAATGTGGGGCCCCTACAAGACAGGTTTGGCAATCTGGTGATTGCAGCAAATGAAAAAAATGACCTCTTTAACAAATTCTTTTCCTCCATATTCCTGAACAGGGACCAGAACATTTCCCCCACTAGGATAATGGACAGACCCAGGGGAGGCACCACCATGCCTAGGGTCAGGGATGACCTAGTTAGGGAACTTTTGGAGGGGCTGGACATGTTTAAATCAGCAGGTCTAGATACTCTTCAACCAAGGGTGCTGAGGGAATTGGCAGGGGTCATAGCAGGGCCCCTGACATGGCTTTACACATGCTCGTGGGGCGCTGGCCAGGTACCAAAGGATTGGAAAAGGGCCAATGTGGTCCCCATTTACACGAAGGGGAGAAAGGAGGACCCCGGCAATTATAGGTCAGTCAGTCTTACCTTGGTCCTTGGGAAGACCTTTTAGAAAATTATCAAGGAACACATCTTCAGGGGAGGTAATGTTCAGGGGCAACCAACATGTGTTCATTGAGGGCAGATCCTTCCAAACTAACCTGGTTTCCTTTTATGACCAGGTCACCAAGTCCTTGGATGTTGGTGCTGAGGTGGATGTTGTCTACCTGGACTTCAAGAACGCCTTTGACACTGTTTCTCACCCCATTTTCATAAAAAAAAAACCCTAGATGACTGTGGCATTGATGCCTACGCAGTCAGATAGGTGGAAAATTGGCTAGATGGTCACACCCAGAGAGTGGTGATGGATGGGTCGTTTTTGACCTGGAGGGATGTAGGAACTGGAGTCCCCCAGGGCTCAGTCCTGGGGCCTGTACTGTTCAACATCTTTATCAGTGATCTGGATGTGGGTGTGGAAAGCACACTGTCCAGATTCGCTTATGACACCAAGCTGTGGGGCGAGATGGGCATGCTGCAGGGGAGGGACAGAATCCAGCTAGATCTAGACAGGTTACAGAGGTGGATGGATAAGAGTAGGATGGAATTCAACCTAGACAAGTGCAGGGTGCTGCATCTGGGGAGAAGGAACCAGCAACACACCTATAGGCTGAAGAACACCCTTCTAGTCAACATAGTGGCAGAAAGGGATCTTGGAGTCATTGTTGACTTCAGGATGGATGTGACCTGCCAAAACCACACCTTGTCGTGCATCTACAGATGCGTTACAAGCAGGTCCAGGGAGGTGACCCTTCCCCTCTATGCGGCATTGGTCAGGCCACAGTTGGAGTACTGCATCCAGTTCTGGGTGCCGTACTTCAAGAGGGATGTGGCTAGCATTGAAAGGGTCCAGAGCAGGGCCATTCACATGATCAAGGGGCAGCGGGTCAGGCCCTATGAAGAGAAGCTAAAGGGCCTGAATCTATTCAGCCTCCACAAGAGAAGGCTGAGAGGGGATCTGGTGGCTGTTTACAAACTCATCGGGGGGACCAGCAGAAATTGGATGAGGCTCTGTTCCCTCAGGCACCACCAGTAGGAATAACACTCACAAATTGTTAGAGAGAAGGTTCAGGCTGGACATGAGGAGACATTACTTTACAGTTAGGGCTGCCAGGCTCTGGAATGGGCCCCCAAGGGAGGTGGTGTTCTCTCCTACCTTGGTTGTCTTCAAGAAGAAGCTGGATAGATATTTGGCTGGGGTGTTATGACCCCAGCACTCATTCCTGCCTGGGGCAGGGGGTCAGACCTGATGATCTGTTTAGGTCCCTTCTGAACCTAAGCGCTATGAAACTATGACCCCAGAGCAGGGGGCAGAGTATATGCCTCAGTGGGAGGGAGGTGGAAGTGCAGAGTGGGGTGCAGAGGGGCACCTGAAGACTTGCATGAGATTGGTAGTTATGGGGCGCAGGGGAGAGGGATGAGTAGCGAGTGGTAATTGTGAGGCCCTGTGAGTAAAGGGGTGTGAGTTGGGCCCCTGTGAGAAGTGGGCTTCAGGGTAGGTACTGCTAGCACAGGGGCTGAGTCAGGTCCAGGTAAGCCTTTGGGTGCCTGAGGCCGCAAGTGGGCCTCAGGCCAATTGGGAGGTGTGGCAGAGGAGGAGCCACAAGTAAACAACAGGGTGAGTCAGGAGCCCCTTGACTGAAAGCAGCTAGGTGAGTGACTCGGCAAGAGACCACAGGCTGAGTCAGACCAGTGTTCTGTGAATTGCCCAGCACTCACTCAGATGAGGGTAGTGGGAGATACTCAAAAGGCTGCAGGCTTGCTGGCCAGGGAGTGATGGGAATCAAGCCCAAGGACCACCCCCTCCCCACCCAGGATAGGGCAGGTTGAGTGTGGCCCCTGGGAAATGAAGGGTGATATGAGTGAGGCTCAGGAAGGACAGTATGAAAGAGACCAGGTGAGAGCTGGTGGAGCAAGAGAGACCTCAGTGAGAGGGAGGCAGTATGAACGTGGTCTGTAATACGGCAGAACACGAGAGGCCTAAAACTATGATGAGTTGGGTCTGGCCTCAGCCTGGACTAGAGCACAGCTGTTAAAAACATCTGCAAGACATGGAACACATTAAGGGGTGGTAGGAGTGTACTTTCAGCCCTTAGACATCAGGGCCCTTGAAGGGCAGCCTCTCATTTAGTTGCCAACTAATAACTTAAATGCAAGGCATGGCAGATGAGAGAGGAAGTCGGTGTGCCCAGAGGCAGTGGGAGACCAGCACTGTGGGTGGTTTATCCCTTCTGAAGGCTCTGCCCCTGGATTGCAAATGGGCCAATTGGGGAGAGTGGGTGTAGTCCTCACCCAGGTCCCTACACTTTGCCTCACCCCAGATGGGGGCAGGGCACGCCTCTCTCCAGCAAGCCCACCACATCTATGTCTACATCTGTCTCTCTCTCCAGATATTTGAAGATCTCTGTGGTCCCAAACAAATCCTCTCTGATGCTAGGTGTCTCTTGTTCGGATGAGCCTGAACACTGCTGAAGACAGGGAAACCACCTCAATCATCCATTAAATTACTTGGCAGAAATTGAACAAGGGATTCTGGGAGCCACTTCTAGCATATCTATCTACAAGTATTATCATTATTATTTTTGTGACTCTTCCCCCACTACCCAGGATTCCAGGGGGAATACACTCATGCAGGTCTAACTTAGTCACTTAGACCAAGGTATTAGTGAGATCAGAATCTTATCACCTTTTGTAGTATTTCAGTTTTATCCATCGATGTTGCTTCCAAAAGGACCTATGGTTTTATCATAGCCATTTCACAATTTATGCAGTACTGTTTTGATATTTCTGCTATGAGATCCCAACATGTCACAAAGAACTCTTTTTAGGTTTATATACTTCATGCTCTGAATTTTCTTCAATTACTGCTATAACTGATAATATTTGTCAATCTCTTCTTAAATATGTCAATCAAATAGAAAAGTCCACAATGAAACATATTTCTCCATTCTTTTTCATAATCAACTTTTCTGTTTTTAAGCATTTTGTCAACAGTAATGATGGAGAACCCATTGTTTTGGCTTGTTGTTATTATTGCTATGGGACCTGCAGACCCATAACAGAGACCAGAACCCCAAAGTGCTATAAAAAACAAACTAAATGACATTCTTTGCCCCAAAGAGCTTACAAGCTGCTTACAGACATAAAAAAATGCTGCTTTACTGGAAACTCTACATACCCCTGCACCAAGCCCAGCACATGCCCAGAAGAGGCATCATGTTAGCTAGACCTGGCTAGCCCAACATCTGTATAGATCAGACACTTTAGCAGGGATCTTTGGCTGACTGAATCAGCTATTAGATAAAAGCTATTAGATAAAAGCACCAAAAAGCCCCACTGAAACATTCAATATATATAGACGCTGTGGAGCTGGGTCTAACTAATGCACTGCTTCTTCCAGTAGAACATGGTTTTCCCCCGCTATATCTGTCAGCGCCCACAATCGAAGACTCAGCTCTGACAGTGGACAGTGCCCCCGTGTAGGGTGCTATACCCATGGAAGAGGCCTGTTAAAGTTCATGGAGCTCTGTGAAGACCTATCATGTTGGTGATGGTAAGATAGGGGTCTACATAATTACACTTGTTCTGCTAGATCATACTGCCACTGATGGCATGCATTTGTATGTATGCATGGGCATCTGGGGGACCCAAGATGATAATTTTTTTACCTGACAAGATAGACAATAGGACTGTGTGAAGCTTCAGTCACTGATTCGATCTGGCAGAGATTTGGCCCAATTTGGTGGATGAATCTCCAAATCCAAATTAAATCAGGAGACCCTTTAATCTCTCTCCTAATCAAATCAGAACCCTCTGAATCGATTCAGAGAGACTCAGAAAGATTAGACAATTTGGACATAGCTTTAAATGTTTTTTTCTGATTACCTCAAGATACCAGGCAGCTCATGAATGATGAGATGCTGGGGTAGATAAAGTATCCTA
>NW_017728907.1:14177076-14186978 GCF_001723895.1 Crocodylus porosus
TTAAGACAAGGCTAGATGAACACCTTGCTGGGGTCGTTTGACCCCAGTACTCTTTCCTGCCATGGCAGGGGGTGGGACTCGATGATCTGCTCAGGTCCCTTCCAACCCTAGAAACTATGAAACTATATAGACCTGGGGGCTCCAAATTACTCCTCCACTGGTTAGTCCACTGGCCCTGTACGGGAAGCTAGTTTCCACGTTCTGCTGAATCGCTGCATTCTGGTTTCCTGGATTTGCAGCTGAGCTACATTCAGGTTCTACCAGTGGATGTTTTAGTGCCTGGTTCTTTTTAACTGGCACATGTTAAGAGCTTTGAATTAACAGGTGCATAAAAACTGTCAAAAACCACTTAACTCTCAAGACAGTCTGTCAGTTGTATTAAAAATATGGTTTTATGTAACCACATTCTCTCAACACTTGTAGCATATTACACCATGAGAAAGTCATTCAACTCTCCTCCCCACAGAAAACTGCAATTTTTTAAACTCTCCAATGGAAAATAAAGGTTGTTTTTCTCTACTTCTGTCAGGGAACTGATTCCTTCTTTCCCCACCAAATATAACATTCTCTCAGAAAAGTTCACTAGTCTAAGGTCCAAGATAGGACTGACTGTTTCCCATCTGACTGTTGACTATTTCAGCAACAGGCTAAAGATGCAGTTTTTCATAGCCCCATAGGATTAGATCTGGAAGGTTTATTTATAATTTGAGTGGAGAGGTTTCTGACTTTCCAGTAGGAAAGTACAGTATTTGGTTGTAGGCCTTGACAGTCCTGTGAAATCAGACTTTCTAGTCATGACAATTCTAAGCCCAGAAAAGCGATATTAGTCATTTTAAAACAGATTTTTTAAAGTATTTTTTGCAGCTTTCCTTTCTAAGAGAGCTGGACTTACCACAATGATGGTAGGTGAGGGGATGGACAGTGGTGGCACATGGGGCATTGGCCACCAGTGACAATTCTTAAATTCTCTAAAGCATTTCTGAAATGTTTCACTTGAAATATGGATCAGATACACCATGCATTGTAGTATGCTGTTCTATAAATGTTCTATTGCACTTTGACTAGAATGACCGGCATATACCAAACATGGTTTTGATAGGTATATAAATGCGGCTATTAAGTGACAGATCTCCCCCTACACATCCCTTCCTACCATTCCACATGGTTACATACTATTCTCTAGCAATGCTTAACTGGGTTATCATTTGTCAACTATCTCCGGCCCAAGTTGATTTCTCTCTGCTTGGAAGCATGGAATGTTGGTCAGGTTGGTTTAGAAAGTTTCTGAGCAGCGGATACAAGAAGGAAGGAGCAACTGGACAAAAGGCAGAAAGAGAAAATTGTTACCAGAAGGGTTTGTGTTGAATAGCTTCCCTTTCTATTGTAAGCTGCTAGGGTACAGGCCATTAGGGCTGTGAGAAACGGAAGCGTTCCGTTTCGACCAGCGCTTCGACATTTTGACAGAACGGTGTTTTGTTTCGACTTTTGTTTTGACTCGAAACAGCTGTTCTGTTTCGTTCCGTCGAAACGTTTTGCCGTTTTGACCTTGTTTTGCCATTTCGCCCGTAGGATCTAATGGGGAAGGTTTAAACAGGCTATAACTTTGTCATTCCTGGCCAGATTTGGATGAAACATGCAGGAATGGTAGCCTCTTCTGCAGGCATAAAGTGTGCTGAGTTTCACAAAAATAGGTGCAGGGTGTTCAGAAAAACTGCACCAAAGTCTTGAGAGAAAAACTCATGTCACGTGTATGTGTTAAGCCACAATGGGGTCAAAACTGCAAGGTTGGTGGCCCCTGCTGAGGCCACAAAGCCTGCTAAGTTTCAAGGAGATAGGTGCAGGGGTTTAGGGAAACTGCATCTCAAGCTGCAGACAAACAAAACTCATGACATGGGTGACACTGCGTGTGTTAAGGTGCAGCAAGGTGAAAGCTGCAGGCCTGCTAGCCCAGGGGTGGGCACAATGTGGCCCGCAGGCCAGATGAGGCCCACCAGGCCATTCTATCTGGCCCGCGGGGCCCCTAAAAAAATTTTAAAAATTGATATTTATCTGCCCCTGGCTGCCTGTCACGAGGCCCCCTGTGGCTTGCCAAAACTCAGTAAGCAGCCCTCTGCCTGAAATAATTGCCCGCCCCTGTGCTAGCACCTGCTGGGGCCGTGAAGCCTGCCAGCTGTCAAGGAGATAGGTGCATGGGGGTTCTGGGTTCTAGGGCCCTGCACCTCTGGCCACAGGCAGGCAAAACCTGTGTCATGGGTACTTGTGCAACTATGTCTGTCTTGGGGCAGAGGCAGGGGAACCACTGCAGACTTGGCTGCTAGGCCCTGCTGTGGCCACTAAGCCTGCCAGCTGTCAAGGAGATAGGTGCAGGGGGGTTCTGCACCCCTAACTGCTCACAGGCAAAACTCGTGTCATGGGTGCTTGTGCAACTGCTGCCTCTCATCAGGCAGCAGGACTGAAAATCCCCCATCACTTGTCACCAAGACCTGAGGGTAATAATTGACCACAGTATGAACATGAGCTGGCAGCTGGATGCTGTAGCCAGCCGGACCGACAATGCACTGGCATGCATCAATTGATGCATCTCCAGCAAAACCATTGCAAAGAAGTGATTCTTCTGCTGTACTCAGCTCTACTCAGCACTGGTGAGACCGCAGCTGGAGTACTGCATCCAGTTCTGGGCTCTGCACCTTAACAAGGACGTGGTAAAGTGTGAGAGAGTCCAGAGAAGGGCTACTCATATGATCAGAGACTTGCACAGCAAGCCATATGAGGAAAGGCTGAGGGACCTGGGACTCTTTAGCTTGAAAAAGAGAAGGCTGAGAGGGGACTTGGTAGCAGGTTACTGCTACATCAGAAGTGTACATCTAGGGTTTGGTGAACAACTGTTTACCAGGGCACCCTTGGGGAAACTAGGACTAGTGGTCACAAACTCCTTGAAGATCGTTTCAGACTTGTTTCAGGCTCCACATTAGAAAAAGCTACTTCACAACTAGTGTCCAGACTGTGACCATTACTCTTTTGAACAACTTTGCTCATTGAGGACTTCTATAATTTCCCTTTTGTGTTAAATGGCCCAGTCTGACTGTTGTTGCTGAGTCCCATGCACATTTGGTTATAATTGCTTCCATTCCTCTGCCATAGTCTACCTGTCCTGTTTTGTTTTATTATCTCTGTGGCAATAAAATAGATGTGTGTAATGTCCCTATTTAATTCCTTGATCCAATGTATGGAGTAGCATTTTGTTTTAAACTTCAGTGGGGCTCTAGCTTGGGAACCCAAGCCTGCACCTGAGACTTGTCCTGAAACAAATGCTATGAGTCCAAATTCATGGTCACTATACAGGGTGCAGCAGCATGCTTCCTTGTTTGATGGTCTGAAAAATCTCTACTGCATGCTGCAAGTCGTCCATACACTTATCAGGTAAGCCCTCCTCCAATACCAGACCTGAACAAGGGTCTGGGCAACAATGGAGCAAGTAGGAGAATTATTTTGAGTAGTTCTGTATTCCGTTTTACTGCACTGTGTATAATAATTTAGGTCACAGATTATCATTGCCCTGAAAGCAACACTTACCCTATGTTGTTTTTGTTATTGTAAAACTTTCTTCTAAATGATGGCTAGAAAGACTGCTTTTGCTTCCGCTCATGGCCCACAGTTGCTTCCAAAATATATTAACTGAATAATGCCTAATTTCTCAAACACGTACAGTCTATCAGCTGTAGAGCTGGTGAAATAGTACATAAGATACAGAGCAAACAATGCAGTTAGTAAAAGCACCATTTACCAAGTACCCCATTTAGCTACCAGAACTCAACTACCTCTGTTAGCTAATGTTTCCAGAATGCAGTAGTTATTTTGAGTTGAAGCTAAGGGTGTGGACCCAGATACAGGCTCAGATAATAGTGGGTATCAGTGCCTGCTATTCTCTTCTATTACTGGTAGGTTGCATGTGCTGGGAGCTCATTTCTGTTACTACTCCTATATGTTTGAGGGTAACTACTTCCCTTGGGGCTGGTTATTGTCAGCTGACATGATAGATACATTACAGTAGTCTGGGTATGGGGTAGGATATCATCAAGAAAAGCCCATTGCTAAATATTTTGATTTGAAAAGAGAAGAAAAACAACTGTTATTTTGGAAGCTAGAAAAAAGTAGCAGAGGCATGGAGATCCTTCTGGGAATCAGAAATGGCTTTTTAAACAATTACGAGATGTTTGCCTTATAGAAAATGCCAGAGTGGAACAAGGTCTCTTTCAGCATAGGCCTGCAGCTACATGTATCTCTTTCCTTGCAGTGAAGATAACTATCAGAATGTATTTCATACTCCACCTCCTGGGATCATAGCTTCTTGGTGTGTCAAACATGACCTGTAAGTTGCTAACAATACCATAGTTTTTTGCACATGCATATTCAGCCCAAATAGCATCAAATAACAAATACTCAAATGTGTTTCTTTAAAACAAAAATCTAGATCCAGAGCAGAATTGTTGGAAATCAGAACCCATTGCTGCATCAAAGAAACTAACACACGCACAAAAACCTGGTTCCACAAAAAAATTAGGGAATTCCTGAAAGGCAGCATAGCTGGATTAGATTAATTTATCAGTCAGTCTAAAAGTAATTCTATACAGTCATTAGCAGGCTTACTGCATCATGTATAGCTATCTAGCTAACATGGACAGCAATAGTTGTAAAGACTTGAATATAGGCTAACAAGTGTATGTATAGCCAGGATCCCTAGTGGATTACATAGTTTTTACAATGCTACTGTTAGCTAATTCACACACTACAAAAATTAAACCCAGATTACAAAATTTGTAATTAGGAATGGCCTGTCATCTTGGATGGAGGTATTAAGCTTGGTTCTTTGGGGATCTTTTTGGGATCTGATATTTTTAATTATTGTTATTAACAACAGGGAGAATGCTGTGGAATAGTCACATCTTAGATGGATCATAAAAATGCAAATATAGCATAGATTTGTTTCAATGGAAATAAGGGAAAGGAATAAATTAAGACTCAGTGGTCATGTCTACACGAGATGCTAAATGCTCAATAGACTAATTCCACTGCACATTAGCACAGCAGGCAAAAACTGTGCTAATGAGCTGTGTACATTAGCATCACAAAGAAGTGTGCACTGGTGCTACTGCTCAGTAGTGCCTATTAGGGTGCATTAAGTTAGTACCTGTTATTACAGGTACAAAACTTAATGCACCATAATTACGGTGCATTAATGAATGTGTATATATGCCCAGTAATGACAATACAGATTAGATCAAACACACAGCAGGAGTGGGACATTTTGGTTAGGCAGTATCATACAGAAGAGGCTTACTCAAGTATGGGCAGGTGTGATGGATTGTATGTGAGTGAATGGTGGGATGCTGTCACAGAGAAGGCAAAGGCAGGAGGCCCACAGGTAAAACAAACAAAGTAATTATTAGGGGTGTGTGAAACAGGCCCTATTCAATTCGGATTTGGATTTGGCCCAAATCAGGGACAGTGATTTGCTGATTGGAGGAGAAGGACGGAGAGGAGGCAACCGGAAAGGAGGCAACTCCACACTTTCCACACTCCGAACAGGCCAAAGGAGCTAAGCAGTCCTGGAGGAGAAAGTGTAGAGTGATCATCATGGGCGACTCCATCCTGAGAGGTACAGAGGGCCCCATCTGTCACCAGGACCCCTCGACACACGAGGTCTACTGCCTGCCTGGAGCAAAGATGAAGGGCATGAAGGGGATGATGCAGGCCATGATCCAGCCCACCGATTACTACCCCATGGTCCTAATCCATGTGGGTACTAATGACGCGGTGAGGAGAAGCCCTGATCACCTGATGGCAAACTACCACGCTCTGGGGGGCGTGCTGAAGGAAATAGGCGCACAGGTGTTTTCTCTTCTATCCTACCAGTGAGCGGACATGGAAGATGGCATGAGACGTGTATCGCAGAGACCAAGTGGCAGCTTTGGGAATGGTGTCTTGAGGCGGGCTTTGGCTTCCTAGACAATGACCTGCACATCAAGATAAGAGACATACTCAGGTGGGATGGGCTTCACCATTCCCCCAAAGGTAAGCGTGCGTTCTTTTCTAGGTTGGCGGATCTCCTCCGGCAGGCTTTAAACTAGGCTCGTCGGGGGAAGGAGAAGACGAGGGAGGAAGAAGCCTTGGACCGCTAAACCAAGCAGCACTCACAAATACAGCCCAGCCTAGACTGATGAGCGGAACATATACCTAAGTAAGCAACAGGGGCCAGGGCAATGGTGAGATTAGGGAGTAGTGCACATATCCATAGGAGGCCTCAAATGCCTCTACACAAACGCTCGTAGTATGGGGAACAAGCAGAAGGAACTTACCCTCCTGCTAGCTGACACCAACCCAGACATAGTGGGGCTCACAGAAATATGGTGGGACCCAACACACGACTGGGCGGTGAATATCAAGGGCTCTAGGCTGTACGGGAGGGACAGGACAGGGAGGAAAGGCGGGGGTGTGGCGCTTTACATTAAGGATGAATACACATCCTCATCAAGTAGCACAGAGTCAGAGGAGGGGCACACGGAAGTGCTCTGGGTTAGAATACAATGCAGTCACGGGGAAAGAGACTTAACGGTGGAGGTCTATTACAGACCTCCCAACCAAGGGGAAGACCTAGACCAGGAATTCTTAAGTCAGCTCATGGAGGCAGTTAGGTCAAAGGACGTGGTCATCATGGGTGACCTGAACTTTCCAGACATCTGCTGGGAAGAGCAGTCAGCCAGGTCTGATCACTCATGTAGGTTCCTAGCCAAAATGCAGGACTTCCATCTAACCCAGGAGGTGCACAGCCCCACCAGGGGAGACACCTTGTTGGACCATTGTCCTGGCCAGGGGCGATGACCTGGTGAGGGGGCTGCGGGTGCTCGACCACCTGGGTGACAGTGATCATTACCTGCTGGAACTCACCATCCAGCACAAGGTGGCAAAGGCCTGCAGCACGGCAGCAGCCCTAGATTTCAGGAGGGCAGACTTCAATAAGCTAAGGAGAATAGTCGGAGAAGCACTGAGGTCCCGGAGGGGAGGGGAGCCAGGTGTCCAAGAAGAGTGGTTGCTCCTTAAGGAGACGATCCTCCAAGCCCAAAGGGAGGTAATCCCAACACGGATCAAAGGGAGCAGGAGGGTGCAAAAGCCCCCATGGCTCACCAAGCATCCAGGAATGTCTTCTAGCTAAAAGGGCCCTCTGATTCGATTAGGATTCAGAGATTCAGCCACCAAATCAGGCCGAATCTCTGCCGAATCGAATTGGGGACTGAAGCTTTGCACAGCCCTAGTCATTATTCAGTCATCAAGGATTCCCATTCTGGAGTAATGGTTTCAGAGCTGAGCACCACATGTTTTAAAAGAGTCAGAAAGAAACTGAGGGGTACAGCAAAAATGATTCAAGGTTTAGAGGGAAAATCTGTATGACAGGTTAAAGGAAGTGAGGATGTTCAGCCTAAGGGGAGCATGAGATAGCTTTGTTTTGCCTGGTCACTTTCCTATTACTATGCTGTCCATTGTCCCATTATTTGCGTGTTGTTGGGTACTGCAGTAACCAGATGAAGCTAAGTAATGGGAAGTAGTGTGATCTGATGGACAGAATACTAGATTTCCAGTCAATAAATCTGGCTTGTAATCATGGTTTAGCTATTGGCTTGCCATGACACCTTGTTTGCATCACTTTCCTTTTTCATGTCCCATGTCCTGGTCCCATCCTTTATCTTTTCTATTTAGAATATAACATCTTAAGGGGAGGGACAGTCTCTTGTTATAAATATGTACAGCACCTGGTACAGTGGAGCTCCATTCTTGGTTAGAAACTCTATGTGTCACAATAATATAAATATTAACAACTAAGCTATGGGGAATATGGGGAAAGCCAAACTAGATCAGACCAGAAGTCCATTTAATAAAAGTTTCTTCCTCTGACCCAATCCATAGCAATTGGCTTATGTCCTGAAGCAAGGGTTTATGTCCATACTAAAAATGATATTCCATCTAAACTGTGGATGACATTATTTCTAGCGATATCTATTTTTTTCTAATTTTGTTTAGCAACTGGCCTCCAATCTTGTTCCAGTGATTTTTCAGTCTAATCATATGCTAGGTACTGGTAGAATATCTCACTTGGAAATTAGACATCTTTCAGTGGTCCCTATGTTTTAGCATGAGGAGAAGCAGCAGTTTCCCTGTCCACTTCAGTTGACTTCAAAGAGGTCATGAATGCAGATGCCACATGCACCACAGACTGTCTGGTTTTGCATGTCCTTGTTAAACACAAGTCCTGCTCTAGTTATGAAATAGGAACATTTTCCCCAGTTAGGATGTTTTGAATACCTCCCACCACCATCACCACACATACATGTGCATATGCACACCAGGTGCCAGAGCTGAATCAGAGACTTTAAATCCCAACACTTTGCTTTGTAGAGATGGAAAAATAAAATAAGTGACAGCTCTACATAACAAACAGGTGAGAGCTGGTGGGTAAAGGAAGACAGGGGATTCAGGGTTGGAAGGGACAGGGCACTAAACATGACCAGCTCTACTAAGAGCCTCATTATTGCTGATTTACGTGCAGCTAATTGAAAAAATTACTCTAGCTACACAATCCAGTCCCTAATTCCTAGAGCCCTGGAGCCTTTTAGTGCCTCTACCTGTATTTTAAAAGGTTTGATTTAAACCGCGTAACAAACCGATTGCCAAGGCAAGGATTTGCAGGAAAAAAGTTTCATCTGACATCCTATAATATTTTCTTTTGCTTCAGTTCTCTGGTTATTTGGTTTTTCCCAACCTGGCTGCAAGGTTGCTGCTGAGATATAAATCAAAAGAAATGCCAAAGGAAACCAGTCTCGTTCCTCTTCAAAGAAGCCAGCACCCATCTTAATGGGGTTAGGTGGACAAGGCTCACTCAGGCACTTAACAAACATACGGTTTCTATTATACCAAGCAAGATTTCTACACCCCACTCCCTTGACTCCTTGAAGAAATACCTCCTTCTTAAAGGAAGCAGCATAGTTCAGAGAAAAGTGAAAAGACTTCAGAACTGGAGTCTTTTGAGTTCCAAATTGGCTTCTTCACTGGATCTCTCTGAGACCTCAAGCAAAACTAATCTCTGTTCCTTAACTTTTCCCCAACCCCCTGTAAAATACAAATTATAGTTAACACTATATTTGCAATATACAGTATTTGTTTCCTATTGGTCTAGCTTCAACTTGAGGAATACTGGAGGTGAAACACATTTTAGATTTTTCCACTAGATACTATTGATGGGTATTTTCAAAAGGCCATGTAAATTTAAATAGGTTTCCGTAAAAGGTTCTCAAACGGACACATCTACACTGTGTTTTACTGCATAGTAGACTAATCTAATGTACAGTAAAGTGTAACTATCTACATATGCGCAGCAATTACTGCACAGTAGATTAATGTAAAGTGCCATTGGCTAGTACCAATAGAAACAGGTACTAGCCAATTGCACTTTACATTAATTCTCCTGAATGCATGTGTAGATGTTGACCTGGGAACAAATTGCTCCCAGTCAGCCCAGGCAGCAGGGGGCCATAACCTGGAGGGCCCAGAAGGAGCTGTCCTCTGTTCTGCCAGCCCAGAGCTGCCCCCAGTGTCCTCTGCCAGCTCAGGGTTCACACTGGGGGAGCCTGGAGCTCCTGGATGCTGCAGGGGGAGCAGAACAGGGCAGGAGCAGCCCTAGATTAAGCCGCTCCTGTTGAGCTTAGTTTGCTCCTGACTCAGGCACACATGTAGATATGCACCCAGGTGCAACTTAATACACCTGAATTTTCTGGGCAGATGGGTAGGTGCACCCATGTAGGTTTCATAGATTTCATAGATTTCATAGACATCAGGGCTGGAAGGGACCTCGG
>NW_017728907.1:14187388-14206431 GCF_001723895.1 Crocodylus porosus
TCCTTTTTGAATTGTGGAGCCCAAAACTGGACGCAGTACTCCAGCTGCGGCCTCACCAAGGCCGAGTACAAGGGGAGAATGACGTCCCGGGTGCACCCACAAACCGTTTTTCTACCTTTATTGTTTTGTAAGAACTTAAAGTTGGGACCATTTTCATTCTCTGTCTGTACAATGGCTAGGATATGAGGTTTTGGCCCATACGTAGTGCTCCTTGGCACTACAGTAGTACAAATTATTATAATGGTGATTCTTATTAAGACTCTCCCACATCCTAAAACTTGGGATGGAAGCTTAGTTAGAAAAGGAGGCCTCCTGAGGTTTGTAGACCTGTTTGCTTCCAGTTGGAAATGCTGCAAGATTTTTACCCAAGACGTATCCAAGAATAGCATGTTGTGGAATTCCAGATCTTCCACATTTGGTCTGGAACCTAAGTTTTGGTTTGGGCCAATCTAGAAAAAATGGTAACTGAATATTTTCAGACCTCCAAAATGATTTCTGGCTTGAAGCTTTGGTTAAAGCCTCACTGAAGTTGACAGGAGTTTTGCCTGTTCAAAAACTAAAAAAAATGGTCTAAAAATGCAACATGCTTGAATATAGCCCTGGTCAAGAAACTTAAGGAGAAACAGGTGTTGGGGTGGGATGAAGGTAGGGGCAGAGTCGGAAGTCAACTTCATTTTGAAGTATTCGAGACATTTTTGTTTTAAATTCCCCCCGCCCCAAATCCTCAAAAAACTAGATTCCCAGGAAGCATTTTGATAGTACTTTAAATAAACATTTCTTTACCTCTGCCACCTCATTTTTGCAAAATGTTGAAACAGTGCTGAAAAATGTTCACTTTCCAAAAAAGGTTGACTTTTCAGTAAAAATGAATTTTATTCATAAACTTGTGACCACTTTTACCTTGAGGAGCTGAAATAGAGTTCTGTATGCAACATCACTGCAAAGAAGATAAACTCTTAACTTAGATTAGCAGAATTAAAACAGTAGTGAAAACAACTCAGCTCTCAGCTTGAGTCAACAGCTTGTAGGTAGCCTGGGATAGAACTCAAACTGTTAATCTGAGTTAAGATTCATCAATTTGGCTTGTTTTTAGTTCTAATTTAAGATGAGTTAGCTAACATTTGAATTAGACTACCCAATTTAATACACACACACTTTTTCCTTCCCCCCAGTGAAGACAAAGCATCATTTGTCCTTCGGCTTGTTAAAGATTTACATACTTATATTTTTACTAACAGTTTTTTATTTCTAACAATTAAGACAGGGAGAGTGTGCTGATGAAAGGTCTCAGATTAGCAACTGTGAAAACTAAAAATCTCCGTGCATAAATCAGCAATGACAGTTTCCTCATCTCATAAGGAAGAATATATACATTAAAAATTGTGAGGTACTTGGGTACAGGAAACATAGCCCTCTAAGCAACTTAGATTAATATTTACTCATCTACTCAGAATGAAACAAGAATCCCATCCCAAGAAGCTTCATCAAAGTTAAACCCCTTTTAGCTCTGATATTTCTCCACCAGGAAGCTTTGTGATGGCTAAACCTCTTTCTCCCCAACAAGTAGGGTCACCATCTTACAACAAATGCATAGGAGAAAGCCAAAAGAAACCCAGCAACAGCAAGGATTTACTGGCTACCACAGTAGGGAGCATCCATCCTTGACTCAGTACAGTAACAATAACTCAAATGGTTGTCAAGAGCAGATTTATATCGTCTTCCTTACATTCTCACTTCTGGTTTCTTTGCACAGGGGTGGTAGTATTACTCACTTTTTCCTGTAAACTGTTGTTTTGTGCACTAATGGAGAAGTGTGGTATTGCATTAGTAGCACGTCAAGGCAGTTCTGGTCATAAAATGTTTTGGGATGAAAGAAGCGATATCATTGTAAATTATCTACCTTCCTCTCTCCCTGCAAGGTGTGCTAAACCCAGAGATGAACTGATTTCATAGTCACACATCTAAATGCAAATTTTAAAATTTTTGCAGTAGACTGAAAAATCAGCACACCCATTACCAATTCATATGGCCCTTTCCCTTTTGGCTTCCCATCTTTCTGAAAAGATCCACTCCTAAGCTGTCATGCTGTATAAGCATACCTGGCCCTTAGTGGCGCTCTACATGCAGTAGACTGGGTATTATGGCATGCATTAAATACTATGAAGCTAGAAACAGATTTTCTTTGATGATTTTGATTGCTCCATTTCTTTTAAGAAGAATGCACTCGAAGTTGCACCAGACCATCTCTTGGCACTTCTAACCAATGCACATATTGTTATGATTATGATTGGACTATTTGACTCCTGCATGGGGAGAGTTTGAAGTGGTCCAAGACTGGCACCCATCAAAATATTTATGAACTTACTCAAGCTGTGTTAGCTAAAGTGGAAATGACACTACTGTAGTGTTTTCTCTCACACGTCAGAGAGGTGCTTCATGAACAAGATCAAAACAATTTAACTCTTTGTTTTTCCCTGTGGAGACAGATTGAAATAATGCTAGATTGTCTATTTGTATTTAATAGATCTTTATGGCTTGTAGCCAAATCAGTTCAGTTTGCAACTGTAGAAGCTAAACATACCTAGACCTGGTGAGAATTTGGGCAGAGAACCAGCAGGGGAAGCCCAGATACTACAGAAATTGGCATCACTGATCCAGTAAATGGCACAGCGCTCTTCCCTTGAGCTAGTAACGAGCCCCAGAACTGAGCCTAGGGCAGGGGTGAGCAAACTATGGCTCGCGGGCCGCATCCGGCCTGCAAGGCCATTCTGTCTAGCCCATGGGGCCCCTAAAACATTTAGAAAATTAATATTTATCTGCCGTTGGTTCCTGTTGTTTTTGACAGGAACCAGGGGAAGCCCGGCGGGGTCCCACAACAGCAGGGCCCCCCTGGCCCTGCCCCCCCCAGCTGGAAGCCCCAGCAGGTGCTTCTGGCCTGGGACCACATGGCTGCTCCACACCAGAACCGCAGGTAAGGAGGAAGGGCATGGGAGGACCCCAGGGAAGGAAGGAGCCCAGGGAAAAGTGGCCCAGGGAAGAGCTGAGTGCGGGGGGTGGAGGGGGAAGCATCCCTGCCCCATGCCCCACACCCCACGCTGCAGCTGCTCACAGCCCACATGGGGCTGCCTGTGCCTACTTCAGACAGCCCTGCACGGGCTGTGAGCAGCTGCAGCAGGGAGCGCTGCTTATGGGGCAGGGGAGGACTGCTTTTCCCTGCACTCAGCACCAGCTTCTTCCCTGCTGGTGAGCAGGGGGTCTGAGCTGTGTGCTGCCCCCCACCTGTACCGTGTGGCTGGGGGCACTGGGAGTGAGTTGGTGCAGGAGCCAACAGGAGCATGGGGTCTGCACTGGTATCCCAGGGCCAGTGTCGGCGGGGCCCAGAGCAGGGTGGCAGGAACACGGTGTCCCAGCCAGCTGGGGCTCTATGGAGCTGGGCCAGCTCCCCCCTCTCCCTGCTGGTGCAGCCCAACCCGGCTCCACAGACCCCTGCCAGCCTGTGACCCGCTTTGGGCCCCACAGGTGCTGGCCCTGGACATTGGTCCCAAGATGGTGACCTGTCAAGGGGTGGGGCTACCTATGTGGCCCTCAACAGCCTGCCAAAACTGGATAAGCAGCCCTCCGCCCTAAATAATTGCCCGCCCCTGGTCTAGGGGGCAACAAGGATCCTGTTTTTCAGATGTTTCAGTTAGATATGTGGCATTTACTTGAATCCAAGATGAGGATTTTCTCCGCAATCTGTATGGGGAAAAAAGAGGACTCATTTTGGATTCGAGTATTCACCTGGGGCAGGCAGCAGCTCAGCTCCAGCTTTGGCCTCAGGATCAAGGCTGATGCCAGAGCTGAGCTGATGCCTGCCCCAGACCAGAATAGCTTTAGCAGGGGAGAGGGCATGGACAAGGGAAACCCACCTGTGCAGCTTGGGAGGCGCACAAGGGAGACTGCAGCCTGCTCATCTCCTCCTCCATCCCAGCTGTCCCTTCTTCCTCTTCCCTTCTGCTCTGGCTCTGGTCCCTCCAACCCCAACCCAGCCAGGAAACTGCCACTGCTTCTCCATGGCCAGAATAGGGCCACCGCTGCTGCCGACTGCCCTGTAGCTGGAGTAGAGCTGCAAAAGCAGGTAAGCAGCAGGTGGGTGAGGGGAAACAGGCAGCAGGGGTCAGGTATAAGGAGCCAAGGGGGCAGGAACAAGCATGGAGAGCAGGTGGCAGGCAGCAGGGCAGACAAGTGGCAAGGGAGCAAGGAGCAGAGGTCTGGCCCGTCTACCCCACCACTACTTTCCCCATCACAGAAGCAGGCGGGATGAATTTAAAACAACCTTCCACTAATTAGATTCTATCCATGGAAAATTATAACACATTACATATAGAATCTAGTTATGGGGGCAGGAGGTCATCTTAAATTCAGAGTAATCTTGGATTTGGGTAAATACAGGATTATAATTCAGTCCTGTGGAAGGGAACAATGGGACTTGGGTTCCTAGTGCTTACGTTCTTTTGAAGATTTCTGAGACAACACTCCCTTGTTACTGTTAGTCGTTGACAGACTTTGCTACTGATCAGCTTCTTACAGTTCTCCAGGGACTTCTTCAGACACATTCCAGCTTGTCGGAGGTTCAGTGTTCATCATGTGCGTATGTTATTCATGAACACTGTTATAGTTAGACACTTCAGTCAAATGGTATTGCTTATACTGCCTGAATGGATAACACAACCGTAATGAAGAGTAGATCAATTCACTGGGCTTTTGATTTGCTTGGGATACAACACAGTAGCTTGTAGAGAAACAAGTTAGAGCAAGATCAGAAACTTTTAATAATGCCCCCCTTTTTCTCATATGAAGATGGATCCTTAGCCATGACATTACTGCTAGAAAGTTTTCACTTTCGTAATATATAAACATGGGCTGCTTGCAGATGTAAAACAAAACAAAAAACACTTTAATGGAAGCACCATGTTACTTTAAACTGGCTTTGCATGTCAGTGCCTCAGTGAGGCTTTTTGGTGCTTTTAACTAAATCTTGAATTAAAATTTGGGGGGTTTTTTTTGGTTTTTAACATCCGATGAAGCCATGAATTATATAGAAAATTATTTATTTAACTGGAAAGACCATGGCTAGGTATTTCTTTGTTTTTTAAAACTATATCTAACCAGTTGAAACTACAAAAAGGATAATGTAGCCCAAGGCTTTAGGAATGCAGGATCTTGCTGTTGAGTCAGCAAACAAAATGAATAAATGTGGTGCTTAAGTACTCTTACTGAGGTCTCTACTTTGTCAGCTGGTGCCCTACAATCACTGTGGCAATTTATAATAATGACATGAATAAGTGAGGCCAGTCCTAATTTCAGAATAGTAAGATCTCATTTTCATTTCTTTCAGGACTCTTTCCAAGAAAGTAAAAGGGGTTCTTATAGCAGTGTGGCATTACCATATAGTATCCTATATACATTAGGAATTCATATGATAGACCAAAGACTGTTTTTGAATTTGCTAACCTGTCATTTTGTATTTACCACAGTTATTGATAGCAATTGGAAGAGCACTTGGAGACCTTCTCTAAAACTCTGTTTCTCCACCGGCAGATACTTACTGCGGCCACTATAAAAAGGAAAATGTTTTACAGTACTGCCCCAGGTTGCAGTAAGTTGGAATACAGGTAAAAGGATGCAGCTCTAAAGGATTTTGTTTTAATGTTTTCCTTTGAACAGTCACCCTTAAGGTTCTGGTTTCACACAGAGGGAGGTTTGCCAAATAATATATTTAACTCTGCCTTATAAACCTTCTGTGGAAAAACAGTCTATTCAAAATGGTAACTGAAAACAAATAAATCACAAAAGAAGATGCACTGATTTATTTATTTTTTAATAAAATGAAGTGACAGTCAGTTTTCAATCATTAAAGTCAGAAACAACTGGTCCATGTATGTATTGTGTGACATTATCCCAGTGATCTATCGATGAAGTGTGCCAGGTGTATCGCATGTTAGAGAAACACACAATTCCATAATGAAAGGCTGTCCTTTGCCACAAAGCATGCAGCTCTGAAAACTGTCATTGGATTTGCAAAGCACAATGGGTGCCTACACATGTGCTTCTGGGTGGTGGGGGCATTTTAATTAGAGCAGCTCCCAGGACCAGTTGCAAATAAAACACCACAGCAACTTGTTTATTCAGTGTCCCACCATTTTGAAGCATGGGACACTGAATACGTGAGACACTGTGGCACGCTGGAGCTTTCTAATTAGAATGCTCCAGCAGACGCTATTAATTGAGTCTCGTCTGACATGTTCTAATCAGAACACATCAGAGCACATGTATAGGCACTCGATGCTTGGAGAGGTCCTCCTATTCCTGTGTATTTCCTCACCTGGTATATATTTTTTTTAAATTCCTCCAAAACCAACAAGGCAAATTAGCCAGATATTGAAAGGCTCACAACACATTCTTACTGCAAGAAAATACCTTAGCTTTAGTCTACTGAACATTACAGAAAGCATTTGTATTACAGAAAGTGTTGTATCAATGCCAATTTGCTTTCTGTGAATTTAAGGCAGTTATCATGGTAACGGTAATTAAAAAACTACTTAGAACAGCATCAGCCCCACCAGTGTAGTGTTTCTTTCCATAATGACTTTCATTTATTCTACCATCTACTAAGTTGTGCCACCTGAAATTTGCGCAAAGTTATAACTGATGCTGTAATTCCATAAATAGGCCCCACAAAGCCAGATGTTGAGAATTTTACTATAATTACTTCTTTTTAAAATGATAGTTACAATAAAAATCTTAGAGAGACAGCTTTGCCATTTTCAGTAACATTCCAATACCCAGTTTTACACCCATTTGTAAGATTACCACCTATGATATCAAAAAGAAGGTGACTGATGTTCAGGACCCAACTAGGTTTCAAAGTGGTTGGAAACAGTCAAAGCAATTTGTTGACACATTGAAAGAAAAAGTGTCATATTGCCACAAAGGGAAAAAGAGCACAATCTGCAATAAAACCTAATCTGACCCAACAGCTTCTCAAGTAGGTACACAACTTCTCTGAACAATGTTTGGGAATTTTTATGAATTTTGTAGTCCTCCCTTTTTATAAACCACATTTCCCCACAGCACCATGATTAGTCCGACATCAGTAAAGATATTTGGGGAAAACAGGCCTACTGAACAAGAAATGATTCGGACAAATACAACCACAAGTGAAGGATGCTGATAGAAGACCACTACAAATAATCATAAATCAAAATATGTACAATAATAATAATAATAATAAACGACATACACAAAGGAAGACAACTTAAAAGGACTGCACACTACTGAAACCACGGAAGCATAAGGATAACCTACTGCATGCAAGTATGCAGTAAGGTATACCATCCATCACAGGCTACTCTATATGAATACAATAGTCATGTATCAGTGCAAGCTGGAGAGTTGTCTTGGGTAGCGTTCACTGTTTGGTTTTGATTGTCCATATCTGAAAAGGAGTTGTTACAGGAATTTTCAGGCTGTATCACTAACTGTTCTATCCCAGAAGCTTCATGGTCCATGCACTCATTCTCCTTTGCTGTAGCATGTGGAGCTGCATTTTCTGCACCAGTCTGAGACAGACTTTGTACCTGGGCAGTCTGTCTCACTGCTTCTGTTTCCTGCTGTTGCAGCATCCGTTCTACCTCTATCTCAAGTTCCAGATTTTCTTCGTCCGCCTCCACCTCAAGCTGCTTCATTAACTCCTCCAGTTTCTTGGCCTTACGGAGTTCATTCTGCTGTATGATAGTGCAAAGGTGCTCAGTGAGATGCTCCTTGATCTCAGTCTTGCGTTGGAGATCCAGCTTTGCTGCTACATATTCTGACTCCGCCTTGTCATATCGCTTCCTGCAAAAATAGGATTTCTATTATGCTATTCATCCTGAAGACTCACAACATAGTTTACAAAAAATTAGATGCTTGAATGAATACTTCATTTGCCCCTGAAATGCAGTCTCCTCTGAGATGGATTATGACGCACAGAACATCACACGGGAACATTACTCAATATTTTTTAAAAAGAAAGAAAGAGACATTATGCCAACAGAAGAAAACCAGAGCATTAAATTCCCTGGTTGGTACATTCCAGAAATTAGCTCTCTAGCCCAAAATATAGAAATGGAATAAATGCAACACTTATTAGAATAGTTTTAAGAGATGCTTCACATATTCCAATGTGCAATTAACTGCTCAGAAAGCACCAGAATTGATTCATGTTTAAAATTTACTGATCAGCAATCAAAAGATGCAAAGCTATTAAAATTGGTAGTGTTTCCATTTCAAATCTTCTCTAAAAAGTGTGCTTTCCCATCTTTGCAAACACCCACACAAAGTGACTTGTGATCATTGGGTGGTGAGGCAGTCTATTTTACAACTGTTGCATAGCACTGGATGCAGAATTGTGTCATAAGTGCAGACCATGCTTACAATCCTCATACTGTCATGACAAATATTCTAATAAAAAGTGACTTTTTTATATTTACTGAGATAACTAAATATAGCACTTAGTTAATGTGAATATACCAGCATCAACACAGTACAGCATTTTCAAACATGATCAAGACAGCTATATATTCTAATCAACTAGGGCAGGGGTTTTCAACCAGGGGTACACGTTCCCTTGGGGATACTTGGGATGGCCTCAGGGGGTACTTGGCAACTGGCACTGCCACCACGGTCATCAAATCAGCAGCAAGAGACCCCTCCCCCCCCCGCTCATCAACTGGTTGCTGCCTGCCCCACACCCACCCTGCATTGGCCACTGCCCCCCGCCCCAGCTCAACTGGCCACTGAGGATATACTGACCCAAAAAAGGTTGAAAACCCTGAACTAGGGGAAAGATATCAGAAACTGGGAGTGTCTCTATGCAGAATGACCTCATCTTATACCTTATGACAGAGTACATCCTTAAGTATAATTTTTTTTTGGAGAGATCTGAATAAACAGAGGTCATCTTCATAAAACTAGATTCAGATATCTGATTATCAAACAACAGAATGATTCAGTGGTCCTTTTGTTGGTTTGAGAAAATAGAACAAAATGCAGAAGCATGCCTCAGTACAAAATAACTGCACAACACTGTGCCCAGATGCAACACTGTCTCTGACAGAGACATGTCTGTAGTGTCCATAAAATGGCCACTTCTGTTTCCCTCCCTAAGGAATTATAGATTATATAATGAAGGACTTGACTGAAGCACCCATGCAGTGAGCAGAAATTAAGGTTGCTGTGGAAATTTTTGCCTAAGTACAACCTCTACCTGCATTCAGTATTTTTTTTTTGGCATATCCTATTTATATATATTTCATTCCATGGCAATAGTCATATGCCCCCAACTGTGCACACAGAACTATAAATACTGCATATCTTGGCTCCTAAAAAATAATTTGGACTTCAGCCTTAAAACACAAGGTAAAGACTTGAATAATTACCTAAAAAGGCACTGTTTAAAAAATACAAGATTTTTGCAGTGGATGGTACAGTCTATAGAACTAAATCCATGAGTAACTTGTTTTCCAAACTCTGAAAAAAAATGGCTATACAGAAAAACAACAAAATCATTAGGTATTTTAGACCTTTGCCTTCCTTTTTCTACACACCTTGTTTTCTTCACATTTGTTATTGAAATATCTTCTCCAGTAAGCATGAGGTGGTTCTTATGTATGCTATTCTACCACTGTGAATTTAAAATGCAATTTGAATGAGTATCAGTTTATTATTGTGATAAGCTGACATAAGTTTATAATTTCTGAAGAAGTGTTTTTAAAGTCTCACTTCTCTGTTGAAGATATGAAATTGACAGATTGCCCAGAATGTGTTGAACTGGTAAAACTGTCAGCCAGTTCCCGACACATTTTAAAGTATAACTAGTCAATAGAAATCCTTGATTTTTAGCTACCGCTGGTATTGATTTAAAAGCTAATTACCATGTTTATTGGCCTGTGGTCAATGTATAGCAGAAGTCATAAGGAGAATTACAAGTTTAAATACACTAAATAGCAAACTCAAAACCACAACTAAACACCACTATTTCATTAAATAGTTCTATAAACATACTGATGTTTATATACTGATGTTGTGGTTTACCCCTGGACTAATGAGGCATTCTGATTAATTTTGTGCACTAAAGGGAATCACCAAATTGGCAATCCCTTGGTAAAAGAAAATCCTACTAGAATGATTAAAAGAACACTGAGAAGACCAAGTCTGAAGTCACCTAACTTTTGGTCCCAGAACAGAAAACCACTTCAATATATGCGAACCTCCTTAAACCCAATTCAGTCTCATTGACCGAAACAGAATTTAGGTGTTGTCTTAAACCAGACTTTGGTTTTAAATGGTTCAGAAAATACAATACATGCTGTTGGCTGCTGTTGTATGTATTTAACACGCCCCCCACCCCACACACACATTTTTTTTTTTTTTTATTAAAGGAAGAAATAGCCCACCTTCTGATAACACAGCAGTGCTTGTGAGCCATTCTTCAAACAGATTTTCTTCATAGGCTTTTCAGAGACTACTCCCCTGCTTTCCTGTTCATTGCTTACCGAGCATATGAATAGTCCACACTGGCCTGATCTATTCGGTTCCTCAGGATCCCAATGTCAGCAGATACCATGTCATCCAGAGCTTGTAGCTCCTTTTGGATCCGTTTTAGTTTCACTGTTTCTGCCTGAGTTCGTTTTGATCTGGAAAAAGAAAACACCTGTTTTAAAAGCATCCTATCATAATCTAACATGCTATGTTTTAATTACAGACCCACCAGCTTCTTGCTGGTTACCCAAATGTGTCTCTTTTGTTATGCTTTCTGATCTTTCTTTTCACATGCCTGGGGATCAGAAAAATCTGCTAAGGTTTAGACTGCTGAGAGATGCAACAAATTGTTACAAAAAACTTCATGACTCTGTAGCTATACAAACATAGCAAAACCTCTCCAAATTTATAACCTTTCTTCATTCAGAGTCAAAGCTGGAATATTTAACAAGCTAGTATCAATGATGTGATCCTGTCCCATCTTCTAAACAGAAGCCCAATTCATTCATATCCATATACCCCTGCTTCATGTGAAGGTAGTTGGTGACTTGATATTGGTCTTGTGCCCCCACTTCCCCACTGTGTATTCAATTGGAACTTAAAGCTAATTTTCTTTTATCAGACTAATTTTGCATCATGCAGATCCTTTTGAAAGGATTACAAGACAGTTTATAAGACACTCAAATGAAGAAGCATTATGAGACTTGGGTAATAAATATTATTTCTATTTTAGTGCAGAACAGGTGCCTCACCTCTCAGCAATGGCTTTGGCCAGGAGTGCCTTTTTGCGTTTATTCTTCTCTTCCATCAACCGCTGTTCCTGCTGCAGGACTTCCCATCGAGATTTCTCCTGCCTGGTCATTGATAAACAAACAGAGTTATCAGTAAAGGCTATTCCTTTCCTGTCTCTAAGCCAGCAGTCAGATTCTCCTTGTTTCACTTTGTTGGTTCAGTGGAAATCCTTGATGTGCACTCCAAGGGCAGATCAACACTTTGGTTCCATGGGCATCAAAAAGGTACACTGTTGTGTTAGAAATGTATTAGTATAAGGAGATGGTCAACAAATTTAAGTCTGGAAATACAGGCAAGGGTTTTCTATGAAACGAAGAGCTTAAGGTTAATTCTTCCTTTAACTAGGCCTAAACATCGCTTACTAGACTGAGGGCATATAGAATCTGCCTAGAAACAGGTGGGATCTTTCACTCTAAATTGATGCATGTCAAGCAATAGACTCTAATCCCAATCCCAGAGAATGATCGATGGTTTCAGATAAGAAGCGACAAAAATAAGAGGCATTTGAATTTGTTCAAAAAGGATTGAAGAAGTCTGCATGTTGCTCTTCCATGTGTGCACAGACTATTCCCCTCCCAAGCACCGTCTGTTCTGAAGTCTCCTCAGCCGAAGGTGACACCAAAGTAAACACAGCTGTATTATTTTAAGATAAATTTCCTTTCCATGAAATGAAATTTACCTTAAATCAGGGGTGTCAATCTCATCTGGCAAGCCAAAAGAGTGGCTTGGGACCAGCCCATGGCCAGATCAGGCCCAAGGACCCCCTGATCGGTGGCTGCTCCAGCCAGTCTAGAACCCACACTGTATGGCATAGATCCCAGAGAAGCCAGAACAGGCACTGCATACAACACAGTCTGGCTGGAGCAGCAGCTGTACTACATGCCATGCACAACCTACTCCAGCAAATGAGGGACACGTACAGCACACAGTAGGTATGAGCACCATGTGCAGCACAGGTCCTGAACTGCCTGGAGCAGATACCACGCAAGGTGTGTGTCCTAGAGCAGATGCCATGTGTAGCACAGTCTAGCCAGGGTAGCCACCACATGCAGCACCCATTCTGGGAGCCCCACTGCACACAGTGCAGGTCCCAGGGCGGCTAGAGTGGCCAGTGGATCAGGTATGGGGGAGTGGGAGGAGGAGGAGATGGGATCTGTGGGATGGATCCAGCCTGTGAAAGCATGTCTGCACCATACCCCATTATGGGTCTAACTAGACTCGGGGCAGCACTGGGGGCTGGATGCTGGGGCTCTGCAAGCCAGATCAAGTCAGTGCACCATAGGTTTGATACCTCCACCTTAGACTTCCCTATTTGAGACCTAACGGCCAGCATGGAAAAATATTTTATAGCAGGGCTGCACAACTTCAGTAGCCAGGGGCTGCATACTGTTTCAGTTGCATGGCCTGAGCCACATGCCAAGTTCCCTGGAACCTCTGTTGCATGTAGCACCTGCCCCCTCCTTTCTCTGCCTCAGACTCCCTTCTGCCACCAATGCAAGCAATCCCCCTACCCCTGCCAACCCCATTCCTGCATGAACAGTGGGAATCCCACACCCAAGCCCCCTTACTGCTGTGTGAGCAGCAAGCTCACTGAGCCTCCCATCATGCTCCCCTTCCCCAGAGACTCTAGCTGCTACACCCTTGCAGCAACTGGAGCAATGGGGGAAGTCGCAGTTGGGCAGGGTACAACCTGCAGGCTACACTGACGGCAGGATGCAGCCTAGGGGCCAATGGTTAGACAGCCCAGTTGGATAACAAGCTATGAATTCATCTTAATTGGACAAAATAGTTTAATCTATTTTCCAATATAGCTGCTGGTGGCTAAGTGTCTTTTTTTTTTTTTACCCCAGCACACCACATCATATTACCAGGGTGAAGTTTCATCTATCTGCTTTACAGGAAGAATGATGAGAATACTATGCAGTACTAGTGCTGTCTTAGTACTAGTTCTAAGTATCAAGAACAAGACAGTACATGGATATATTCATGAAAAGAAGCCCAAGATGTAACACGTGTACAAACACAAAAAAACTGTCTGTCTGTCTTAGTACAGCATGCACCTTAGATACCCATCTTATATATATACACAAGAAAAATAATACACATACACACACACACTTAATACAGCTAACCATTTATATAACATCCTAATCAACATCAAAGGAAGGTGGAATTTCTTTTAGTAAACCGCTATCCAAAGTCTGAATCAGAAACACAAGAACTGGTGTACTCCATGAAACACAAAGGCCATCTAGGTCCAGGACCCTTCTCCGATGCTTAGCAGCAGCAGAAGCTACAGGAAAGGAGTACAAGAAACCCTATGAAGGGCCAAAGTAGAGGTAACTTGAGCCTTATGAGGGTCTCATCCTAACCCTACCAGTTACACTTCTCCTTAAACTTTGAAACGACAATTTGGTTCCTTTCTTTCGGAGTTTAAGATCTTGTTGTTTCTAGGAATTCAGAAATATCTAGAAACAAACATGGACAAAACAGTTATGGTAAACAAAGACAGCCTGTTTCCAATCTGGCTGGCTAAATTATCAAAACTGAGCAAGTCACAAAAATTATTCTGATTTAAAGAAATTCAGGGAGGATCGTGAGGTCTTGTGCGCTGGCTCCAGTACATGGAACTGGTCTGTAGGTCTGATCCAGCTCAGCACCCCTCACCTGGCTCAGGGGCCAGATGAGTTTGATACCCCAGCTCCAGATCTCATGGCTCCCATCCTGCAGCTCGATCTGCGTAAAGTCCATTGAAAACAACAGGCCTCCTATCTGTAAGGATCAGATCGCAGGACTTGGGCCTATGTTAGATTTCAACCCAAGTCAGATAACGAACCAAAGATAAGCACGAGGGAAGTGAGAACATTGCTTATTTCCCCCCCCACCAAAAAAAAGTATAGCATGACTCAGTGTTAAAGCTTCGGTTTAGCACACCCCAGCAGGAGCAAGTGAAGAAGGAAAAAAACAATCCCTCTCTTTCACAAACTTACTAACAATTCCACTTTCTTTTTCTCCAGCAGCTTTGCAGGGAGGCTCGGGGCGTCTTCCGTGCCGTTAGGGCTGTCCAGGTCCAGGTCCTTGTGCGGGTGCCCGGCATCTTGCTGCCCTGGCTCTGCCGGTGGGCAGGGACCCCCGGGAGAAGGACGCGGCCGGGGCCCGGGCCCGGGCCCGGACAGCAGCTGCTCGGGAGGCGCGGAGGGCGGCAGCCCCGGCCCCTGGCTTTGCTGCTGAAGCGCTCGCTCTCGCTGTAGCTGCTTGCGGCCCTTGCCGGCCGACGGGGGCCGGCGCGGGGGGTCGCGAGGGTCGGCAGGATCTGCTCGGGAAGAAGGACACGGCGCTGAGGGAGGACCAGGTGACTGCCGCCAGCGCAGCCTCCCCCCCACTGTCGCGCCCGGCGGAGGCGGGAAGGGTTGCCCCGGACACCCAGTCGCGGCCCGGCCCGGAGCTGGGCTGACGGGCACCACCTCCCCGCGGCCCCTGCCCGGCTCCGGCTCCCGCTACCTGCGCGCTGGCCCCGCAGCCTCCGCAGCTCCTGGTCGGAGAAGCCAGCCCATCCCCCCGCCATGGCGCCGGCGCCGCTTCCGCCTTCCGCTGCCACGTCCGGGCCCCGCGAGCAGGAAGCACAACTGGCAGCCCGGCAGGGCCTAGCGCGTTGCCATGGGCACAGGGGCGGGTTGAGACCCGCGGGGCGGGGCTTACAGGGAATCAACTGGAGGAGGGGCGTTCGCAGGGGATGCTGGGAGGGGGGAAAGGTGGGAGCCGGAAGGAAGCAACCGGGAACGGCGTAGAAGAGGGTCTGTGCATGGAGGGCGGGGAGGGAACTTGGGGAAGGGTTTGCCCCAAAGAGTGAGGCAGGGATATGTGCCCAAGAGCCAGAAAGGGACACGTGATGGAGAAAAGGCGTGGAAAGGGTGTAGCTTGGGGGAAACAAGCCAAGGAGTCTGGGCCTGTGAGAGCACACACTAATTAGCCGCCTAGCACATCTTCCCCAGGAAAACTCGAGGCTCAGCGAGTCCAGAACCACTGGCAAAGGACCTGCCATGCTGGTGCGCGGAGGGCAGCCACCTGCTGTTACCACCGGTTTCTCTGAGCTCGAGTGGCAGCGCTGTGTGCCCACCCACATGTGGATGCCAGTCTCCCTGTTATAATGAATGAAACCCTGCAAGGAGATTAAAAAAAAAAAAGAAAGCTATCCTAAGTTTCATCTCTCATTTTAGTCTAGGTCCCAAATGGGCCCAAGGAGCTAAACAGCAGTGTTTCGGTGTCATGCACACACACAATCCCCCCACACTAGAGAATAATCCCATTCGGGTTCTAAGGTCAAGCACTCAGTAGTTAGGAAATCCCAGAATTAAGGTTAGAGTTAAGAGGGCTAATTAAGATATAATTAAAAATCTTATCTATATGCATTGTGATCACAAATTAAGCTATCATAGTATTTTTTGCACAGGACTCCTACTTTAAATCAGTGCACAGTCTGGACCTCCTCAGGGGATGAGGTAGGTGTGCGTAGTGAAGGAGACTTGTCTGTAGCGGTTCCTCATTTTGTGTGCAGTGTGGGGGATACTGAAGCAGATGGAGCAGGAATAATAGGAAGAGAGAAGGTAGGCTCCTAGTTAAGGCAGATGAATGCTAGCTTGAGGGTTTTTCAGTGATCATTGCTACTTGTATATGTCCCTTGTTTGGTGGGGGGGGTGGTGAGGTCTTGAGACAGCAGTGTCAGATTTACAGAAATTCTGCGCAATGTTTTCTAATCCTGTACTCAGAAAAATCAATCTCTTGGATAGCCAAAAAACAAAAATAAATTACCAGATACTTGTGACCAGAGTGTGGGTGGCAAATGAGACCTGGGGCTACACAATGATAAGGAGAAAACAAAATACTGATTCAGTACTTAGCAAGTGAGCACTGTCCCTCCTATGGACCAAGTGAGCCAGGGTCACAAGCAGAAAGGAAAAAACCCCCACCCATAAATATGAGATCATGTAATTAAACCCCGTAACATAAATTTGTCCTCTTCATGCATATCCATTATGTTGCACAGGTAACTTTAATTCTGGTTTTTCCTATTTTGAGTAAATGGTTTCACTACCATGCTTTTTCAGCACGGGGGTGGAGGTGTGCATGCGTTTGTGCGTGCACACGTGTTTTCAAACAGCATGAATGAAATTTCAAGGTATTTTAGCTAAAGTGTACTCGCCTCTTGTATGCATACTGGAGAAATGCATCATTCATTTAACCACATAACAGTCCCAGTTTCTTACCCAATGTTGAAATTTAGCCTTTTTTTTTTTTTTTTTTTTGCACATTAAGTCAGTGGTTCTCAACCTCAAGGCACCCCTCCATGACTTGGGAATTGAGTGGCACTCCATTCAAAAGCTAATTTATTACAGTACTTGCCTCCTTGCAGAGGGCAGGTAGTGTGGGCAGGAGAACAGCCAGACAGGGAGAAGCTAAGCCTGCCCATATCTGCTTATCCCCTTGCACCTTCACTTATTGCCTCATACTTCCTGCAGTACCCTTCTAAAGGATCTTGTGTTACCCCATGCCTCAACACTCCAGTTGAGAATCACTGGATTAAAGTACATGAAGCACTTAACCGTATAGCATTGTCCAGCCCCAATGTCTACTTGGAAACTCAGATGTTAGCTGTTAACTCCATGGTGTCCAACCTCTTGGTCCCACAGGCCAGATGAGGTACACGGGCTCAGGCTGTGCACCAGATCCAACATGATGGTCTGACCCTACATGCCTGGATGCAATGAAGCTATGTACTGGCATACAAAACCATTGTATCTGGCCTGCAAGGCTCCTCATGGGTCCAGAAATTTGGCAGCAGGGGAGTGGCAATAACATTCCTATCACTCTCCCACTGCCAAGTTTCCAGACCCTTAGGAAGCCCCATGAGCCAAAAGATACGCCTCTGTGGGCCAGATGTGGACCATGGGCTGGGGATTGAGCACCCATAGGTTAAACTGCATAGTTATAGTAAGTGTTTCCTTTGTAACTAATTGTACTCTTTTTAACTGCACTAGAAATAGAGAAAGGCAATCAACTGGCAAAAGGCTGCTATTGGAAGCCTTGAAAAACTGACAGGGACTAGTTATTCAAAGTTGGTAATACCAGAGTATGGTAAACAATTAAATAGTTATATACACAGTTTAAGTTGATAGTGCTCTAGATCAGGGGCGCCAATTCTCTAGATTGGGGTGCTCAGTAGGCCTGTGTAAAGCAGCAACTATTCTCTTCAGATTTGACCAATTCAGAGGGACAGCAATTCAAAATACTGTGCTGATTCGATCTGGCCAATTTGGATGCGAAGAGTCGGATATTTGGCCACTGAGATTTGGGTTCCTCACGTGCTCAGCAGCCGACCGAGAAGTAGACCAGAAGTACTTCTGGTCTACTTCCGGGTTCAATGCAGAGTGTGTGGGGGGGGCCGTAGTACTCCCCACCCCACCCCAGCTTGGCTGCAGGGGGACCCCGGGTGCCCCACCAGACCCAGGAGGCACCAGCTGCCAAGCTAGGGGTGGGGGGGGGTTCCCCCATAGAGTCTGTCGCCAAGCACATGGGGGACCCTCCCATGCTCCTGTAGGATGGTCTATCTGCCCCACCATCTCTGCGTTCACAAGCCACGCCTGGCACCTCAAGGTACATAGAAAAAACATATAAAACTGTGTCTATGGCAGATCATCGAATCTCTTCAAATGGTTTTTAGAGGCGTCAGATTTGTTTCAGAGAGATTAATGGGTCTCCTGGTTCAATTTGGAGTTGGAGAATCAACTGTTGAATTGGGCTGAATCTCCTCCGAATCGAATCAGTGACTGAACAGGCAGCAGTCCTCGCCACGCTGGACACAAGCTGCCTCCAGCTGGTAAGTTTGTTGTGGTGGGCAAAGAGGGGAGGGAAGGGGCATGGTGGGGGCAGGCAGATCAATGCCCCCACAGTGAAGGAGGGATTGGGGCTGGGACAAAGCTGTCCAACTGGGGCAGGAGGGTACGGGACACAGGAAGGGGGCTCCCGCCATGTGCTGCTGGTCCAGGAGGGCATGGGAGTGGGCATATGCACCCAGATCTGTGTGGGGTGGGTGGGACCAGGCTGCACTCTGAACGGGCAGCAGAAGGCACTGGGAGTGGGGGCTATGCCTTTCCACTGCCTGCCCAGCCTCCCTGCACTTCCCAGACAAGCCGCAGTTTTGCCCCAGCTGGGTGAGCAGTGGCAGGACATGAGGGCGGGCACATGCACCTAGATCGGAGCGGGGCTGGCTGGGCAGTAGAAGGCGCTGGGAGTAGGGGCTATGCCCTCCCGCCGCTCATCCAGCCTCCCTGTGCCTCTCGGATAAGCTGCAGCTTTGCCCTGGCCGGCCGACCAGCGGCAAGGCATGGGGTTGGGCGCATGCACCAGGATCGGAGGCAGGACCGGTGGCAAGGGCTATGGTGAATTTTAGGGTGGCTGCAGCCCATCCCTGTCCCCATAACCCCTGCTCCACTGTGCTCTGTGGGGCGGGTGGAACCAGGGCTGGGCTCCAGGCTGTGGCTGGGGCTAGCCATCCGGAGCGTAGCCCTGGCTCCACCTGCCCCATGGAGCACAGCCCAGCAGTGGGTGGCTGGGGCTAGCCTCCTGGAGCACAACCTGGCCCAGCCCACCCCACACAGATCCGGGGGCACACGCCGGCTCCCACACCCTTCCAG
>NW_017728907.1:14206531-14214619 GCF_001723895.1 Crocodylus porosus
CAGCTTGGCAGCTTGTCCCAGCCCCAATTCCTCCCTCCCCCATGCCCCCTTCCTCCTACTTCTGTCCAGCACAGACTTACCAGCTGGAGGCAGCTGTGTCCAGCATGGTGAGGACTGCTGCCTGTTTAGTCTATGGCCAAATCTTTTCTGAATTGATTCAGAGCTTTTAACTGGTCTCCCGATTCGATTCAGATTTGGAGATTCAGCCACCAAATCAGGCCAATTTGAAAACCAGCTACTGAAGCTTCACATTGCCCTAGTGCTCAACCCCCTTGCCCACAGAACCATGTGATCTGGAAATATGATGAATGGGAGCGGCAACAAAGCTCCATGGCTCCCCCACCACCAAAATTTCCAAGCCTCATGGGTCAAGTGACATGGTCCTATGTGAGGGTTCAGGGCCCAGACTAGCAGATGTAGGTTGACAGAACTGATATAGCATGGGGCTGTGGCCACAGTGGTTGTGGTCACATGGTCATTAGACCCACAGACTGGATCTGGCCTATGGATCCATCTCACACCACACATTCAACCCAGCCCACAGCATCAAAGGTTGGACACTACTGCTCTAGATCAATGGTGGCCAACATTTTTTGATAGGTTGGTCACAAGTTAGCCCTGTACCAAACCCAAGTACCACTCCAATCTTTTTCCCCTGCCTGATCTGTGGCTCTACTTTCTGCTCCCTGCCCTGTTGCATGCCACATACAGAGGCTGCCTATGCCATTTGTGCTGCAGGCTAGCCACCCCTGCCCTTCACAGGCAGCCCTAATACTATCTTCTGCCATTTTCAGTGCTACTCAGTTTCAGGCCTGCTATTAGAGGCTGGTCAGTCTCATAGCTGCTAATACCAGAGCACCCATAATACAGTGCACTTAATGAGCAGGGATTATATCAAGTTCAGTAAAGTACATGCTCTAGGAAAGGTATAACTTCTTTTTTTTTCCTTTTTTTTTTTTCAGTTCTGAGGCAGTGCGTGTAAGAGTTCACCATACTGTGGAAACAAAAAAGGAATCTGTAACATCTCAAAGTGAAAATAGTTTGAGTGCCCAGAATGTACATTTTCAGACTTTAGTTTCTTTGGATTTATTTGTAGTTTAATCTTAACTATCATGCATAATTCTCATTTTACATACTACAGGGATACTGTATTTATTAGGTACTCCATGCCTCAGCTTCATTCTAATAAAGTATTGGTGGGAGGGTGGGACAGAATGAGACGACACAAGTACAGCTGAAGGAAAAAAAAAGCAAAAAAAAGCAATCAATAATACTATCAGCTCACAGGCATAGCCTTGGAATGCAAGTATTTTGTCTATCTAGTATATAAGTCTTATGATAGGTTTAAACATATTACAGTCCCAAATAAATATAGCTCAACATTTACCTGCAGTCAAAAAAAAGTCCCAGTATGGAATGCAGAGACACGAGCAGTCTGCCTTTGTTAACTTCACCCAACAGACCAAAGGCTTAAGTAATACATCATCTGCAATAAAAGGGGATGTTTTTAGTGTCTAACCACATCCCTCCCACTTTCCATCATATTCCAATCTGTAAGGGATTATCCAGGCTCTGAAGTTTTGCCATCTCCAAGCCCTTCGAGAGAGAACTCATAACCAGATAGCCATGTATAATCCTGAGATTTATCTATGAAATGCTAACAGGTTCTGCATGACTAACTCATCCCATATACACTGGTCCCACTCAGGGGAGGAAAAGGGTTGTATTTCTACCTCCAGTAGGAATTAGCAGGTCTGCTAGAACTTGTGAGATAGCCCCAGAGGAATGAACCATCCTATCGTATTTCAGGCTTTGGTATGGAAAGAAGATAGAAAGAGAGGCATCCTTGTTGATTATATTAATTCTGTAAGTACTAGTAACCCTGAGGTTTTGCTATCTTGCCTGTAGGGATTTCAGGATTGGGGTTTGACTGCACAGACCTTTGCAACTGTGATTTGCCTCTTCCTCTTGGAGACATTCCAAGCCCAGAAGAAATCCACATTCAAGGCAAAGTCCAAACATTCTCAGACTTGGTGGATCCAAAGTGGTGGAGGATCTGGATGTGAATCTCAAATTTTATAGTTGCACATGTAGTGACTTGCTATACTGGGCTGAGCTCAAGCTACACATTCTCATCCTAGACTAGTGGAGTTACAAAATCCAGATCGGGATTTTGAACTTCAGGACTTCCTTTTCTTCCAATTTTTTCGTATTAAAACCAAAAATGAAGCGTCATTTTCTCTTTATTGCTACAGATATTCCAAGCATAAAAATCCCATGTGTTTTATAGAACACTTATATATATATAAAAAAAGACTTTTGAATTGTTAACTAAAACTCCGCTAGGCAAGACAGCTCTCCTGTTTAACAGGTTCCATCAGTCCCCCAGTTTAATTACCAGCATTTTTGGCCAGTTTTCTCCAGAAACAATTATGGATATGGTGAAGTCATTTTACTGGATGTTTACAAACATCATATGTATAAAAATGGAGGCCATCAATGGTCTCTGCAAGACAGTGACCTAGATCTGTGAATTTGCTGTTTCTGTCTTATGATATTTCTACAGCAACCATCACTGGAACAATTTACTGGGGGATGAAAGAGATAAAGGCTACTATTCTCCTGTCCTACTTTTAGGCCAAGGGTGCATAAATTGGATCAAATGAGTGGAAAAGTAGGTCAAAAAACTTTGTCTAGATCTGGCTTGCCCAACATGTGACCCGCCAAGCCATTTTCTGAACGGAAACACTTTACTTTCATTCCCAGCCCTTGTCCCTTCCCAGCCCCTCAGCAGGTGACCGGCAAACACGGACGACAAGGCAGTTGGCTGCCTGGTGACTGCTGACCCTCTCCCCTGGGGGGAGCAGGGCCCTTCTCTCAGCTCCCCCAACCACAGCCATGGAGGCCGGGGCGGTTGAGCTTGCACCAGGCAGGTCCCAGGGCCCGGGCTGAAGTGCCCCCCCCAACCTCTTCCATGCCCATCATGCAGCTCCTTTAAGCCCTGTGCCAGGGGCAGTCTGCACTGCATTGGTGGGGAAGGGGCGGCGCAGTCCAGTGTGGGGATGAGTGCATGAGTGTGAAACATGACTGCCTGGCTGTCAGTGGGGCCGCGTCCCTGGGTGGGATGCTGAGGAGCCACGCAGGGATGCCACATGCATGTGCTTGTGAGGAGGAAGCACAAGGTCACTCTCACACCTTCCTCCTCTTCCTCCATGGGAGCCGGGGGCGAGGAGGGAGGCGGGTTGTGCATGCGTGGCCGTGTGTGAGGACGGAGCTCCTCATCCCTGATGGAGCTGAGCAGTGTCCTGAGGCGCTCCTCCTCACTGCTGCTGCTGGAGGCCAACAGCTGGCTGCTCCTCCACGGTTTCCTCTGCCTGGTGCTATACACCCAGGTGTCCCAAGGCAAGCCTGCATTATGCTTCTTTCGTTCATTGAAAAGTGAGTAGAAGTGAAAGTGTTTATTTTAGTTAAGTGTTTGGTATTATTTCATTGTTGCTTTTATATTGTTTTTATTTTGGATTTTAAACCACATTTCCAGACCCATTTCATTGTCATTTCCTGCAACTTCACTGGTGTCAAAGGTCACGTGACATCACTTCCTTATGTGATACCGCTTCCTGTAAGGTCTCTGAATATGGCTCGCTGGCCCACTGGGTGATAAAAAGTTCATAATCTGGCCTCACATTCAAAAAGGTTGGACACCCCTGCTCTAGAACAAAAACCAACTTTAAATCCCAGATCTTTTGGGCAACCAAAGCAAAAAACACCAAACAAACAAACTTTCCAACAACTCTATCATCTTCCCACCATTTTTGCCACATCTATTAGTTTCAATCTTTGTACTCTCCTCTTCATGATTCAGCCCAGACCTGATTGTAGAGGATGATGTAACACTGCTAGAACATCTTTTCCCATGATATTTCCAATCCAGATTGGAAATACCTTCTTAAATTAGCTAGTTAAGATTTTGGGGGCTAGAGGGAAGCCCCAAGGTAGACATAATTTATACAGGTGCAGAACAATTTATACCAGTATTAGAGAGTGACATTAGCTTTTTTAACTAGAGGCTAATCCTTTCACTTCAGAGGGTATTATGTGTGGGGCAATACCTCTTTTATATATGATTGGAGACTGCATTTTATAGTCTTATGTTAGAAACTTTTTTTAAAAATAGAGTCATTTCATATACTACACTGTTAGCAGAAAAAGTTTTTACAGCAACATGTTATAAGTAAAAGCAAGCTTTTATAATAATGAACCAATTCCATTTTCTGTTGTTTTTACTCAAGTAGGAAACAATTTTAAAAAAGAAAGCAAACTCACAAGAAAGCCACGTTGTTGTCAGGCGCAGTTCAAGATCTCATATGGTCTGAAATTTGGAGAAACACTCATTTTACTGAAAAAGCCAATTTAATTCAAACCCTGCTGAAAGACATATCAAAGCAGATAGTCTTTTAATACTATAGGAGCTCTTACAAAATAATGTATAGATGGCAGAACAATATTTGACTCTCTCAAATACACATGGTCCAGTTAAAACTATATTTACTTCTAAATTTAACATTCCCGAAGAAATAGCTATTGCAATTTGTGCAGTGAAGATTATTGATGACTCCATCAATAATCCAAGATTTTAAAAAACTGATTAAGTTTATTAAATGGGATTAAAAACAAGGATTTCAACAACAAGGAGCAAGTTTGGGCTTTGAGTCTATAAATACTTACATATGGGCTTAACTTTCAGAACACAAAAAGGTCTCACTGATTAAGAAACTACTTTTAGGCTAAAAACAGATGATCAATTTAATCTGGGGCTGATTGTCCCAGGTTCTGACTTGTATCAAAACAGACTAGGATGATCATTTACACACACAGCTTGAATGGTAATTACTTTGAATAAACTTAGACTGTCCCAGGGCAAAATTTGGATATTTCACAGGTACTTGAACTGGGACAATAATCTGGTGCATCTGCAAGATTACAGAATAAAATTCTTTGCCTTGGAAGAAAACAGTCATCTGTTTTTAGCCTTTGACACATGTCTGAAGGAACTGTGCCTAAGGTCTCAGCCCTACAGAAATCAGTATAATAGAAGGGCTTGGCACAGATGCTCAGCACCCAGCAGAGGCTCGTATCTTCCTTTGTTAAGAGCAAGGTTCAAATTACACTCCGACTCTTGAGGTGGAGGGGAAGGGTGGTCCTGGGGTGGTGACAGCCAGAAGGAGCTACTGCCCCTTAAGCTGCTTAGAAAGATACAAGGCAGGCCAGAGGCTCTTGTCTCTTATGGGGTGGGGGCGGCTCAGGCCCCCAAACCTTCCCTTTTTTGAACCCTGGTGGCAGCCTGTTCACCAACTTCTGTGGGCTATGGATCAGGCTCTTGGCCCTGATTCAGGGAAACATTTAAGCATGTGTTTAATTTCAACCATATGTTTAGGTAATTTTGAAGTCAATGGGACTTAAACACTTTCTTAATGTTAAGGGCCTGTTTAAGTGTTTCCCTTAATTGACACTTATGGGATCCATGGTGGGAGGTGTTGAGATCTCCAACATGCACTTAAATTATCCTTGCCAACATGGAACAGCAGAGGAGAAACACTGCAAGGAGAATCTCATGGGTCCTAGCTTTGGATTTACCATGGGAGAAAGCAATATGGCCTAGTATGTCTATTTCAACAATCTAGACCAATAACTTAGTAATGTCTACAGTGGAATGATTCTCCAGGGGCAGAAAAACAAGTCCTATATACAGACCCTGATCCTGCAAACAGTTATACATATACTTAACCCTACTGCTATGAACATATTTATTGAAACAAGCGGCACTACTCACAGTAATGAAGATAGAGATAAGCTTCAATCCTGTAAACACACATACCTAATACTCTGCTCAAAGCAGAACCTGTTGGCAAGGGCCAATTATTTTTCATGGACCATTATCCATAAAAAAAAAAAAAAATGTTTATTTTTGGTTACAAAACTGAAGCCCAAAATGCTCCCATTAAAAAAAAAAAAATCTTTAACACCTGTGCATGTCAGTAAAAGTATCCAGCTTTCAAGCAACAGAACCTGAAACAATCTTTATCCCAAATGTGAACATTTAACAGAAAAAGCACCAGAACTCTTTTACTAAAATAGTATTCTTTTTGTTGTTGTTGAAAAAGAAAAATCAAAACATTGCAAATAGTGATAAAATTTACACACTCAAAAGTTTAAAGAACAATTTTCTTTTTTGAATGAAAAGAGACAGCTTCTACTTAATGATATTAGAGGGGGAAAACACACACACAAAAACAAACAAATGAGGCTACAGCAATGGAGATTTGGTGCCAGGAATCTGAAGTGTGATTAGTTTGTCCACTTCAGAGATGGACAGTTTATAAATGAAGCAACAGCAAACAGAATAAGGCAGATATTATGGATGCATTTTTATAGCTTGACAGACAAAGTAGACACATTTTTACAACTAATTGTTTAAAGATGCACTCTATTCCCCCCACCGCCCACCAAGTTCTATACTTCTTGATAACTTTTTAATGCTTTTCATTATGCTGCTCAGACAAAAGAAAACAAGATGTGGGCTTGATCTGTATAAAGCCAGTGTAGAAATAACTCATGTCTTAATAATTTTGGCTAAACATCTGTATTCTAACTGGCAAAATAGTTGGTGAAATGTTTCTAAACTTCCATTGGATTTGAAGTTCTGCCTTTTATGGTTGAGGATGGATCTGAAGATTAGTAAAGGCGGAGCTGGAAATATGCTGTTTTTTTGTTATTTTTGGCTTATGGTGAATTTTGAGCTGCTGGACTAAAGAGTTTGAACTTTTGAAAACAAACATTGTTTTTACATGCTCCAGTGCGATTTTTACCACTTTGCTCCAGCCCTGCCTCTGTCACTAACTGTGCCACATGTGTCATATTCATGAAAAGACCTTTTTGCTTTGTCCAATGTTGCCCTTCATGGCCCTGATCCAGCACAGACTTAGGCAGAGGCTTAAATAAAGTACACAGCTTGTCAAGTTAAGCACATTCCCAGTACATATGTTTAAGAAAACATATAAATCCTTTCAAGATCAGGGCTAGCATCCAGGATTCTTTTCCTGGTTCCTAACGCTATCATGTCTCTTACACTGTTACAATTTTTCAAGACCCTCTCCTACCACTGCAAAGATCCCTGTAAAAAACAATCAATTTACAATGGCTACCTGGAAGGTCTGATGGGGACAGCCAACTCATTTTGCTTTAGCAAGATAAAAGAATAATGTGCTAATCACTCATTTCTTAACATTGGATAACACATCAAATATCCCCAACTGCCTCTTATTTGCATGTGGACTCCGATCCTGCAAACACTTGGAATTGGATTACTTATTGTATTCAAGTTAAGTAAGTGTTTGCAGAATCAAGGTCTATATTTGAATCCTCTCATGTTTCAAGTGTCACTTGCCCCCTTACATTGCAAGTTCTTAGCCTTTGGAGCCAGGAGAGGTGTCCCCTCTCCCGGTCCCCCCCAACCCACACACACAATTAATACTACTGGTTTATGGGACTTATTTTCTTCTAAGGCAGGGGTGAATAACCTGTGGCATGGGTGCCACAGGTAGCATGGGCAGCCTCTGTGCACAGTGGCTGATTGATCTGATGCTCTGCTTTCTGCCCTGACAGGGAGCAGAAAGCAGAGCATCAGCTCAGTTAGGATCACAGTGCAGGAAGCAGGGAGCTGAACAGCAGGTTAGGTAAAGGGTAGGCCTGTGCAAATAGGGAACTATTCGATTCAGATTCGGCCAATTCAGATGCCAGAGATTTGATCTGGAGACGCAAATTGTTTCTCTAATTCAATTCAGCCGAATCGCTCCAGAAGATTCGGAGCCAATTTGGAGATTCGGCTATAGAATATAATGGGGAATCAATGAATTATTTATAACTTTGTTGTCTTTTGGCTGATTCAGATGAAACTTGCAGGGATGGTAGCCTCTGCTGAGAGCATGACATATGACAAGTTTCAAGATGATAGGCGCAGGGCTTTTTGGGAAATTGCACCTCAACATCCTGAAAGCAAAACTTATGAAATAGAGGGGTGGTGCGCGCGCG
>NW_017728907.1:14214719-14235843 GCF_001723895.1 Crocodylus porosus
GGGCACCGGGGGGTGGAAACTGCAGGGATGGTAGCCCCTGCTGAGGCCACAAAGCCTGTCAAGTTTCAAGGAGATGGGTGCAGGGGTTTAGGGGACACTGTACCTCAAGCTGTGGACAAGCAAAACTCATGACATGGGTGACACTGTGTGTTAAGGCACAGCAAGGTGAAAGCTTCCTGCCTGCTAGCCCAGGGGTGGGCAAAATACAGCCCATGAGGCCATTCTATCCAGCCCATGGGGGCCCCTAAAAAAAAATTTAGAAAATTAATCCTTGGTTCCTGTAAAAAAAAAACAGGAACCAGGGGCAGCAAGGTCCAGGGGAAGACTGGTGGGCTTCTGCAACAGCAGGGCCTGCCCAAACCCGCTTCTGCAGCCAGAAGCCCCAGCAGGGACTTCTGGCCTAGGACCATGCAAGTGCACCATGCTGGAACTTCAGGGGAGGGGGTGGGGGCAGTGCACTGCAGCAGCAGCTGTGGGCCCCCCAGCTTGCCACGCTGGGCAGTGTTTGCTGCTGCTGCCCACCCGGAGCTCGCATGCTGGGAAGCACAGAGGCGGCAGTGGCAAACGGGGGAGGCGCAACTGCTGCCACTGCAGCGCAGCCCAGACAGGTGATCCCGGAGCTGGTGTGGAGCCCAGGCTGGCAGCAGGGGTGGGTTACAAGCTGGTGCTGAGCATGGGAGAAGCAGCCACTCACCCACCCCATGCCTGGCACCCCATGCTGCAGCTGCCCACAGCCCATGTGGTGCTGCCTGTTCCTGCTCAGGACAGCCCCACGCGGACTGCGAGTGGCTGCAGCAAGAAGCGCCGGCCATGGGGTGGGCAAGGGGCCACTTTTCCCTCACACTCAGCATCAGCTCGTTCCCTGCAGGCAAGCAGGGGGTCAGGGCTGTGTGCTGTCCCCCACCTGTACTGTGGGGCTGGAGTCACTGGGAGTGAACGGGAGCATGGGGCCTACACCGGTGTCCTGGGGCCAGCACCAGCGGAACCCAGGGCAGGGCAGCAGGAATACAGGATCCCGGCCGGCAGGGGCTCTATGGAGCTGGGCCAGCTCCCCCCTCTCCCTGCTGGTGCAGCCCAGCCGGGCTCCACAGACCCCTGCCAGCCTGTGCCCCACTCTGGGCCCCACCGGTGCTGGCTAACATTAGTCCCAAGATATTGGGACACTGGGACAACTACTTCCCTAGTATTGCAGCACCACCAGGACATTTGTAGCGCCCGCTTGCTCTCCCCATTCTTTTACCCAAAATGCCATTGGGTGTTCTTGGCCCATTTCAAGCTATTGTCCCTTGTAGTTGTGGAAAAGGGTTTAAAGTGGCGATTTTGGGGAGTTCTTGGGTTAAAAATTTCCTGCAGATGCAGGGGACTGGACTCAATGGCCCAGTCCACACATTTTAGTTCTCAGCTCCCATGGTCCTTTGGGACAAAGACCATTTCTTCAGTTAATTTGTATAGTGCACAGTAGAGGCTCAGTCAATCTCTGGATACTCTTGTAATAATAAAAATAAGAAATCATTTACTGGACCTCAAAGGGCAGAAGAATATTTGGAAATCAACAGATTGTAAAAAGTTTAAAGGCAAAGACTACCCCTAACTCTCGATGGACCCAGTCCAACGGCTCCAATTTTTGGAAGTCTTGACCAGAAGAGTTATTTGTGCCACCCTGTGGAAAACACATCCATGCAGAATTCCCATTGCATAGTGATATAAGTTTGTGGCCTTTAACTGAGCAAAGAAAAGAAAGAAAAACCTTACTGATGTAAGGAACATAAATTTTTGTCCTTTGAGCTCAGTGCTAGAATCTGGCACGCAAGGAGGTTTTGCTTTGGTAGCTGAACCAAGAACTTGGGGAAGATTTTTTTCTTGTGTTGAACCAAAGGAAGAAAAAAGGTAAAAGATTAAATGAGAAAGCCCCCTCCACCCAAATCATTTTAGGTCAACCCAAAGCATTTTCTACAATCTATAACAAAATGCTTTATTACATTTTATTAATTTAAGAACAGATTTAGAGAAAGAAGCAAAAGAAGTTTCCAAGTTAAAATTTTCATTCTTAAAGATCCAAACGAAAGGTGTCGAGGATTTTCTCCCTTCTTTAATAGTCTCCCCATTTTGTGGGGGGCTGAAACCAAATGTAACTAAGTGTAACCCAAAACCTTGAATGGTGTTGACCCTTGCCAGTTTTAGCTAAATTTACTGGGGGCGGGGAATTGCACAGTTTTTAATGCATGTGAAAAACAAAGCCTCACTCCAAGTCTAGTACAGTTTACCAGACCTAGACTGATATAGGATCAGAGTTGAAAAATCAGTTGAAGTCTCACACGTCCACTGAGTTTTACTTTGAGTTTGGAGTTTTAAATCAAACTCTGAACATCTCTCAGGATAGCCTGGGGGGAACTGTAGTCAATGAAGGGCATGTAAGCCTCAAACCAAACAGTGGTAAAATTCTGTAAATTCTGTCACTTGCCCCGCACACCACAGAAGTTCAGAATCCAAATCCTGTGATATATTATGAGGTATTCAAGATTTACTCAAATCACAAAGTATGAACAAGTATTAATAGTTAACAGATTCATAGCAAGATCAATAGTCCCAGAAGAGCTACAGTAATTATGCAAACATGTTGTGTGCAGTGTTGCAACCACAAAGAAAGGGTTGCGGGCTCGAGTACAGCAGGCAAGAAGTAGGAATGTCTGAGTTCTACAACTGCACTGCCTGGGACAGTCTGGGGATGACTGCCAGTCCAACAGCATTTGGTCCCATCACAAAGGAACAGGTCCCCAGAATCCCTTGGCATGGCACTAGCCCGACTATTTCCACTGTGCATATTGCTATTGATGCTTGGATTTTTCATCTAGCTTAGCTAAATCAAGTGGAAGTCATGCTTTGGAAACAGTTTTATCTATGTGACCGTATTTCTTCTGTGATCACCCAGTCAAAAGAACATTGGTAACCTTGTTCCTTTCCATTTTCTACACCGTTTTGGGGATCATGGATTTCTGCATAAGCTACAAAACAAGACAGATGAAACAGCATCTGGGGGAACTGGCCTCATAGCACAGACTTTACTTTGATTCCTTTAGCCCAAGCCCATCAGTTTATTTCTCCCACAAACTGATTTTTCATGAAGAGATGTTTCCAAACTTGCTTAGCTCCCCTAAAATCTCAGCAGCACCAGCCAAACAGAAGGGAAGCTCTAAAAAGAATTCCAGAGATCAACATCTTGCCTAAACATCACCCAGGCAGGCAGGTTAGATCTTCAGGGGCCAGTATATCCCAGATTGCCCAGACTTGCTAAAGCAGACCACATGTGAAGTGACAGCTGCCTCAGCTTCCCCCCCCACCCCCAATAATTTAGCACTTTTTTTTTTTTAAATGACATAGTTCTTATACCAGGGTCTTTTTTCCTAGCAGAGGGAGTGAGAGTATCCTGCTCAACTCCTATTGCTTTTAGAGTTTCTGCAAATTCTAAAAATGACCATAATCCCAGCTTCCCCCATCTTTCTCAGCCCCAAGAAACGTGCCTCTCCTTCCTCTATTCATTTCATCATTCACCCCTAAATGGCTCTTATTTAAAACCCTGTGTCCTCATCTCATCTTCTTGGATGTGCCTTCTACTCCAACCTTGTGAAACAATTTCCTCTCCACCCCTTCGAATCATCTCGTCCAGAGGCAGGCAATTATTTTGGGCTGAGGGCTGCTTACCAAGTTTTGGCAAGCTGTCGAGGAATGTATGGGTAGCCCCACCCCTTGACAGATGCTCTGCCCCCTGGTCACCATCTTGTGAGCAGAAGTCCCACTCCATAACCCCCCAACCTTTGCCACCAGAAGTACTCCTTTCAGCAAGGGGTTTTGCCATCTTGGAACTAGGAACATACCAAATTATATTCTAAAATCAAACATTTACAACATTAATTTGATTTCAAAAAATATTTTTGTCCTGATTTACATGCGTTTGTGTAGCGTGGGAGGCTATATGTGGGGGGATAGCTGGGATGTGTGAGGGGGTGTGAGTGTGGGGTCTGCATGTATGGCAGTGTGAGAGGGGGTGCATGTGCATGGTGCAGCGTTAGCGTGCGACTTCCCTTATCAACACACACACCGACTCTGTCCCTCCCTCATTGCTCACTCCATCTCTCTCTCCCTCTCCCTCATTGCATGGGTGCATGTACATCCCCCCCCACTCCTAGTTCTGGGATACTAGCGCAGGCCCCATGTTCCCACAGTCCAGCCATGCAGCTGGGATCCAGGTGATGCAGAAGTGGCTGGCAGGCAGGCAGGGAAGCGCTGAAAGCAGCGGCAAGTGGGATGGAGTGTGCAGGTGCATGGGAGCTCAGTGACAGCTGGGTGGGAGCATGGGATTGCACCAGTGTCCCAGGGCCAGCACTGGCAGGGCCAAGAGTGGGGTGGCAGGACCACAGGGTCCTGGCTGGCAGGAGCTCTATGGCTCTGGGCTGGGTCCCATCTCCCTGCTGGCACAGTCCAGCCTGGCTCCACGATGCTACCACCCCACTCTAGGCCCCAGCCACTGCTGGGCCCAAAACACCATTGCAACCCCACACACCTGCCCAGCTATCACTGCGCTCCCAGACTTTCCTGTCTGTCACTGCAGTGCTCCAGCACCACGTGGTTCCTGGCTGCATGGCCATGACTACAGAACTCAGCAGGAGCCGGCCCAGCTCCAAGGACTGAGGCAGTCACCTGTGGTCCTCCCCTACCCCCATGTTATCATCTGAATTTTCCCAATCCAGCACAGGGAGGCAGGAACAGCCCCACAGTCCAAGGCCAGAAGCCTCTGCTAGACAGGGGCTTCCAGTTGGGGGGGACGAGTATGGGGGACTGGGATGGGGGGAGGCAGTGCCATGTGGGCCCCGCTGCTGGGTCCTACTGCCCCCGACTCATGTCATCTTTGACAAGCAGCCAGGAGCAGATAAATACTATTTTTCTAAATTTGTAGGGGCCCCACAGGCTGGATAGAGTGGCCTGGCAGGCTGAATCTGGGCTGTATTTCACCTGCCCTGATCTAGTCTTTCAGTACAAGAACATTCTCCTTTCCAGCTCCTGCTATGTTACAAAATCTTCCTGAAGCTCTTTCGTCTCATTGGTTCTTCATCTCATTTCAAATCTGGGCAGCAAACACATCCTTTCCCACTCCCATGTCAAGTCAAGTCAGTTCTGAGGCTGCTACAACCTGGGGCACCTTGGATGCTGTGCAGCATTGGGTATTCTTTGGGGAAAGTGACCAGGTGGCACCCACCTCCTCTCCAGGTATGGCTAGCTGCTGGCTCACAGGGAAGCTCATCTGCCCTTTGGCAAGTCTTGTTGGGTGTCCACACACACCCTCCTCACCCAGGCTAGCCCAGGTGAGGGTAGTGGTTTAGTCACTGACAACCCAAACACGGAACAGGTCGTACTGATTTACATTGTACCAGATTGCCTCAAGGGATGACAAGGTTGAATGGTCACAAACTTCTCCATGACCATTTCAGGCTGGGCATAAGTAAGAACTTCTTTACTGTCCAAGCCCCCAAGGTTTGGAACAGACTGCCACTGGAGGTGGTTCAAGCACCTGCTTTAAATGCCTTTAAGAGCTATTTGGATGTTTATCTTGCTGGGATCCTATGATCCCTGCTGACCTCCTGCCTCTGGGGCAGGGGACTGGACATGATGATCTTCTGAGGTCCCTTCCAGCACTAATGTCTATGAAATAGCAAACCAAGAGAGGCCTGGCCTGGCCTGACAGGGCCTCTTCCATGACTTTACATTATTCTCCGTCTTCACCTTCTGACCAGGAGCTCTCATGTTCCTGTAATCTGGACCAAACTACAATGAACGCATCAGGAGGGGTCTTCCCCCCCCCCCCCAATTGTGGCAAGCGTGGAAAATTCCCTAAAGTGATTATATCAAAATGGTATTTTGAAGAGTTTGGGGTTAGAAAGCCACACCCCAAATCTGCTGAATCTCTTTAAAAGTTTTCCAATGGTCATACATTATCTAACTTTTCTTGAAGTTTGAGCAAGAAGTAGTTCAGTCTTTACGAAGCAGAAAGCAGAGCAGGGTGGCCCCTTGGAAACTAACCGATTCAGAAATTAATAACATCAGAAGTAAACTGTTGCCTACTTACATGTTTCTGAATGAGTTAGTCCCCAAGATGCTACCCTGCCCTGCCTTCTGTTTGACTTCAGACTAACAACCAGTCTTAAGGAATTTAAAATCCCTGTAAGTCCTTTTGAACATCTCTAGTACTAAAATAAGGAGGTTTAAATTATTCAACTTAAACCTGAACACAGTCCTATTGGGAGAAAAGCTCTTAAGTGAACATGGGTTTTGATATGGTTAAACTATGCTTCACTTAAAGTTGTACCCTGCCTATCCCAATTAATGATCTGATATCATATAAAACCAAGCCATTTGTCTATGGTGCAATCTGAGTTAAAGACAATTAAGATGGATTTTCACAGACAGGATTGAAGGTGAACAGGGCATTACAGATTTGGCATTTCCCAGACCCAAGCACTTCCACTGTGCAACTACAATGGTTTTCTTGATTAGATTTTTGTTAAATACCCATGTTAAATCTGAAGGTGCTATCCCATTTTGTTGTATCCTTATAGAATCATATTCTCTTTTGCTAAAAGTTAAAAATCTTTCTTTTCTGCCATCTCTTCACCTGGACCATAGCAGAAATCCACTTCTCTTAAATTATTCATTTCTAGTTGTTCAATAGATACACTTTTCTATCCAACAATATCCCAGTCTTAATATCTACCCTCATAGTACCCTGGTAGCTTAATATTATTTCCACTTCCCAAGGATTTAGAGAATGAGAACAGCATTCCAATACATTTTCTCAGGCTGAGTAATGTAGTCTGTTCCACTTAGCAGGGCTTGGTCTGACTTGTATGCAAGTCCCATTCTTTTTTAAGGCTAGATTTGACTGCGGTTACCCACATGATTTACACTCCTAGGCCATGTCCACACAAGCATGGACATTTGGTTCCCTGGGGACAGCTAGCAATGGGACACCTTGTACCACTGCTAGTTGTCCTCAGGGCAGCCTTACTTGAGGGCCTCCTGGGGCTGCAGCAGTGGTGATCCTGCTGCTTGGAGCCTGTCTGGTAACTGGAGCGTGGCTCTGGCCAGCCAGGCTTCAGTTTTGAGCAGTATGCACCGTCTCCGCATGCATTGCTCCACCTTTTTCATGCAGGTTTTTTTGACCCCTGGATATCTAAGAATTGAACTCCCACCCCATGCTGCTCCCTTGCAGTGCAGAGAGCATCTGACTGTGGGGAATGTGGCCCTGTAGATGTGTCTGGGTGCCATATACTGTATGGCTATGCTCATCTGGATGCAGCAGTAGAGACAAGTGGGATCATTAGTGCAGAAAGGGACTGCTTCATGGAATGGTGGTACTGCTGGGAACACAGATTTTAAAGTGAGCTAAGGTTTAGCATGGATAGTCTGGAGCATGGGAGCTAGAGAATGCCCTCCTATCCAATGCTTGCAGTTCTGTCTATATGCCATTGACCAAAGAGACAGAAGCCACTCAATGACAGAAAGGAACCCCTGATATTAGGGAGGATACATGATGTTTCAGCATCTTCCTGTGCTGGCAAGGCCAAATACATTAGTTTCTCTCTCATACACACATAGTGCCATGGATTTATAGGACTCTGTTAAGGTGTGCAAAAGGGATACAAATGGTTATGAGGGAATAAGATTTGCCAGAAACCCACACTAAGCATCTTCTGCAATTCTGGGGGGGAGCAGAACATACGCACCCTTTCTTTTGCAGCCTCAGAACACTTTCATTGGGAAAAGCTACAGCCATTTGGCCCATCATTGGAAAGCTATTAGCAGGAAAATGAATGACAGCAGCTCAAGGATAGCAAACCCCAGACAAGGCCCTCAGGGCACGACAGCACCAAGGCGCCTAGGCTACCTTAACTGCTAATTTGCTGGACACTCACACAGCTCAGCTCTGCACCCTCCCTTAGGCTGTAGCTGAGTGGAACCCATTAACATTTAAAAATACTTGCAGAAAATCAGAGGGGAAAAATGGTATGTGTGGAGGCCCATTACTCAGCGCACTTTCATGTGTGCCAAAGTTTGCTGGCATGGCTTTGAGTTTGATAGGGAACATCTGGGCTGCTGTTGCTATGTGTAGATTGGCTAAGGGCAGTGAACAAAAGGGGTTTGTGCAGGAATGCACGAGGGGGGAAAATGTCTCTGAGAAGGAAACACAAAAAAACTCTTTTGTGAAGAAAGCCTAATGTACTTCCCATGTTCATGCTTTTTAAGAGGGATGAAAGGCTTTTCCCCCCTCAAAAGAATGCCACAATAATGAATGTTAAGGCACTGGTCTTAAACACAGACCAGTGGCCTTGTGCCTCTGTGCATTTGCTTATTACTTCAGTCTGGTAAAACTATTTTGATTCAAGGGGACCATATTAGCAACAGAGGAGAAAAAAAGTCATGTATGAAAACAGCAGCTCTTTTCAGCACAGGCTCTGAAATCCATTCATACTTTTATTGCAGGATGCTGTATGTATCATTGCTATTGTTACCCTATGGTGCTGACAAAAATTGAAGCACAGAAAGCCTAAACATGGGATTTTCCAAAGCACAGCATTGACTTAACACCCAGTGGTATAATTCACCATGATTTCAGTGAGATATTAACAAGTACCTAGCACTGGTTTATCGCCCCCTGTTAAACAGGCACTGATTAGAAATTTAAAGATTGTGGAAACACCAGTGAAAATATGCATTGTTAAAAACTTAAAACATCTTATACAAAAGGTTATATATATTTTTAGTTCTAGATCTTTTTGGGGAAAGGATGATAGGATTTCAGTAGATGTTTTCAAGGGAGGATATATTGATAACTTATACAGAGATATTATGATAGATAGTTTCAGTAATAGTCCTCTTAATCTTCAACCTATATTCTTCCATGCCTTTTTTTTTTTTTTTTTTAATGCTGCTGCTCATTGAGAAAGCTATTTTCCACTCCGTAAGAGCACCTAACCAATAGAGGAGACAGGGTCTAATTTTCAAGTAACCTACAGTCCATGAAGCATTAACATTTCTAGCCTGCTTAGGCACTTTTTTTCCCCATAACCCAACCTGGTTGTTACTTGCATCTCTAGACTAAAGTACCTTTGAAAAACTGGACCCTAGGAGATTAAGACCTATTGAATTTCAAGAAGCCTGGGGATCATCATTTCAAAATCCTAGATCTGCTCACGGGCAGGTAAAGGTAGTTGGCAAATGGTGTGGTACATCATTGCATATAATACATTCTTCTCCAGGTAAAAAGAAACTAGCAACTTTATTAATATGCTAAGGGCCTGCAGGTATATTATTTAGCTTAAGATCAAAGCAGAAACTAATATAAACTTTACTGAATTCTGTGATTTGCTATATTACATATCTTGTATTAAAACACTACACACTAGGCAAAAGCAATTACAAAAAAAAGTGTTGTTTCTTTAGTCTTGTACTCATTAGAATTAAATCATGTACACCCCTCAGATTCATAAAACAAAAATCAAGCCATCTGGAGCATCTTTATAGTCCATCTAATACTTTACTGAAAAATATTTTCACACCCAAGTTAATGTTTTAGTTAGACTTAAAAACAGTCTGTAGGGATGTGAAATAGGTGCTATATTCCTAGGAGGAACTAAGAGGCAGCTGAATTGCAGCGGAAAGAATAGCTTGATTAGTGGAAAATTAATACTTTCAAAAAAGGAGGGGTCATTAAAACCTGTAGAATGAAGAGTTTGCAGGAATCAGGTAGATTGTAATAATCCATGAAGTCAAGCAACTCCATTGCTGCTGCCTGAATAGAAATGCTACTACCACTGCCAAACAGTGGGCACGTCTACACATTGCCGAAAGGAAGTACTAAAACATGGCTCCGTAGCAACATCACCATATAGCAGCATGTAGACATGCCCACTGTCCAGCAGTGATAGCGGCATTTCTATTCAGGCGGCAGCAAGGGAGTCACTTGACTTTATGGATCATTACAATCTACCCAATTCCTGCAAATGCTTTGTTCCACCGGTGTTGATGACCCTCTCCTAAAGCACAACACAACATGGGTGGTTACTGCACTGTGCCAGCAGCACATGGGTACGTTTCACTGCTACATCACTGTAGCAGTGTAGTATACCCAGCGAGCATGCCACTAGAGTGGCATAGCTGGCAATCATGTGTAGATGCACTTGAAAGTTATGTTGCTGTAGTGCACCGTACAGTGACATGTAGATGCTCCCAGTTTGTTTTAAACTTTGGGCAAACCAGGAATGAAATGGGGATGGGGGAGGTGAAACTGTACCACTGGTCTCAAATGAAGCTCAGGCTCTTGTGTTGCTTATACTATTGAGACACTTTCCTCTTCAGTCGTTTCCCTGAGTGATACAATTAATTTAAAAACCAGCAATTCTGGCTCAGGTTAATAGCCCAGACTGTTCCTGGTAACATGTTTCACTTTCAATTTATACATCCATTTCAACCATAGCTAGTCAGGATTTTGTTTTTAGGTTTTAATTAAGAAAAAATCTATTGAAAATAGGCTTTTAATTGATTGTGACACATTTTTCAACTTTAAAAAAAAATTGAGAATTTTTTAAATGTCAACATATTTTGCTCAACATTATGTAAAAAGAAAAAATAATAGTTTTCCAGCATAAAATGTAAGCTAGTAATCCAACAAAGAGTCAAAACGTCAAAACAAGTTTCAAAATTATTAAAACTTAATATTTTGATTGAGCCAGAATGATTTCCCCCAGATGTTCAGTTCACAAGTTTTATGAGATTGTAAAATGTTCTTATCTTTGGCTTTTCATTGCAGTTAATCACAAAAATTGTTTGCAGAATAAGAAAACCCTTTGATCTAATAAGAATTAGAGTTCCATCCACCACTAATTCTTATTCACAAGAAAACTTTTACTTCTCACTTGTGCTTGCTTGGTTTCCTCAATTTCTTCCTGCACAGAAACTACCCAAGGCATCAGATACATCCAATCATAGAAGAGAGACAATTAATATTCTATCTACTGTAGTAGTGATGCACTCAACACCACAAAGGCTTGATTTTTCCTTTGTAGAATTTTTGGTCATCTTTCTCATACGATATTCTCTAAAATGTTTCATAGTTCCATCTTTGAGGACTTTCATAAGGATTGTATCACCCACTTTTCATGCTGCTAATAACTACTTTTGCTGTAAGTCTAGGGAAAATACTTAGGTATCTTTTTAACAATGCAAAAAGTTTGGGTTTTTTTTTTAAACCATCCCATAAGTCAAGAGTGACTGGATGGATTTTACTCAAACTTTCCAAAAAAAATTCACCTCTGGGCAGAAGCCAAGCCTGAAGAATTTCAGCCTAAAAAGAGAATGTTTCAGAAGTTATGAGCTTGTGAAAACAGGGGTTATTATGGAAATTGTTTTTTACTACCATAATTATAACACCACAGACAGTGTCTGCTGCAATATATAATATTATGAAGCTCTTGTCAGCATTTAATAGATCTCTTAATTAACTGCTGCAGAGCAACATGGTAACCTTTTATTTTTGAGAAAACTTTTGGGAGTTGCAGATTTTTAAAGCATTTTAAAAATTTATCTCTGGGAACCTTAATAAAGTTCACAGAATAGACTAAATACAAGACACAAGTGTGTATCTTGTTGGCATTGCTTAATGAGAGCATTTTTTTCTGTTAAACTACATAATCCAGAAACAACAATAATGTTTGGGTTGGCTATAAGCCAGACATTTTGGATCTGAATTTAACTCTCCCAATCTTGGGTGCTATTTAGAACCACAACTTGGTTCAGCTTCTTATAAAGGGGGTATTTGCAAAACATGGACCTGGACTTACTGGACTTTTGAACCTTCACCCATCATTCCTAAGTTTCATGGTTTGTGACTGGTTTCCATCTTTAGATAATGGTTTACAGTCAGATAATGTTCCGCTGCCTCCCAGCCTTGGGGTGCAGAAGAGTGATGCTTAATGCTGGGCATATGCAGGCCCAGAGGAGGGACAAAAAGCTATGAAGTAAAGGCAAGAGTGGGTAGTGTTCCACCTTAGCACCTCTGATCCTGAAGCTTGCCAGGGACTGAATGGTCTCTTAGTGCAACTTAGAGCAACCTCAAAGCTACTCTAGGCTTTGCCTAGTGGTCTCAAAAGGGCCACTGCGATAACAGAACAGAGCACTGCAGGATCCTGACCCCACTAAAAGGACACCTCCCTTGTGTGATATAGGACTGGACTGGCTATATTAGCTCCATGCCAACGCAGGAGTCCCTTACATATGGGGAATCCCAGCTGGGAACTATGCCATTTAAGTTTGCTTTTTAGGGCAAGTGACATCAAAGCAGACTTAATGGAACAGAGGATATGCCTCCCACATTTTCCAAAGATCTATCCCATGAAGAAATTATACTAGTTGTAGGAATAGCATGAAGATTGCTGTTATTTTTAGTACATTTACATCACCCACACTGAGGACACTACGGAGTAGGCTTACTGCTAAAGAGGGGAGAAAGGGCTTTCAATATCTTTTTAGGCTCAGCAGGAAATGGATGATGTCCTGAGCCAGGGAGTCAGAAATAAGGGTTTTGCTGCAGCATTACAGGAAGGGGGCATAAAAGTACTCAAGGGAAATAGATACATCCCAGCTGCTCTCTTACGCTATCAAGCATATGCTAGGTAATATTATATAACAGTAACATGTAAAAGCCCTGCCGCGCTAGGAGCTGTACAGGCACACAGAAAGAAACAACTGCTGACCTGCAGAATCTGCAGTCTAAATAGGTAGGGCAGACACAGGAGAAAGAAGCAGAGGGAGATTAAATGACTTGCCCAGGTCACTCAAGTCCAATATCCAACTCATCAGACCATAGTTTCTTTTAGCCAGAAGGCTGAAATCTCTCTCCAGGTACAGGAAATGCCCATGGATGCAGCAATAACAAGCACCAGGAAACATGCAGAGATGCCAGGCAAGGAGATGTAGTGTTTGAGTAGTTCCTGCATGTGAGTTCAGATGATTAGACAACCAAGTCATTCTGTAACAAATTACTGTTTGTTTCCATCTGGCAGCTTGTACTGGTAAGTCATGTCATAATTTAGAAGTCAGGACTGGTTACACTTTAATTATGTCATGGTTGTCAGGTACTTACTTGGACAGCAAAAGCTTCAGTGCTGTTACTACTCAGCTAATACAGCACTGATGGTTCCTCAGATAAACTCTTATTCTGAAATAACCTGTCTGCTCTGCTCCACTTCCTACAGCTGCATCATTACCCTGGTTAAGGGCATGAGTGACAGGTGTAGTATCACTAGAAAAACCTCACCAGCTTGCTTTTCTACACCCCTTCTCTGCCACAAAAATGACACAACTCCTCCCAGCACTGCAACCTTGTTGGCATTTATACATCCCTTTGATAATGCTGATTGCTGAACAGCTGCTCTCTCTCTTCAACCATTCAAAGATTAGTTTGTTTTCCTAACACAATTACTGCCACGTGGCTCTGTTTTCTACAAGGATCAAGTCTGAATAGAGATAAAGAGCTGATAAGATCTAACACCACTACAGAACACTTACCAGCTTTTGGTTTTGTTTTTTTGGCTAGTGTGATACCTCTGTATGGCTCCGAGGTAGAGCTATGCACACTGCTCCCTATCCCCAGACTTAATGTCATTCCAGCAGCAATTTTCCTGCTATGCTCAGTGCTAAAGAGAAGGGCTAAACCTGTGGCTGAACTTGTGGACCATACCTCAGGTGAGGTGGATGACTCTCCTGTAGTTTTCCTGTGTACTTTAGCTGTGTCACTTAATCTCTCTGCATCTCATTTGTCCAGCTGATAAAAGAAAAGGAGCAATAACTTAAACTTCTGCAGAAAAAAACCCACACTTCACAGAATAAGGCTCTATCTTTGTGTGGGGTACTGTGGCTGCACCGACACAGCAAAACCGAGGGGCAGTTGTAGCATGTGTTAGTACCTCTTTGTTAGCTGAATTTGGCTGGCATGTGTTACAACAGCACTGAAGATGCAGGGACATAGGTGTCTGCATTCACTAGTAACCACATAGAAGAACATTTGCATTAAGACTTTTAGTCCATATGAAAATCTGTATCACCACATCTTCATGGTAGCTGATACCCTGGCTAGATAAAAGTGCTTTACAATAAGTTTTTCCTTCCTTTTGTAGCATAGCTTTATACGCCTGTCTGTACACGACTTAACACAATCAGGTTTCTGAGCTTGTTTGGGACTTCTGGGAGCTACTATAAAAAAAATATTAAATAGATCTGATATGTAAAATGAATGCTTCTAAAGATAGGCCTTGCATTCAGCAAAGATCCACTCTTGCGTTCCAGATCTGGAGATGAGAACTGAACAGGAAACCATTCCTGAACAATTACTCCAGAGTGGTATGTGAGAAACAAAGCATACTTGGAAAAGACATTCGGGGGGAATCTATCTGTTTCCAGATACATCTGGCAAGTATGCTGGGCTATCTCATAAAGCTGCTAGTACTTTATTTTAATTACAAGCCTTAATATATTAATTGAAGGCTATCAGTGACCTGAGATGTATTTCCCTCTCCTATTATAACAGCCTGTGGGAATCTGGAAACCACGGCATTGAAGTTAGTAACTTTAATTGTACAAGACCTAAAATAGACAACTGGAAAAACAAACAAACTCACTGTTTCCAATCAAGAAAGGATTTTCTGTTAATTCTTTCACCACTGGCATTCTTCCCTAGTGAGCAGTTTCAACAGATCCTCAAACATGGGGCTGGGAAGGTTATGATGAACTGTAGAGTAACCTATCTGGATCTCTTTCATGGGGCCAGAGAAGGTGTGTCAAATCATTCCTTATTGACAGACCCTAGTTGGAAAGAAAGGACCAAGCCTAAATAGTAGTGACTTAAAGTCATGAATTGATGGGCACATAAATGGTGGTTCACAAGTGATATGTGTTGCCTACCCACACGTGTGCTTTATCAACTTTGAGAAATGGACAGATAGCTACTCACCCACCTAATTTTTTCAACATGCAATTACAATTGTTTCCAACTGGCCAATTCTTCTCCCCTATCCATGATGGCACAAAGAAAATGTATATCTGGAAAATGTAGTGGGGAGACTTTATTGGGGTTTCTGTGTTATGCCCCTTTACATGGGAAGAGACTTGGGTCCAGGCTTAACTCCTAGGAAGACAGAGGTATTTCTGCTGAAGGGCAGTTCTCGCAATCACTACAAGAGCCCTGCGTTCTGTGGTTCTTTCATGGTGTTTTATGTTTCTTCTTTTATTGAGTTCATGTGGAATAAAAGCCATCTAGGATGAAATGACATGTGCATTTTGTAGAACTGGTCAGAAAACAGTTTTCTCCTATGGACATTTTTTTCTTGAAGTTTTCAGCAGCAATTTCAAAAATGCATATATAAAAAAGAAAACCCCACAAACCAAAAATATTCAACTAAAAATGGATGAAAAATTATTTTTGGCTGGAAAAAAAAAATGGCCAAAGATTGCTGAGATCTGGATCTGGTTTTCAGTAAAAATCTAAAAAAAAAATTCAGTTGACATTTTTTAGTTTTGAAACTTGAACATTTTGAAAACAGAAACTGTCCATAAAAATATTCATTTAGTAAAAACATTTTGTGGAAAAATGAAGTGTCAATGGATTTTTTTGACCAGCCTCAAAGCTTTGTTCTTTGCATATAGAAAAAGCAGTGCATCTGATTTGTGTCTCTCATCTTGTAGAACCTGCTCTCACATCCCTGTCAGGCGCATGATGCTAAAACGGCAATTTTGCCCAGCATAAGCTAACTTTTATTAAAAACACTTCACTTCTGTTTTCCTTAAGTGTAATTATGCTACATTTCCCTTATGTCCTTGCTGCAATAAGGTGTTTAACAGAAGTCACAGGCTTGTTGGAATCTGACAAGACAATACCATGAGTGCTTCTGCTATGGCCTCAAACTTGTGACCTCCAGGCTGTCAACTATGCACCTTTGCCATCCTAGTCCCATGCTAGCCTTTAACATTCATTACTAGAGGAAGTTACGTAAATGGGTTTATATTACAAAAAACCTGTGGTTGGCATTGCATACCAAACCCAAAGCCTAGTATAATAGCAATATTATAAAACCCTTTGAAATAAAAACTCAACATTTCTTTCTCAGTTCTTCATCTAAAAAGTCAAGGTGGAACATGAGGAGAGCATTTGGGTAACACCTGCCAAAATGTGCAGGTGTTACATTAGCCGAGGGAGTTAGACTACACTGAGTCACCAGAATTCTCGACATGTTAATTAATATTCCATAAAGCAAAAGGATTCACATGCTGTATTTTAGGCAACAGGATCCAAAGTGCAGTCATTGGTTCATTCTAAGCTCTTCCACTCAAAACATTACAAAAGATAGACATGGCAATCTAGCCTGTGTCTTCTACATGCAGATTATTTAAATACTCTCCTTAAATATCAGGACTATAACATAGGGAAAATGTGTTTTACATGGAGAGGAAAAATATACTGCGACCCAAAAAAGTTTTAATAAAAGTGCAACTTCAATGTGATTCAAACTGACTCTCTTTGGAATGAGGAATACGTTTAGTCTCTGGCCTGCCCTGTAAATAATTTACAGGTAACATTAGCTCATGTGGTTTCTTAAATTCACTACAAATTTTATTGAGGATGACAAGAAAATAATTATAATTAAAAAATAGGCAATATCCTCAGCCAGAGTAAATCAGCAAAGCTCTGCTGCCTTCACTGAAGCCATACTGCTTTATATTATCAGAGGATCTGACCCATAGACCATCAACTCAAAAACAGTTGGTTGATTAAGATCTATTTATGTTCAAAACTTAATTCAAATCAACCCTAATGAGTCATCTGATTTGCTTTTTCAGCCAAATAGATAAAAATGAAAAATGAGTTTCGCATGTTTTGACTATATATTTCTCCATAAACAAGGTGGTTAGTTAAACTGCGGTTTTGCATGTTGTCAGAATGATTTGTTCTGTGTCAAAGCCATAAAACAAAAATTGTTCTAACCCCAATTCATGGAAGCATCTCTATTCAGGAAAACACGTAAGCATGTGTTTAAATCCCATTGAAGAAGGGCAGAATCCTATTTCACTTCATGTGTCCAAATGGCATTCACTTAGCCGTGTAACTGGCAGCTTGCCGCTTATGCACAGTTTGCAATGCTGCTTCGTGTGTAACATGGAGCCATAAATGTCAATATGGTTACTGAGCCTGTGGAGTAGGCAGCACACTGGCTGAACAGGTCATGTCTCTGTGTGTGCACCTGTCTTGGGCAAGCATAAGTGATAAAATTGTATCGGGCAAAACTGCATGCCTCATAGGTGGTAGACAATCAAAGAAGTGAAGGAGAAGGGTTCTTTCATGTTTTAGCCCAGTAGCTGATGGCACTCACCAAGGAATCAGGAGACTTGGGTTCTAGACCTCCCAGACCTAGAAAGGGTTTTAGCCTACAGGTATCCTCTGGGTTCTAGCATTGAACTTTTGTTCTCAATGGGAATGTCTACACAAGACATTTAATGCACATTGGACTAATTCTACTGCACATTAACATGGCTAATGCACAGTAGACAAAAAGTTCATTTGTGCTAATGTGCAGTAGCACCAGTTACAGTGCACTAAGTTAGTACCTGTTATTATAGGTACTACTTTTAATGCACTGTAATTACAGCACATTAATGAACATGTAGATATACCCAGAGGGACAGATGCTTCCCTGCTGCTCTACATCCATTTGATCCAGTGAATATTAAATGTGTGGTGCAGTAGCTCTTCAAGAGGAGGACTGCAGAGGGGCTTGGACTGGATAATCCTTAACCTGTGGCCTGGTGGTTAAAGTACTATGCTAAGGGGTTACAGAGATGTAGGTTCCCACACAACCTCTGGGAACCTACATCTCTATAACCTCTTATACAGTAGTTTAACCACCAGGCCACAGGTGGTTATTGAACTAAAACATGAGAGGGTCTACTTCCTCATTTTTTCAAGGTCAGAATTTTGGGATTTATGTCCAGCTATGCATGCATGGAGCCATGTATCTATCCAGACAGAGCACAACTTACTGTGCAGGCTCAGTAGTCATGTGGACACTTACATGAGTACCCTAATGGCAGCTATATGGCTTGGTAACTGCCATGTGGTCATATAAAGTGAAATAGGATTCCGTCCTAAGTGTAAGTGGTATTTAGGTTTTTAAGAATAATCTTATTTCACTCTGCTCAAGTCCCTGCAACACCACAAAAGCAAAAATTATATAGGTCTTCTTGGCCGCTTTTTGGGTACATCTACACGTTATTAGCATGGAGCAATAAATTCTGGCACGTATTGTGCCAGAGTTTATTGCTCCCAGGCACCACATTTGAATGTGCATACTCTGACCCAGCCAAGTCAGAGTAGCCCCAGCTGGCAGGTGGCCTGGGTGGTCAGTCTGGAGCTGCTCGCTGTGGCTCAACATGCTGTGGAGGGAGGGGCTGGCTGGAGAATGAGGGTGCTCCAATGCGTGGGGCTAGCTGGCAGGCAGCCCCCACACTGAAGCACTCTTGCGCTGCAGCAACCCACATCAGTGTCTACACATGCAGTGCTGCTCACTGAAGAACTCAACCATAGGATGGCACTTATATTTATGTAATTGGAGTGTACCTGATTGTGTACTCCCTTCTCCAATTGAAGAGAAATGTTATCAAGGCAGGTGTGCTGTGGGGGAAAACTGCTGGCTGTACACAGTTTTCCTTCTTCCCCTACAGAGAGCCAAACCAGGACACTATATAACTTACTTATTAATACAAGTTTATTAATATTTACAAAATGTTAAAAGATAAATATGCATATAAACACACACATAAATATTTACATATTCTATAAGACTATTACCCTATTCTTTATATATCTCTATATCTATAGATATAGATAAAAATATAGATATAGATATATTAGGGCTTTGCGAAACAGCACCGTTCCATTTCAACTTGAGTTTCAAGGTTTGTCACAGGCCAGCTGGGCACTGTGAGTTTATCAATTTAGCCACTAGGCTATTTGGTTCAGGATTGAGGAGGCAGAGTTGGGAGTAAAGCAATGGCAAGTTTATTATAATACACACACACACACACACACACACACACACAAAACAGTTAACAGAAAGATAAATGCGATAAGCAGATAATGCAGTATTAAAGAGCTAGTAGTAAATAATAACAATAGATAATAACAACAGATAGATAGATCAATCTGTCGCAGGACAGCTGAGCACTGCACGGGTATCAGCCACTGGCTGTTGAAAACAACAAATAGACAGACATGGGTTGGCAACTTATCGGCAGTCCGTCAATGCCGGCTGTACACGAGGTGATTCCAGCAAAGTCAGGCATCCCCGATCAATGCTGTCCGACGGATTATTGGGGAAGGTTCCTTAATCAGGATCCAATCCTCACTCAATGGGAGTCCGGAGCCTGGGCTTGGAACAGTAATTACCATCCTGTTCCCTCCTTCCTACTGGTCACTTGATGCATGCACTTTTTATACCTAGTCTTATGCTAATCTGTTGGCTTCAGAGCCACTCACAGTGTTGTTCTATAGCTATTACTGCATGGAATTAAAAGGTGTTAAAAAATTTTTATAAAGGGATAAATCCAAGTCTGGGTAGTATCCAATAAGCAAATTGCAACGCAGCGTCTTCAGGTTTTAAATTAACATTACTCTGCCTAAATCCAACCCCTTTAGCACTCTCTGACTATGCTTTTTTGAGATGTGCTTTCCTGAAATGTGCTGGGTAGGCCAGGTGGCTGAATCCAGTTTTTATCATCATCAAGGCTAAATTCTGAGCAAGAAAGAACCATTGGGTCAGCTAATTTCACAGCTATAGCTTTGTCTTTGAGGCCTAGTCAGTTCTACAAACAGTTACAAGTTACATTTGCAGATTACAAAAATACAAGCTTTATATTAGACAAAAATTCCAAAAGCCTCTAAGAAACACATCTTTATTGCTTATTAATTTCTTTGGTTCTGGCTGTCACAAAGGTTTCAACAGAACAGCGTTTCGTTTTGAATTTCATTTCTCTTTGAAACTGCTGTTCCATTTTGTTTCGCTGTTTTGATGCTGTTTTGACATTTTACCCATATGCTATAACGGGGAAGCTCAAAACAGTCTCTCTCATCTGGCAGGCAGATGGGGGCCCGCAACCCCAGGAGGGCTGTGGGGGCTATGCCAGTCTTCCTGGGGTTGTGGTCCCAATCTGCCTGCCAGATGAGGGAGGGAAGTGGGTGCTGCCTCCTGGGACCAGGAAGCTGGGGAAAATATAGCATTACGATCAGGCTGGGGAGAGGAACTCAGCCCAGATGAGCTGCATTACCATCCCTAGTGCTACCATCGGGCTAGGGAAAGAAACTCAGCCCAGCTGAGCTGAGTTCCCATCCCCAGCACTGAGCTGCATTCCTTTCCCCTGTGCTGTGATCTGCTACTGGCAGCTTGACTGCCGGAGGCGGGGAGAGCCAGGGCTGCGCTCCCAGCTGAGCCACACGGGGCTGAAGAACTGTTGGAAGTGCAGCCCTGGTTCTCCCCTGTCTCCTACCACCTGACTTCTGGCTGCTTTGAAACGCGAAACATTTCAACTAGCCTCATTTTGTTTTGAGGCTGTTTCAAAGCCCTTCGTTTCGATTCAATTTTGTTGTTTTGAGCTCAAAATGAGTCAAAACTGTGTCAAATCAAAACACCCAGCAAAATTTCACACAGCCCTTATATACATACATACATCACAAAGAAAAACAGGTGAATCAAAAATAAATATTACAGTGGAGGATCCCAGCTGGGCCTCACTAAAAATTACACACTCTAACTTCTATCATATTATAAATTTACTAATTGTGAGGGAGCGGGGACTAGGGGTGGCCGTGAACTCCCTAGCGCCCCCTACCGTCACGTTAGGGTGAACGTAGCACCCTCAGAATCTCGCCTGCCACGACTTTGATGACCAATAAGTTGTATGGGAGGCTGCCCTTGTTTCCCAGTTGACGGTACTGGTGTTCCTGTCCCTACTCCTAAATGGGGTATCTATATGC
>NW_017728907.1:14235943-14241866 GCF_001723895.1 Crocodylus porosus
CAAGCCCCACCAGGGCTCTCAATCCTACCTCCCTTCAAGGTGTTCTTGTTCCCCGCATCATCGCAGCCGGTTAGTGTGGTAAGGCTGCAACCACTTAACTCGGGTCACTCAGCTCAGCCGCAGAGCTCCTGCTCCCACGGCAGCCAGAAGGGAACTGTGAGTCAGGCTCCAGCCTAAGCTGATTATAAAGGCCTGGCCCTGCCCCCTTCTGGCCACGTGACCCGCCTGGTCGCCCTGGGAACCGGCACCTGAGCTGCCCGGGTGATTGGCAGCTCTGCCAATCACCCTCACAGTCACAGGGCACTTACGTGACTCTGTGACACTAATATAAAGATACACAAAATATAGTGTACAATATTGAACTCCATTCAAATTTAAATTTACATAAACATTGAATACACATCTACTAACATATACGTTCCTATACCTCCATTTTAAACAAATACTCAGCCCTACAAGATTAAACTATTTCAATATAAATGACACAATCTTAAACTCAATCACATTACAGCTACTGAGCTACAAATATTCAAAATATAAGGTACTAAACCCCTTAAACATAAGTTAACTCTTTAGGGACACCAAGGCTTAGACTTCCCTGGGGCCTTGGCTGGGTTCCCATGCCCATGAGTTGGGGAAGGAGAAGCTCCCTAGGTTCCCTTTAGGCTTTTCCCTCCAACCCAGCCAAAATATGTTTTACTAACCTGAAACTCCAAACTCAGGGAGCCCTGTCCCTTTGGGCTTCCCCTGCAAGGGTCAGACTCACTGATCTGAGTAAATTCCCCCCTCCCCATGGGAGTCATTTCCCCAGTGACTCATGACCTTGGGGCCTCACTGGAGGGTCCTCGTCTCCTCTGGTAAGTTATTCCTCATCTCAGGGGCCTCCTGGATCTCTGGCCCTGACTGGGCCTGCCAGCCACTGATTGCCCTGTGCACCAATGTATGCACCAAGGGCTTTATTCTTCTGCCCAGGGTTGGGATCCTGAGCAGCCTTGCAGGGTTGCAGGGGTCTTGGTTTCATCCAAGGTCTCCTGTGCAAGGCTCCAGCCTTGATTGCCAGGGGGGTTGCAGGCCCCACGTGGCTCCTGGCCTCGTGCCAGGCGTGGGGAGCCCAAGCTGCCTCATATAACTCCAGGGTCCTGGTTCCACATGGACCACACTGTGCACCATCTGTGCACCAAGGACCTGGCTGCTTGCCAGGGAATGAGGACCTGAGCTTCCCCATGCAACTTCCAGGCAACCGTTCCCCCCTAACCTCATGCCAAGGCTGGAGACCCAAGCCCCCTCATAGGGCTCCAGGGCCTCGGCTCATGCACCACCTATGCACAGCACCTCTGGCCACATGCCAAAGGTGCAGACCTAAGCTGCCTCATACAGCTCCCAGGGTTTACCTCCATGCACCACTCGGGCACCAACTTCTCCCTCTTCAGTGGCAGGGCTGGGGACATGACTACTTGCCGCTCATCCAACAAAGGGGGTCTTTAGGCTCTTCTGGGCCCACTGCATTCATTCCATTGGGCAGCTGTCCCCAGCTCTTCTTTAGCCCATCTTCCTTCTTCTCTGTCCCTCAGAGCTCTGCCCATTTGCCAGGCACGCAGTCCTTTTATAGCCTCCAAAAGCTCCAACCCCGGATTGCAAAAGGACCAATCAGGGTGAGGGGCAGTACAATCCTCACCCAGGTCCAGGATCTTCACCTCGCCCCAGGCAGGGGCAGGGCAGCCTCTCCTCCATCACCTCCTGACTGGTGGAAAAGTCCCACCAATGACTCAATGCCCTTTTGAGCTGGCAAGCCAGGCACCAGCATGCCCACCACATTTGTAAGTACTAAACTGTGATGGAGTTAATTAATTTCCTAGGGCCTAATAGGGCCACACATTTAGATGCTGAGACTTTACTGCAGGGCTAATTAGCAGGGAAGCTGGTTTTCTCTAATTTTAAAAAAAAAAATCCCTATTTTTTGGTTAAAAAAAGTAACCCCAAATCCACATTTTCCCATGATTTAAATGAAACACAATGTGTGTGTGTGCATGTGTGTGTGTGTGTGTGTGTGTGTGTGTGTTAATTAATGGTGTTTCATTTAAATCATGGGAAAAATGTGGATTTGAGGTTACTTTTTTAACCAAAAATTGAGGGTTTTTTTAAATCAGAGAAAACCAATGTGGATGTTCCCATGCCTATCTCATGGGGCTCACTTCAACTTTCCAATGGATCTCTTTCAGTCTCAGCTCCCCTATGAGTGAACAGCTTGCTTTTAGCCTTGAATAACTGAAACTGGAGTAAGGCCAACCACTCTCACGTACCATGACTTGTTCTTCAATAGAAATTGGGAGGAAGCTCTTAATCCTCATGCATGTTGTCCTTAATCCAGCCCTTGCACTGTGTTCTGGGGCTCCCCCTCCCTTACACCCCGCTTTATGCCATCCTCTGTCTTAAATAGATGGTCAAGGATACAAAGACTATATTCTCTTGTGGTGCCTTCTGAGGTAGATAATGCATAAAACAAAACCATACACAACTTAAAGATTACTCTAGATCTTAGTTGGACCACACGGTCCTTGTCCTGTGAGACCCTTCTGACCTTAGGATCTGAGGTCAGATTGGTCCACTGTGAGCTATTCTTGCCCCACTGTACTCACAACTCCTCTCTATTACTGTCTCTGTCTTCTCTCAGGTTCAGCGTCCCTGCTCAGGTCCCAATCGTCTACTCCTGACTGACAGGACAATCCTGCCCGTAAGTCGTTTGGCTCCAAGCCATCTCAGTGGGCTTGCTGCTGACAGGCTGCTCTCTGCCATTCACCCCCCCAGGGCTTCCAGACCTCACTTCTGGTCTGTCTGTCTCCTCAGACCAGGCTGCTTTTAAGCCAGGCACGGGGTTTCTCCTTATCAAGCAACAGTGACACACACTTATGAAGCACGACCACACCAGCATTGGGGTTGCCCCAGCATTTGTCTTCTTACTCAGCACCGTTTCTCACTGCTGTTTCATTGCTCCCTGCTGTCTCTGCAGGTATGATTCTTCTGGTCCTTCCTCCACTCCATCACAACCAGGATCCCTGCTAATTAGACAGCTCCGGAGTAAACGTTTCAAGTAGATGAGTCCTCCATGACTTAGTCTTGAAGCTAAGATAAAGGTGCTTTGCAGAAGTAGATAAGTCAACAGCTTTTCAGAGAGTCAAATAGGTTGGAATAGGATTATCCCTAGATACTTAGGGTGCCTGTAGACATGAGGGAACATTGCTCCAACACACTGTGATTACAGCATTTAAGAGCATACTCGATTAATTGAGTCTGCTAGAAAGTGCTAATTAGCACATTTCAGGAGCTTCTGCATCTCATGTATTCAGCATCTCTTTTCTTCAAAATGGCAGCTGGGAAACAGGGGCTGGGGAGGGGGGAGGCTTTAACTAAAGCTCATTGAATGAGCCATTTTGAAATGTGGCATTTTGAAGTGCCGCCATGTTAAAGTGCAGGGCGCTGAATACATGAGACACTGTGGGCACTTTAATTAGAGTGGCTTTTGGAGCTGCTCTAATTAAAGCATCCCCACTCCCTGGAGCATATGTAACAATGCCCTTAAGTGCTATTTAGCTGTCTAATAGTTGGGATAAGATCTGACCCCAATGTTTAAAAGCTAGGTGCTAGGCACTACAATCCAGTAGGATCCAGATGCTCAAAGGAATTAGACAACTCATTGATTTCCAGGCAAGTGAGGGACCTTTTGAGGAATGGAGCATAGGCACTTACTGGCATCTTTACTTTTCTAAAATACCCTTAAAATGTCCTTAAGTAATTTTGTGAAGAGGATGGAATTAAGTACACATTCAAGAGCTTTCCATATGAAAGCGATAATACCCAGTTTCATCAACCCAATTCCTTCTCAGTTTCTGGCTTCTACCATAGGAACAGGAGCACTTGCCTAACTCAACTCATGTCAGTGCCATGGGTCTGTATGTATTTAAGTCCTAAACACAAAATGGTTAAGTTCCCTGGCCTTTTGATGGTCTCTGCTTATTAGATTTGCTAGTGGAAACAAACATTCAGTTCATCTAAGGATCAAATGCCTCAGGCTGTCATTTTATTAATGAAATAGTTGTGGACTCAGCTCTAGACTCCTGGAACAGATGCTTTGAAGAATTTTTGGGTCTGGTCCTCAAAATGATGTAAATCAGCGCAGCTCCACTGACATGATGGCAGCAACATGGAAAAACAAGAGTTGCAGATTTGCCCCTAAATTCCTACTGTTCAAAAAAAACCTCACAACATAGGGAAAGAACCAAATCCAATAAAAAAAAAATCACCCTAGACTTTTACAGCTCCTTTTTCCTATTCTTCTCCTTTTAAATCCTCCTGCCAACCTTTGATAAAATGTCTGAGATACATAATCACCAAATACACATGAGGGGATGAAAATTATGGCAATAAACCTCCAATGTTGGCAAAGCCACATGTAACACTGTAGACCTCCCTGAGGCTTGTACTATTAATTTCCATCGTTATACACCCAGGTTTCAAGTGAGCTCTTTATATCAAAGCCATGAGGCCAACTGGTTGAAATTTTTCCATTTAAAACAGAGGTGTCAGACATACAGCCCACAGGCTGGATCCAACCCATACAACCTTCTTATCCAGCCCATGAGTCACTGGACTAACTCATGCACTGGACCCCCACTGTACCCCTCATGCTGTACACGTGCATATGGAATAGGTGGGCTGGACCCCCTCTGCCTCATACAATGCCAGGTCCAGTCCATATGCCACAGGCAGCACATACCTCATGCAGAGTGAGCCCCAGAGTTGGCACATGCTGCAAGGCTGGACTGACTGTAAACCTTGCACAAAGCACAGGACACTGGCATGAGGTGTGTGCTGTTCATAAAACACAGGCTGGACCCAGTACTACAGGAACTACAGGGGGTCAGTCCAGGGGGCCAAGTACAGCCTGTGCCCCAGGTCTCCTGTGCATCACTGGGTCCAGTCATGGGCACTAGGGCTGTGCGAAATTTCACCAGGTGTTTCGATTTGAAGCTGTTTTGACATGTTTCGAGCTTGAAACAGTGAAATCTAAATGAAACAAAAGGCTTTGAAACAGCTTCGAAACAAACAAGGGCACAAGAAACTTTTCAAAAGTTTTGAGTTTTGAAGCTGGGCTTGCATGGCTTCAGTGCTGGTCTCAGGCAGCAACGGCAGCCTCCTTTCATCCAGCATGCAGATCTGGGGGCCCACACCCCTGGGAGAGCTGCAGAGCTATGCCAGACTCCTCCTGGGGGTGCAAGCCCATGGATCTGCGCACCGGATGAGAGGAGGCTGCTGCTGCTGCTGCTGCCTGGGACTGGTGGCAGCAGCAATCTTTACTGGCACTGGGCGCGGGCTGTGCCCAGCGCCAGTCCCAGGTGGCAGGAGCAGCCTTCTCTCATCTGGCAAGCAGATCCAGGGGCTCACACTCCCGGAAGGAGTCTGGCACAGCCCGGCAGCCCTTCTGGGGGTGCAAGCCCCTGGATCTGCACCCCAGATGAGAGGAGGCTGCCTCTGCCACCTGGGACCAGCGCTGGGCATGGGCTGTGCCCAGCACTGGAGAAGATTGCTACAGATGAGTGTCCAGATGAGTGTCAGCCTCCTCTTATCTGGCACACAGATCCAGGAGCTCATGCCCCTGGGAGGGCTGCCAGGCTGTGCAGGGGAGGGGAGCCAGGTGTCCAAGGAGAGTGGTCGCTCCTTAAGAAGACGATCCTCCAAGCCCAAAGGAAGGTAATCCCAATGATGATCAAAAGGAGCAGAAGAGCACACAAGCCTCCGTGGCTCACCAAAAGCATCCGGGAATGTCTCCTTGCTAAAAAGGAAGCTTACACCCAATGGAAAGAAGGGGTCATCACCAGGGAGGACTATTCTGTAGTTGCTCAGGGATGTAGGGGGGTAGTTAGGAAGG
>NW_017728907.1:14241966-14247463 GCF_001723895.1 Crocodylus porosus
AGAAGTGGTGCAGGCTCCTACCCTGGGGGTGTTTAAGAGGAGGTTAGATGAACATCTTGCTGGGGTCGTTTGACCCCAGTATTCTTTCCTGCCATGGCAGGGGGTCGGACTACATGATCTGCTCAGGTCCCTTCCGACCCTAGAAACTATGAAACTATGACACCTCCTGGTGATGTGAGCCCCCAGATCTGCATGCTGGATGAAAGGAGACTGCCACTGCCAGCAGCAGCAACCTTCTCCTCTCATCCAGTGTACAACCTTCTCCGGTCCCAGGTGGCAGCAGCAACCTCCTCTCATCCGGTGTGCAGATCTAGGGGCCTGCACCCCCAGGAGGAGTCTGGCACCGCCCTGCAGTCCTCCCAGGGGTATGGGCCCCAGGATCTGCACCCTGGATGAGAGGAAGCTGCCGCTACTGGCAAATGTCAGGAGTTATGTTTTGAACTGTCTGAGGTGCAGCTTTCCAGAAACCTCTACACCTATTTCCTTGAAACATGGGCAGCTTTCATGCCCTGAGAAGGGGCTACCATCCCTGCAATTTTCATCCAAATCAGGCAAGAAATGACTAAGTTTTAGGCATTTTCATGATTCCCCCTTATAGCCTGTGGGTGAAACATCAGAACACGTCAAAACAGCGAAACAGTTTCAACGAAATGAAACAGGATAGTGCTTCCTAACAAAATGAAATGATAAAATGAAACACTGTCCCTTCAAAAAGGCAAAACAGACATCAAAATGAAACAGTGGTGTTTCGCACAGCCCGACTGGGTACTGTATGCAGCATGCTCTGTCTGACATGAAGTGTGTGCTGCCCACAACACATGGAACAGAGCTGAAACCAGAACTGAATACAGCATAAGGAGTCTGGGGCATGGGCTGCCTGCAGCTCTGGGTCCAGCCCCAGGTGCCAACATGTTCTTCCTGAAGTGCACAGCTGGCCTTCCCACCATGGCTGCTGCACAGAATGTCAGATTCATCCTGCAGCTAACCTAGTGACACTCATCCGGTCCACAGGGCTGGGTGATTTCAATGCCCCTCATCATAGGCGGATCTAGAATTTTGAAAAGGGGGGTGCAAATGGTGAGATGCATCATCCCATAGAAAACAACACACATTTTTCTCCAATTACAAATAAACTAGAAGCTTTACTAATATGCTAAGGACCAAGGGCTGTAATATTCAGTTTCAGATTGAAGCAAAAAAGATAATTGCACTGGAATGAGTTAAAAATAATCTTCAGGATTGAAATAGAAGCTTCATTACCAGAAGCAACTAAAAGACAGCAGAACTGCAGAACAGAAATTAGCTGGACTGGTGGAACACCAAGACCATTAAAAAGAAGAGAGGGTCATTAATACCTGTGGCATGAGGAAGTTTAGAAGGGATCAGGTAGATGATAATGAGCCATAAAGTCAATTGATTCCCTCTTCACTGCCTGACTAGAAATGCTGTTGCTATTGCCAGAGAGTTGGTTTTAAACTTTGGGCAGAGAAGGAATGAAGAAGGGGGGGCAGGCAAGTACACTCCCCTGGATTCTCTCCTGTCCCTAATCTAAAATATTTTAATAGACATCTATTTTTCTCTAAATGGATATTTTTACAAGAAAAAAAATTTCCACTAAAATTGTTTGTCTTTTGCTAAAACCTAAAAACAATAATTTTGTTCTTAAACTGAAAAAATTTGCTTTTAAGCCCCCCCCAGATTAATTTCCGTTTTTTAATTACAAGTATTTATGAATATATATATAGAATTTTGTTGTGGTTGTTATTAGCATTTATCATGGAGTGACAATTCATTTCAATTTTCTAAAATCCTTGGAAAAAATCCTTCACAAAAGGTTATTGAGGGAATTAGTACCCATCACAGGAGAGGGAGAGAACAGGTATAGATTAGAAAATGGCTAAGAACAAAGATAGATTATAAGACTTTAACATAACATCAAGTTAACAGCTGAACATCCACAAATTTGGTACTAGAACTCCTGTTTAATATATTTCTTCATAATCTGGAAAGGAGAATGAAAAATGAGGTGGTAAATTTGCAGATGACATGAAACTATTTGGACTAAAAATAGACTGAAAAATTTCAGTGGGACAAAGTAAATGAGAAATACAAAGTGCAGTGGAAAGAGTAAAGTACATTTATAATAGACACCAATGGAATCCTACACTAATTGTAACCAGTCAAAGGCTGGGAACTTGTGTGGACTGTTATCAATTGTGGAAATGCTATAAAGGGAGCAAGCAGTATGGTACACAGGGATTTAAGCTCTATAATTTTGGGTGCAGCTTTCTAGTTCAGGGACTGTCTATTTTATGTTCACCTCACAGTTGGTACCTTCTTTGACAATCTCAGCGTGGATGCCAAGGACTGCATGAGCCATGGGAGATGATTTCCCCTCTCCCCTAGCAATGAGGCCCCCAGCATCAGGATGAGGTAGTTTGGCAGGGCAGTGAGTAAGGAAATTGCCTACTGCCACTCATTGTCCTCACCCTCCATGCAGTGTGTTGTTCTGTGGCTTCCTCTCCTACCCCCAGTGCTACTAACCTGATGACAACATTAGAATTAAAATGTGGAAAGAAACTACTTTGGCCTGTTTTATTATTATGGTCTCACTTAGAGGACCCACTATGCTAGGTGCCATATACATACCAAGTGAGACATGGTGTGTGGCCTAAAGAACTTATATTTGAGACAAAACAGAGAATCAGCAGAAAAATGATTTGCTTAAGGCCCCAAACAAGTTCAGCAACAGAAAGAGGACTTAAACCTCAGTCTTAGGCTTCTGTCCTACCCAGTACACCACATTGCCTGTCTTACATTTTGTGTCATTTAGGCAGGATTTAGGACAGATAACTGGCCTTCAAACAGCCCTGTGGTCTGTTCACACTGTTGGGGATTTCTGCTTTGCATGCATCAGATGATTTTTTTTTCAGTGTTTGATGGGAGAATATTTGGCATATTAGCTTATTTTGACTACACAGTTTGCTTTCAGTTTACGCCTTTGGAACAACTGTTACGAGGCGTAAACACAGAACCCTTTTCCGAGATGTTTTTAATCCAAAAAGATTGTGTGATTCTGGCCATTTCATCGCAGAGCATTTGATCAGGGACTGTACTTAATGCAAAATTTAAAGATGCTGAAAGATCTTAAAGAGATATCAAGAACAGCTAGACAGACAGACAGTGAGTAGGAAGTACGGTGTTACAAGGCTTCTGTGGAAAATTCAAAACACCTTACACTTAACACAATGCCAGAACTGATTATGGATGTTTATTGCTAATCTCTGGGGTGTGACCACTGGCTTTTCGGCTTGACTCTAGGACCAGGGCTTGAGGGGAGGTGTAAGCCTCATTAGTTCTGCACTCTTTCTATCAGGCTTCACTCAAAGCTGCCGACACCCAGATGTGCTACAAGTGAACGTTAATTCTCCCTCTGCATCTGGATCCCATGTTTAGCAAGTGGCAAGATTTATATTCTGCTGAAGCATTCCACAGTTTTTAGCACAGAAATGTTTGAACTCCAGATGTTAACAAGATGCAGGATCCTTTTGCATTATTAAAAACGTGATTTCTTATTTTGCTCATGACAAAACCCATCAGATTAACTTATTAGGAGCAGAACTGCCATCAGGTTCGGTAGAAGCAGAGTCTTCTGTGGCCGTTTGAGAGCATATCAGATCCTTCATGAAGAAAGACTACTTCTCTCAGTGCAAAGGCATGTTGGTTCATACCCCTAAACTGAGCAGTACAGGCTAGCGGAAAGGGCAGTGGACTGGGATTAAGAAAACCTGGGTCTTTTTCCTGGCTCTGTGGTTGGGTGACTTTCAACAAGTTATTTTTAGTTCTCCCTCTGTTTCCTCACCTATAAAACAGAGATAATGGCACTGCCCTCCCACTTTCTGAAGTCCTGCAGGTGTAAAGCAGTTTAGAAGTGGCAGGAGATACAAGGGCATTAGGAACTGTCTGCACCAATCATTCTGTTTTCTGTAGGTTCTCTCTCACCCTCATCACTACATGCGCTAGAGCTGGAATAAAATTCTTGACCGAACATTTTCCCGTCAAAGAATGCCACGAAATCAGAATGTTTTGCAGAGATGCCTTGATTTTAGCCAAGTTGCAATGGAACCCAGGCAGGCTTCCAAACCTGCCTCATTTCCTACCCGCTCATCCACCAGACTCCCAAGGAGTCTGGCTGGTGGGATGACAAGGAGCTGAGAGCCTAGAAGCACCCGCTCCCAAGTTCCCATGCTTATGGCTTCTTGGCACTGTGAGCTCCCAGATTGCCCAGACTCCAAAGCTCTGGAGCAGCCTGCCAGGCTAAATGCCCCAGAACTGGTGACCTTTGGGTTTCCAGAGGCCACAACTGTAGGGCAATCTACCAAGCAGACTGCCCGGAGCCGCAGCTCCATTCCCTTTTATGAAGGATTTTGCAATTTTTAATTTTCATTTCAAGCGGGAATAGAACCAGATTTGTAAAGATCAAAATCATTTGCAAGTCCTAATTACATTTTGGCACTCATTTCTCACAGGAGAGCCTTCCAGCAGTGCATTAAATGAAATAACTAACATCTGTCTACCTGCTGACTTAGAAAGCTGTCTGTTTAGACCTGCCACTCATTCAAATTCATTCCGATAACCATGTTGTGGCCTCACAATACACACAATTCATTTCAATAATCATGTCGTGGCCTCTCTGCATAGCAAGGCGGAGTGGGTGTGTGATAGCTTCTCAACTCCCTCCCGTGATGTAATATCATCACATACTAATATGTTTTCATAAGAATGGTGTAACACTGAGCACATTGTGCTGCTGTGTCATGATGTCAAAACAACCACAATAAATTCAGGAATTCATTAAACTGCAAGCTGAGCTCACAGCAGGGAGCAAAGACTGCAGCACCAAGTCTAGGATGTGTGAGATATCTGTATGTGTGTACATCTTTCTGATTTCATATAGTTCCCAACAAGACTAAGGAAAGCCACAGTTGTCCAAAGGAAGATAAACTTTTATGTTTATAACTAGACTCTCCCCTTACATCAGGGGTGGGCAATTATTTTGGGCAATGGGCTGCTTACTGAGTTTTGGCAAGCCATCGAGGGTTGCATGACAGGCAGCCCAGGGCAGATAAATATTAATTTTCTAAATTTTTTAGGGGCCCCATGGGCCACAGGCCACATCCAGCCCGCGGGCCACATTTTGCCCACCCCTGCCTTACATGCGTACCTGGCCATGCCTGTGGCCCTGCAGCAAAATCAGAACACGAGTTGGCTTCTTGTTGCTTGTACCATTCCCCTCATTTTTTGATGCAACTCATTCATCCTGTCATGGAAATTTTTGAGAGTATGCTGCCAGTACAGAAGAGGTTAAACTGACATGCGCGGTTTGAAGCTGTGAGTGGAATTTCCAAGGCTCACCCAGTCCTTGCCCCCTGGGTGACCTGCGGAGCTGTCAATCATTGCTGACCTACTTTCCCCACAGACGCATGCTCAGACTGTG